>NC_057399.1:39878468-40203979 GCF_019320065.1 Cervus canadensis | reverse complement strand
TTGAGTGGCTCTATCTTCATTTTCTCTTCTCAGGGAATCCTACACGCTGTACTCGGTGGAACTTAACTTAAAACATACTTCAAATCATTCTTGCTGAGAAAATCCTAGTAGTTTGCCAATAAAATGCGTAGTAAACTCCTAAACATTCCTCTGTAGGTTGTTCATATCATAGCCCCAACCTTGTTTCCTTCCTTATTGCCATTTCATCCTTCTGTCTTTGCATTTCCTTTGTTTGCTTGTGAAATGTTAATCAGTTTGATTTGTTATGTTTGATCCACCATCGCAGTACCAACCCACTGCTTCCAACTCAGTGCTGAGTGTTGTGTCTCTCCCAAGTTCTAGAGAGATGTCTGCTTGTTTGGCCACATCTTCTTTCCTTATTTTTCATCTCTCTCCCTTCCCCTTCATCCAGTTTAAATCTTGGTTCAAGCATTCTCACTTAGGCTAGAAAGATGTTTCCTAGCCAATCTACCTCATTCTATATTCTCCTTTACTAAACCCACTCAGCGTTATCAGTATCACAGTAACAGCATCAAAACACACACTTTTACCTCATCAATTCTCTGTTCAAAAGTTAGAAGGGCTTCCTATTTATTATAAATCAAATTCCAAAGAGGTCTCCTTATGGCATAACTCCAGGGAACCCTATTCAGGTTTTATTCTACTGGAGTCTGCAGACTTCTTAGTTTAGCATTAAGCAGTGTTTTGAGAGCCAATACTAAAAATATTATTAGAACCACCCTCCACTCTCCCAACCCCTGCAATGCAGACACCACCACCAAGAAAGGATCACTACTTTCTGTAGTGTACTGGGGCAGCACTGGGCCAAATATTAATAGGTTCTTTTTCTTCAAGGACTTTCAGATGTCTTCAGTATTCCCATGTGTATTATGAAACTTCAAAAAGAATCTCTGTGGAAAAAGATTGCTTTTGTTTTCCTGAGTTACTCTTTGGTATTTCCCAGAGTTCTCTGGCCTAGAGTTTAGGAAATCCTACCCCCTAGCCCCCATCCTTTGCTTCTTTCATTGCCCAGGTCCAAGGACACCTCAGAATGGCCTTCCCTGACCATCCTGATGGAAATTGTCATCCCTCCCCTGTGCCATCCTCCTGATTTTATTTTCTTCATAATATTTGTCAAGATTTGATATGATTGTACTTATTGCTAGTCACTTGTTCATTTATCTTTTCCTCTAGCGTGGAAGAGCCAAGGGAACCAGCCTTGTCTGGTGTTACCATCTCTCCACCTAGAGTATTACCTGATACACTTAAGAAAGTTTGTTTTTTATTTTCCCCTGGAGGAAATATATGTTCCCCACCAAAAGCCTTGCTTGTGTCCATCTCCTTATTTCTCTACCTACCTAACTGAATTGAAGATTATATTGCATGACTGAAATCAAAGTTTCTCCTTCCTGAGGACCTGATTCATCCCAAATAGTATCTCTTCTACTGAACTATGTAATGTTATTATCTGAATAAGTCAACATATTTTGAACAGATAATATTTTTTACAGAGAAAATGCTACCTTATTCCCCCAACGGTAGGGAATTTGCCTTGTGGCCAGGATTGGTGTTATACAGTACGTGTCTCCAAAATACCCAATGCATGGCTTCTCGGGTAGGTAATAAATCTGTGTTTCTTGGTTGAGTAGATATTTCTTTTCTGTCCCCTTGAAGGATGTAGTGCTCTGCTCATATGTGGATTCACTGGGAGGCCTCCATCTTAGCAGGAAGTATATCCTGTGGTGGGAGGGAAACAGAGTTTCTGCAGCAGGAGACTCTTAGGAACTTGCTTTGGTTTCTCCTGTGTGTGCTTTCTGGAAATTCCATGTGTTTAAGTCTTCTCTGCCATTAGCAATATGGAACAGAAGCCAGGGGCAGGGAGGATCTCCCTTCTGGCCTACAGAAAAGGAATTGACAGGGTGTGATCAGTCAGAGAGAGAGGGAATATGGACCTTTCAGGGGAGCAAAGAAAAAAGGGGCCGCTTCTCAGTTTACAGAAGAGAAGTTTGCCATTAAACAACAATTTTTAAAAGTGTGTATGATATGTTGTTTTGAGAATCCATTTCCTTAAAGTGCTTAGTTTATATTATTTCTGCATACATTCTTTCATATACAATATGACAGAGGGAAAATATGGAAAATATAATTGATCAAATAGTTTTGTAATGGCCAAGAGTTTTTCAATTTAAATATAATATGCACAAGGGATACTATTTGGGTGGCGATGCTATACATCCTCACCTTTAATATTTGTATTCTCAGAAAAAGTAGCTGTAATTGGAAGGAGTTGGTGTGAAAAGGTATAGTGAAGAAGTTAGGGAAAGAGCAGAGTTTGGGATCAGATAATACAGTATGAATGAAAATTCTTGTCTTGCATATACATGCATGGTCTTAAATTCAGCAGAGAGAGCAAAACCTCCCTGGCATCAGGATCTTGGGTTGAGACAATACTTCCTGTAACAAATCAACAGCCATGTGCATTTATATGTAAGTCACTTGAATGTTAATCCATCTTTAAAATTATCACAGCAATTCCATTTCTTTTATGTAGAAATAAGATGTTCTTTGCTGAGACAGGTTAAGGTATTGGGTTTTCATCCAAGTGTTGTGGATTAGGAACATCTGGAGAACCTAACCTTTTTTTTTTTTAATTAATGGAAAGCTTATAAGGCTTAGTGATTTATAACTTCTGTGTATTTTAACATACCATCTGATTTTTTCTTGGTAGAACTTTATTTCATTTGGAACCTTTATGTGATGATGTAATATGCTACATATGAAGCTTTTCTAATGAAAAAAGCCAGTATATCTGCTGCACGTCAAATTACATAGCCAGGAGAGGCACGGTTTGGAGCTGACTCCGCCTAAGTGTTTGGATCTTCTGGAACGTTGTCAGGGTGCTGGTTTCAGCATGTCTCCAACCATTCCATCTCCGCCTAGCCTGGGACCTAAAGATGAAAACCACCCACTGACGAATTTGGCAGAGCTTCGAGATGCTCTGTGTCAAAAAGAGAAAATGTGTTGGGTTACCAGATACATTTGAGGAATTGCAGAATTCCAAGTCTCCTGTTTGGAAACTCATAAGACTTATTAGCACATTAAGGCTTTGAGAATGCCTGTGCTTGTGTGTGTGCTCAGTCTGGTCATGTCTGACTCTTTGCGAGGCTATGGACTTTGGAACTCCTCAAAATTGGGTCTGACCTATTCCCTTTACTTTCCTGTCTTCATCTCCCATGTCTCTCTCTCACTCTCTGGCAACTCTAATGAAATGGGTTAGGCACAGTCACTATCTGTGGGTCTCCAGGATGCTAGGTATTCTAGGGGGCCTCAGTGAGATGAGGGGAGTGTCTTAGCTCTGTTGCATGTGCCTCTCAGCCTTGACTCCTTGACTAGCAGAGGACTAGTCTCCGGACAGAGAGATGCAAGAGCCAGCAAACTTCTCTATGTGCTTGTATCAGTTTGCTAATGTCCCATTAGCCAAAGCAGGTCACATGGCCAGACACAAGCTCAGAGCAAGCAGGAACTCAGCACTCCAAAGCCTTAAACTGAGTGAAGTAAGTCAGAGAAAGACAAATATCATATCATTTATCACTGGGGAGTCTTTAAAAAAATGATACAAATGAACTTACTTACAAAACAGAAACAGACCCACAGACTTGGAGAATGAATTTATGGTTGGTGAGGGCAGGGTTGAGAGAGGGATAGACTGGTAGTTTGGAATTGACACATACACACTGCTATATATAAAACATAAACAGCAAGGACCCATTGTAAAATAAATAAAATTTAAAAAATGCATACAAAGAAAATGTGGATATAGCAAGAGGTGAGCAATTCAGGGTCATTTTGTAAACTACCATACCTGTTGGAACTTTTAATTAAAAGTTCCCCTCTACTAGAATATAAGCTCCTTAAAGGCAGGGTTGTTTTTTTTTGTTTTTTTTTTAGCTCCTTACTTTTTATCACTTAGAACAGTGATCTGTAAATAGTAGGTACTCTAGATATTTGTGAATGAATACATAAAAATAAACCTGTTTAGCGGGGTGTAAGTCAACATTTTCAAATACGTTTTTCAGTTGATCCCATTTTTAGTGGAAAGCTAGATAAAATTTCATTGGAAACAAGAAACGCTTTGAATATCTTATGCCTTTCTTACTGAGAATTAAAACTCCAGTAATTAATGAAAAATGATCTTCACCAGAAAATTCCATGGACAGAGGAGCCTGGCAGGCTATGGTCCATGGGGTTGCAAAGAGTCAGACACAACTGAGAACGCACGCATGCGTGATGATCTTTACTAAAAGAAACATTTCTCAGTATTTATTTTGCTTTCTTTAATTCACCTAAGTTCTAGTAAATGACTTCCATGTACCAGATGTGTACTAAATGCTCATGGTAGTAGAGAAAGAATGCAGCTTCTGTCTCAGAGGTCTCAGATGAGCTGAAGAAAAAACCTCTACAACAAAACTTCGAGTAATAGGATATGCTTTGTTGTAAAGTCATTAAAACAGCCCCCAAGAACACAAAAGAAGAAGTGTTCAAATGTTCTGTAAGACATGAAAGAGAGCATTCTATCTTTGACCGCCATATCTATTTAGACTGATAAAGTCACTCTTTTAATACAGCTTGCTTATTGCCAGCGTAGCTGTTCACACCATTTACTCGATCTTCACCCATCCAGACATCCACCCTTGTCCTCTATTTTTTGTGAGTCCTACCTATCTTTCAAGTCTGACGAGCAATGAAACATTCTCTGAGTTTGCTCCTTGAATTCATCTGAATTCCATAGCATTTATTGTCTGTATCATATTCATGCATAATACCTGCAGGCATCTATTCTGCTGTTTTTTTAAAGAAACTAACTTTCATATTGTTCACTTTTTCATGTGTGAGTATTTTGTCTTTTCACAGAATTAATAACCATCTTGAAGGTTTTGTTGTTTAGTCACTTAGTCATGTCCAACTCTTTGTGACACCATGGACTGTAGCCCACTAGGCTCCTCTGTCCGTGGAATTTTGCAGGCAAGATTACTGGAGGGAGTTGCCACTTCCTTCTTGAAAGTAGGAATTGTGTTTCTCTTCTGGAATTGCTAAAATTAATGCTTGCTATAATAAGTGCTACTGCTGATTAATTAGAAAGATATACTGAAAACAAAATTTTAACCTTTATTCTTCACCTGATTATGGTCAGGCCTGATAATGCATGTGGGCTCTTGGCTGTCAGTAAAGAAATATTTCTACTTAGGATTGGTGTTTATGTACTTACTGTCTTCATCTGTGTTGAAAACCAGTTACTGCTTTATATAAAGCTGCAACCATGAGCCAGTATTTATAACAGGTTGAAATAAAAGTGACAAATTTTAAGATGTTCTGGAAATGAATAAGAAAATTTTGAAATACCAAACTATAAATGCATAGGGAATAATGAGATTTCACTATTGCCAAAGAAAATAGAAAAGGGAAACAACGAAACAGCAAAGATAAGTTACCTGCTGTTCTTTGGCTCCAGGGCAGAGCAGTGAAGCATTTGTCATCTGTCAATTAGTTTTGCAATTTATACACACTTGTATATTCTATCCATCAGCCCCACAAAGCTGTCCTTTAGGGGGAAATGTTGCTTAACATGGTGCTTGATGTTCAGGACCTCCACTAAACCACAAAACTATCAAGTCAATTCATTTAGGTTGAGAATCTGAATCCTACATTTGACTTGGAGACCTTTAAAAACGCAAAAAGGAGCTCATCAGTATTCCAAGCATTCACAGGTAGAAACTACTCCAAGTCATAATAATGATGAGAAAGGAAATTGTTAGTTTACTCAGTCATGATAATTAAGTCAAAAGAACCTGTTCAGATCCTATTGAAGATTATGTCTCACTCTGTACATTTCTGGGCAGGTGACAGACTATATAGACCATTCAAAACTCCTTTTTTCTTAAGTTTTACAATCTCCAAGGAACTTCTTAGACTTATTTACAGCTCTCTTATATTAGGGGATGGATGCTGTGTACAACTGATCAATTAACTGATTGCTTATGAATTTTTTTCCCATTTTAAGTGAATACATTTGGTTGGAGGTCTCATTGTTACTCATCTTTAAGCCTTATCCTTTTGGAATGAGCTAACTATGGATGTCTCCCACCTGCACAGTTGAGAAACCTCTTGCTGGACTCTGAGTAACCTCACAAAGGTCAGAGATGTGACCTGAAATAATTTCTTTTCCTCAAATCTGGTGTTAGCTAAATACATTAGTAAACATATGCTAGAATATATACAGTTTTTTTTAACAGAGATGTTGTATTGCTATATTCTATTAAATTTGAATTTATTTCATTCCCACATTTTTTCCTTTCCTTTATGATATATTTAGGTATTACGAGGAAAAGCTTTGTTATTTGATTACATTAAAATCAGTTCAGCTCTAGTTAATGCAATAAGGCCAAGATTGATAAGAAAGATATGAAATTGTCTTTACACACGTGATATGGTCATCTATGTTAAAAATCCAAAATAACTGACAAAATAACTCTGGAACAAATGAGCAATTAGAGCAAGGGTGCAGAATACAAGGTTAATATACAAAAATCATTCACTTTTCTTTGTACTAGCAATGAAAATGTAGAATTTCAAATTGTAACCAAAGGTAAATATTAGAAAATCATTTTCAACATCAAAAGCTACTTGGATGTATAATTTCTTTTTAGAAATACCTTCCTCCTTCTAGAGAACAATAGACGTGAGTTTATAAAATTAGGAAAGAAAATTTTAAGTATTATGTCAGCTTTCACCTAACAAACAGAGATTCTTTTTTATTAAAAAAATATTTTAAATGTATTTTTAAAGGTTATACCCATTTACACTTATGACAATATTGGCTATATTCCCCATGTTATAAAATACATCACTATAGTCTATATAATTCTTTAAGTTCAGTTCAGTCACTCAGTCATGTCCAACTCTTTGCGACCCCATTGACTGCAGCATGCCAGGCCTCCCTGTCCATCACCAACTCCCAATGTTTACTCAAAATCATGTCCATTGAGTCGGTGATGCCATCCAACCATCTCATCCTCTGACGTCCCCCTCTCCTCCTGCCTTCAGTCTTTCCCAGCATCAGGGTCTTTTCCAAAGAGTCAACTCTTCACATGAGGTACCCAAAGTATTGGAGTTTCAGCTTCAACATCAGTCCTTCCAATGAACACTCAGGGCTGATTTCCTTTAGGATGGACTGGTTGGATCCCCTTGCAGTCCAAGGGACTCTCAAGAGTCTTCTCCAACACCACAGTTCAAAAGCATCAATATTTCGGTGCTCAGCTTTCTTTAACTCTCACATCCATACATGACTACTGGAAAAACCATAGTCTTGGCTAGATGGACCTTTGTTGGCAAAGTAATGTCTCTGCTTTTTAATATGCTGTCTAGGGTGATCATAACTTTCCTTTCCAAGGAGTACGCGTCTTTTAATTTCATGGCTGCAATCACCATCTGCAGTAATTTTGGAGCCCAAAAAAATAAAATCAGCCACTGTTTCCACTGTTTCCCCATCTGTTTGCCATGAAGTGATGGGACGGGAGGCCATGATCTTAGTTTTCTGAATGTTGAATTTTAAGCCAACTTTTTCACACTCCTCTTTCACTTTTATCAAGAGGCTCTTTAGTTCTTCTTCACTTTCTGCCATAAGGGTGGTGTCATCTGCATATCTGAGGTTATTGATATTTCTCCCGGCAATCTTGATTCCAGCTTGTGCTCCCTCCGGCCCAGTGTTTCTCATGATATATTCTTCATATAAGTTTAATAAGCAGAGTGACAATATACAGCCTTGATGTACTCCTTTCCTATTTGGAGCCAGTCTGTTGTTCCATGTCCAGTTCTAACTGTTGATTCCTGACCTGCATACAGGTTTCCGCAGAGTCAGGTCAGGTGGTCTGGTATTTCCATCTCTTTCAGAATTTTCCACAGTTTATTGTGATCCACACAGTCGAAGGCTTTGGCATAGTCAATAAAGCAGGAATAGATGTTTTTCTGGAACTCCTGCTTTTTGATGATCCAGCAAATGTTGGCAATTTGATCTCTGGTTCCTTTGCCTTTTCTAAAACCATCTTGAACATCTAGAAGTTCACAGTTCATGTATTGCTGAAGCCTGGCTTGGAGAATTTTGAGCATTACTTTACTAGCGTGTGAGATGAGTGCAATTATGCAGTAGTTTGAGCATTCTTTGGCATTGCCTTTCTTTAGGATTGGAATGAAAACTGACCTTTTCCAGTCTTGTGGCTACTGCTGAGTTTTCCAGATTTGCTGCTATATTGAGTGCAACA
The DNA here is from genome assembly GCF_019320065.1 of Cervus canadensis. Taxonomy (NCBI): domain Eukaryota; kingdom Metazoa; phylum Chordata; class Mammalia; order Artiodactyla; family Cervidae; genus Cervus; species Cervus canadensis. Next base: position 40,195,664 of record NC_057399.1, on the reverse strand, counting down.
CTTTCACAGCATCATCTTTTAGGATTTGAAGTAGCTCAACTGGAATTCCATTACCTCCACTAGCTTTGTTCATAGTGATGCTTTCTAAGACCCACTTGACTTCACATTCCAGGATGTCTGGTTCTATGTGAGTGATCACACCATTGTGGTTATCTGGGTCGTTAAGATCTTTTTTGTATAGTTCTTCTATGTATTCTTGCCATCTCTTCTTAATATCTTCTGCTTTTTAAGTTACTTTTTTTTTCAATTTTCCTTTTATTGAAGGACAATAGCTTTACAGAATTTTGTTGTTTTCTGTCAAACCTCAAAATGAATCAGCCATAGGTATCCATATGTCCCCTCCCTTTTGAACCTCCTTCCCATCTCCCTCCCCATCCCACCCCTCTAGGTTGAACAGAGCCCCTGTTTGAGTTTCCTGAGCCATACAGCAAATTCCCATTGGCTATCTATTTTACATATGGTAATATAAGTTTCCATGTTACTCTTGCCGTACATCTCATCCTCTCCTCCCCTCTCCCCATGTTCATAAGTCTGTTCTCTATGTCTGTTTCTCCATTGCTACCATGTAAATAAATTCTTTAGAACCATTTTTCTAGATTCCGTATATGTGCATTAGAATACAATATTTATCTTTCTCTTTCTGACTCACTTCACTCTATATAATAGGTCCTAGTTTTATCCACCTCATCAGAACTGACTGAAATGCATTCCTTTTTATGGCTGGGTAATATTCCATTGTGTATATGTACCACAACCTCTTTATCCATTCATCTGTTGATGGGCATTTAGGTTGCTTCCATATTCTACTGTGCTTCCATATTTTACAGCTACTGTAAATAGTGCTGGAATGAACAATGGGATATATGTGTATTTTTCAACCCTGGTTTCCTCAGGGTATATGCCTAGGGTGGGATTGCTGGGTCATATGGTGGTTTTATTCCTAGTTTTTTAAGGACTCTCCATACCATCTTCCATAGTGGCTGTATCAATTTATTTTCCCACCAACAGTGCAAGAGCATTCCCTTTTCTCCACACCCTCTCTAGCATTTACTGTGTGTAGACTTTTTGATAATGGCCATTCTGACTGGTGTGAGGTGATGTCTTATTGTGGTTTTGATTTGCATTTCTAACAGTGTCAGACTTTATTTTTTGGGGCTCCAAAATCACTGCAGATGGTGATTGCAGCCATGAAATTAAAAGACACTTACTCCTTGGAAGGAAAGTTATCACCAACTTAGATAGCATATTAAAAAGCAGAGACATTACTTTGCCAACAATGGTCTGTCTGGTCAAGGCTATGGTTTTTCCAGTGGTCATGTATGGATGTGAGAGTTGGACTATAAGGAAAGCTGAGTGCTGAAAAATTGATGCTTTTGAACTGTGGTGTTGGAGAAGACTCTTGAGAGTCCCTTGGACTGCAAGGAGATCCAACCAGTCCATCCTAAAGGAGATCAGTCCTGGGTGTTCATTGGAAGGACTGATGCTGAAGCTGAAACTTCAGTACTTTGGCCACCTCATGCAAAGAGTTGACTCAGTGGAAAAGACCCTAATGCTGGGAGGGATTGGGGGCAGGAGGAGAAGGGGATGACAGAGGATGAGATGGCTGGATGGCATCACCAACTCGATGGGCATGAGTTTGAGTAAACTCTGGGAGTTTGTGATGGACAGGGAGGACTGGGGTGCTGCGATTCATGGGGTCACAAAGAGTCGGACAGGACTGAGCGACTGAACTGAACTAAGCTGATCTTGTTCCATTGGTCTATATTTCCGTTTTTGTGCCAGTGCCATACTGTCTTGATGACTGTAGCTTTGTAGTACAATCTGAATTCAGGTAGGTTGATTCCTCCAGCTCCATTCTTCTTTCTCAAGACCGCTTTGGCTATCTTGGATCTTTTGTGTTTCCATATGAATTGTGAAATTTTTTGTTGTAGTTCTGTGAAAAATGCCATTGATAATTTGACAGGGATTGCATTGAATCTGTAGATTGTGTTTGGTAGTACAGTCATTTTCACAGTATTGATTCTTCCTACCCAGGGACATGGACTATCTCTCCATCTGTTTATGTCATCTTTGATTTATTTCATCAGTGTCTTATAATTTTCTGTGTACAGTTCTTTTGTCTCCTTAGGTAAGTTTATTCCTAGATATGTAATTCTTTTTGTGGTAGTGGTGAATGGGATTGATTACTTAATTTCTCTTTCTGGTTTTTCATTGTTAGTATATAGAAATGCAAGTGATTTATGTGTATTGTTTTTGTATCCTGCAACTTTGCTAGATTCACTGATTAGCTCTAGTAATTTTCTGATACTATCTGTATGGTTTTCTATGTATAGTATCATGTCATCTACAAACAGTGAGAGATTTACCTCTTCTTTTCTGATCTGGATTCCTTTTATTTCTTTTCCTTCTCTGACTGCTATAGTTAGGACTTCCATAACTATGTTGACTTACAGTGCTGAAAGTGGACACCCTTATCTTGTTCCTGATCTTAGGGGAATGCTTTCAGTTTCTCACCGTTGAGAATAATGTTTGCTGTAGGCTTATCATATGTGGCCTTTACTATGTTGAGGTAGATTCCTTCTATGCCCATTTTTTGAAGAGTTAATTATAAATGGGTGCTGAATTTTGTCAGAGCCTTTTTCGGCATCTATTGAGATTTACATCTGGTTTTTATTTTTCAATTTGTTAATATCGTATATCACATTGGTTGATTTGCGTATATTGAAGAATCCTTGCATTTCTGGAATAAACCCAACTTGATCATGGTGTATGAGCTTTTTGATGTGCTGCTGAATTCTGTTTGCTAAAAATTTGCTGAGGATTTTTGCATCTGTGTTCATCAGTGTCATTGACTTGTAGTTTTCTTTTTTCATGTTGTCTTTCTTTGGTTTTGGTATCAGGGTGATGGTGGCCTTGTAGAATGAATTTGGAAGTGTTCCTTCCTCTGCAGTTTTTTGAAAGAGTTTTAGAAGTATAGGCATTAGCTCGTCTCTAAATGTTTGATAGAATTCACCTGGGAAGCCATCTCGTCCTGGGCTTTTGTTTTGTGGGGAGATTTTTGATCACAGCTTCAATTTCAGTGCTTGTAATTGGGTTGTTCATAATTTCTAATTCTTCCTGGTTCAGTCTTGGAATATTGAACTTTTCTAAGAATCTGTCCATTTCCTCCAGGTTATCCATTTTATTCCCATATCGTTCATAATAGTCTCTTATAATCCTTTGTATTTCTGCATTGTCTGTTGTAACCTCTACTTTTTCATTTCTAATTTTGTTGATTTGATTCTTCTCTCTTTTTTTCCTTGATGAGTCTGGCTAAAGGTTTATCAATTTTGTTTATTTTCTCAAAAGAACCGGTTTTATTAATCTTTACTATTGTTTCTTTCATTTCTTTTTCACTTATCTCTGCTCTGAACTTTATGATTTCTTTCCTTCTACTAATTTTGGGTTTATTTTGTTCTTCTTTTTCCAGTTGTTTTAGGTGTAAATTTAGGCTGTCTATTCGATGTTTTTCTTGTTTTATGAGATAGGATTGTATTGCTATGAACTTCCCTCTTAGAACTGCTTTTGCTGCATCCCATAGGTTTTGAGTTGTGTTTTCATTGTCATTTTTTTCTAGAAATGTTTTTATTTCTCTTTTGATTGCTTCAGTAATATGTTGGTCATTTAGAGACATGTTGTTTAATCGCTATGTGTTTGTATTTCTTACAATTTTTTTCTTGTAATTGATATCTAGTCTCATACTGTTGTGGTTGGGGAAGATGCTTGATATGATTTCAATTTTCTTAAATTTATTGAGGTTTAATTTGTGACCCAAGATGTTATCTATCCTGGAGAATGTTCCGTGTGTACTTGAGAAGAAATTGTATTCTTATGCATTTGGATGGGATGTCCTGAAGATATCAATGAGATCCATCTCATCTAATGTATCATTTAAGACTTGTGTTTCATTATTAATTTTCCATTTTGATCATCTGTCCATTGATGTGAGTGGGGTGTTAAAGTCTCCTACTCTCATTTTGTTACTCTCAATTTCTCCATTTATGTCTGTTAGTGTTTGTCTCCTGTACTGAGGTGCTCCTATGTTGGCTGCGTTTATATTTACAGTTATTATGTCTTCCTCTTGGATTGATCCCTTGAACATTATGTAGTGTCCTTCCTTATCTCTTGTAATATTTTTTATTTTTAAGGTCTGTTTTGTCTGATATGAGGCTTGCTACTCCAGCTTTCTTTTACTTTCTGTTTCCATGGAACATATTTTTCCATCCTCTCACTTAAAGTCTATATGTGTCTTTAGGTCTATCTGATACCCCTTAGGGTTATTTCTCTGGTAATCTAGGATCTTGGAGTCAGTGTTGCCACTCCAAAGGCTCAGGGTTTGATCTCTGATCAGGAACTAAGATACCACAAGTGGTTTGTTATGGTATTAAGTGTGATTAAAACAAATATCCAAAAATGAGAAACCAAACATGAACCCCAGACAAATGGCAGTTACAAAACCAAGCAGATAATAATTAAAATAGTGGAATATACACATATACACCCATGAGCAAAGTCAAAACAGTCCAACAAAAATAAAGTACAATGATTGAGCCAGAGAACAAAAGAAATTATATTTTTCAGTCAGGAACAAAACTAACTAAAGCATAAACTGGAAAACAAAACTAAAGCAAGATGCCAAGTGGGGAATAAAGCAATGAAAACAAAACTAACAAATATTGTGAGAGGAAAGGAAAGAAAGAAAAGAAAGAAAGAATAGACATGCAAAGTTAAATATAAGTAAGTAAAGAAGACTTATATATATTAAAGATTAACTGCAAGGGGAAAAGAACAATAGGAAAATCAAAAAAGAAATAAATTTAGAAAAAGTAATAGGTTTAAAAAGTTAAAATAAGAGAAAAAACCCCAAAAAACAAAACTCCCCACAACTGCAAAAGCTGGATATAGCAGCAGAGGTTTATAACAACAATAAAAAATTTGAGAGAAAAAAAAACAGCTCAAAAACTTAGATATCATGGTGCCAATAAAATCGACTACCACAGAGGGGAGGAATAAAAGGAGAAAAATCCAAAAGAATCTACAGAACAAATCAAAATATAAGGATAATAAATGCTTTTCTTGAGTCACTGCTATCAGAGTCCTCTCCCTCGCTGGGAGTCACAGTCCACCTCACCTCCTAGGATGCCCTCTAACACTGTGCTGATCGCTGGACCTGCTGTGAGGGCAGCTCAGATTCTAATCCACTCCTACTCCTCCTCTGTGTTCTTGCTTCCAATGTCCACAGCTATCAGAACTAGTGCATTTTCTTTTGTGGGAGCTCTCAATGTCTTCATATATTCCACACAGAGTCTGCCTAGTTGGTTGTGTGGATTTAATCTGCAGTTGTACAGCTGGTGGGAAGGTTTTGGGTCTCCCTTAGTCACACCGCCCCTGTGTTTCAATTGTGGTTTTATTTACACCTCTGCATGTGGGTCATCCACTGGGGTTTGCCCCTGAGGCTGCCCTGGAGGACTTGGGTTTGCCCCTGTGAGGGCCAGGTGTGGAGGTGGTGCAGCTGCTTGGGTCGCAGGGGTTCTGGCAGCACCAGGTACTCAGGGGAGTTGGCGGCTAGGGCAGCAGGAAATACAGTGCTCTAGAAGGGTATGGCAACAGTATTGGCCAATATGCTCCAGTATTCTTGCCTGGAGAACCCCAGTCCCTGACAGAAAAGCTGGCAGGCCACAGTTCACAGGGTCATAAAGAGTTGGACACTACCGAAGCCACCCTGTGCGCGTAGATGCAAGACTTTATTGTTTGCCTGTGGCAGCTCTGCCCCAGTGAGAGTTGAGCGTGATGGTGGTGCAGCTGCTTGGCTTGCGAGGGCGCTGTCAGTGCCAAGTGTGCAGGGACACAGACTGTCTCCACCACAGGAGTTATGGCCCTTTCAGAGTCTTTTTTTGAGCCTGTTGTAGCTGATGATAAGAAGACCTCTTTGGCCAGTCTTTCTCCATAGCTCTGCCCATTCAGGCACTTAGAAGGCTTTCTTGTCTGGGGTCCTTCTCTGTTGTTTGGCGCATCAGGCACATAGAAGGGTCCCCCACCTGGGGTCCTACTCTGTAGATCGGCGTGTCAGGCACTTAAAGGGGCACCCTGGGTGGGGTCCTACTCTGTAGTTCAGTGCGACAGGTGTTCAATGGGCCAGCCTCTCTCTTGTTCAGCTGCTAATACTGGTGGGTGGGGTGGGGGGAGAGGCTATGGTGATGGCTCCACCCCCTACACATGACTCAGCAGTATCGCCTTGCTTCCATGGCTGCCCGGCTTTCCTCCACAGGCATTTCCCACCACAGTCTCCTCCCTCACATCCCCTCGATCTGCCTCTCCACAGTCAACAGCAGCCCTCGCCCTGGGATTGCTCCATAGTCCCTCAACTTCAGCTCCCAGCCACTGCACCATCTAGGGTATGTATGGCTGCAGCAAGGACTGTCTGATTCTCATTCCATTTAGGCTGCCACAGATCAGCTGTTTCCCTCTCAGCCTTAAATGTTTCTCTTCTGACTTAGACAACTGCCCCAATGTGGAGATTCCCCCACCCACTGAGGGCAGGTTCAGGCCTACTAACACTCCAATTTTTACCGAGTGTTGCATGGGTCTGTGTATTCTTTTCTGCTGGTCAGGTACTCCTGCCTGCTCTCAGCTGGTGTTGTGCATGCACTTCTGTGTCTGAAGGTGTATTCCTGATGTATCCATGGAGAGAAATGTATTTCACGTCCACCTACCCCTCCACCATCTTGTTCCTCTGTAGTCTGTCTTATATGAAATAGTTTGTAGCTCCCATGCCCCAATGCCTATGTTGCCTCCCTCTCCTCACTCCCCACTGGTAACCACTGGCTTGTTCTCTATTTCTAATAGTCTGCTTCTTTTTTGTTATACTCATTAGTTTGTTGTATTTTTCAGATTCCACATATAAGTGATATCATACAGTATTTGCCTTTCTCTGTCGACTTATTTCATTTAGCATAATATCCTCCAAGACCATCTATGTTGTTGCAAATGGTAAAATTCCATCTTTTTTAGGGCTTAGTACTATTGTGTTTTATACACACACACACACACACACACACACACACAACACAGTATTCCATTGCTAAGTCCCTTTAGTTGTGTCTGACTCTTTGCAACCCTATGGACTGTTGCCTGCCAGGCTCCTCTGTCCGTGAGATTCTCCAGGCAAGAATACTGGAGTGGTTGCCTTGCCCTCCTCCAGGGGATCTTCCTGACCCAGGCTTGGAATTTGTGTCTCTTATGTCTCCCACATTGGCAGGAGGGTTCTTTACCTTTAGTGCCACCTGGGAAGAATATATATGCTGTATAGACTATATATATATATACACACACACATGTTCTGTATCCATTCATCTGTTGATGGACACTTGGATTGCTTTCATACTGGCAATTATGAATAATGCTCCTAGGGACATTGGAGTACATGTATCTTCTCGATTTAGTGGTTTTTTGTTTTCTTTCTTCTAATATATATGCACAGGAGTAGAATTTCTAGATCAACTGGTAGTTCTGTTTTTAATGTCTTGAGAAAACTTCATACTGTTTTCCACAGTGGCTGCACCAATTTACATTCCCACCAAGAGTGTACAAGGGTTCCTTTTACTCCACATCTGTGCCAACACTTGTTACTTGTGTTCATTTTGATGATACCATCCTGACAGATAAAAGGTGATATCTCATTGTGGTTTTGATATGCATTTCCCTGATTATTAGTGATGAGCATCTTCTCCTTGCCTGTTGGTCATCTGCATTTCCTCTTTAGAAAAGTGTCTATTTAATTTTTCTGCCTATTTTTAAATTGGGTTGTTTGCTTTTTGATGTTGAATTGTATGAACTGTTTATATATGTTAGATAGTAATCCTTTTTGGTCATATTGATGCAAATATTTTCTCTCATTTAGTATGTTGCCTTATTTTTCAATGACTTTGTTGTCAAAAGCTTTTAAGTTTAATTAGGTCCTATTTATTTATTTTTGCTTTTTTCCCCTTTTACTTTAGGAGACGGATTAAAAAAATATTGCTGTGGTTTATGTCAAAGAGTATTCTGCCTCTGTTTTCCCTCTAGGAGCATTCATTCCTACATTTAGGTCTTTAATCCATTTTAAGTTTATATATGGTGTTAGAGAATGTTCTATTTTCATTTTTACATTTAGCTCTCTAATTTTCTCAGCACCACTATTGAAGAGACTGTCTTCTCCTTTGTGTATTATTGCCTCTTGTCATAGATTGATTAACCATAAGTGTGAGTCTATTTTTGGGCTCCCTATCCTGTTCCATTGATCTGCGTGTTTGTTTTTATGCCAGTACCATACTGTTTTGATTGCTTAGCTTTGTAGTATTGTCTGAAGTCAGAGAGTATGATACCCCCAGTCTTTTCTTCTTTCTCAAGATTGTTCTGGCTAGGGTATTTTGTGTTTCCATACAAATTATATCAAAACTATTTGTTCAGGTTTTGTGAAAAATGCCATTGGTAATTTCATAGTGATTGCATTGAATCTATAGATTTTCTTGGATGCGATACTCATTTGAACAATATTGATTCTTTCAATCCAAGAACATGGTGTATCTTTATGTTTTGTGTCACCTTCGATATCTTTCATCAATGTCTTATAGTTTGCTGAGTACAAGTCTTTTACCTCCTTAGATATATTTATTAAATAGGTTTATTCCTAGGAATTTTATTGTTTTTGATACAATGGTAATAGGCTTATTTCCTTACTTCCTCTTTCTAATAATTCATTGTTACTGTATACAAATGTAACAGATTTCTGTATATTAGTTTTAAAGCTAAAATAGATTTCACCATGACAACAAAAACCAGGGGCTTTCATTTATAGTTATAAATTAATATCATTTTAGAAAGCATGTTTATACCTTATTTTCATTCCATTGCTTTTGTAAAATTTTACTCCCAAACATTAAGTTGGTATTGTGAGGACAGTGTGGAAAACAAGAAGCACAACTCAGTCTTATGATCTACCACTCCTTTTTTTCCCCCTCCCTCTCTGTCTCCTCCACCTTCTTTCTCTCTCTCTTAAAATGTTGAGAAATGGAGGTCTTTAGTCAGTAAAGACAAATTAGAAGTTTATGCCTATCTCTTCTCTAATACAAAATGCAGATAATATAGAAATTTCTTTCCAGATTATTTTCTTGCCAAATGGCAAGGAGTTTTTCAAGGACACACTAAAGACTTCCTGCCTGTGTGTTCTTGGCTCTATGTACCTTCAAGTTTCTGGCATAAACCATTGAAAGAAATTTAAAAATATATGCTCTATTAAATTTGATAGGAACATTTGCATTTTATAGAGAAAAGATTAACACATGATATATTTACTTTCAAGCTTTTGCAGACTCATTTTAATTTTTCACTAGTATCACAGGGTGGAAACTAGCAATTTAAGGGCCATTTTGTTACTTTGTCTAGACAGACAGACTCGGGATTCTTGAGGAGAGGACTGTTTCAGTGTGACAAAATGGATATGCATACATGAACTGGACACAGAATTACTGAGCATGTATCTTCCAGCCTGATGCAGACTAACAGTGAGGCATCCCTAATCACACTTGACCAGAGGCATGTTTTGGTTGCCCAGGATTACTGTTTATTGTGTAAGATTTCCTAACAGTAATCTAATTCTCAGCTTTGAAAAGAAAAGCATTTAGGAACTTGGAATTTTCAGAACAGAAAGAAAAAGAGATTTGTTGTCAAATCCAGACTTTTTTCCCCAAATCCAGACTTTTTTCTCCTTAATCAGAATTCTTAAACTCTAATCTTTCTTTGTCTTGTTCTCACATCAGTCTTTGATGGTGAAGTTTCTAAATTGGAGAGAAAAGTGAAAATATTGTCAGGGAAGATTTCTCCAAGAATTTATGGTCCTTTCCTCATAAAGTATATTTATAGCTAAATATAAGTGTCAAAATTTAATATTAAGTATTATCTTTCATGTGAGGATGTGAGTGTGCTTAATTAACAATAATTAAGCTTCATGGAACATATATTTTATGGTCAATTTAGTGGTAGGCAAGCAGACATTAAGGTAATGCAGACCTCAAACCAGATCCCATCTCCTATAGATAGATAGGTATTCTGTGCTGAGTACCCAGAACAACTCTCACATGTGGAAAGCTAACCAGCTTCATAAAATTAAAGTCTCTGCTTTTAGAGAGCAAAAGAATGCCCTGGGAAAATTTGAGCAAAATAAAACAAAAGGATAGAAGCATTTTAAGGAAAAGGCCTAGGAGTCTCCTGGGAGAACAAAGTCCAAACTGTAAAATAGCAGACAAAAATACATGTAAAATGTTAAGAGGAAATACCATAAGCATTTTTACTTAATTACTGGTTCAGTGTTTGTGGGATTAATATCCTGTCTTCTGCCTGTACCCCTTTCAAATAGGAGTGGGGAGAAGAGAAGGAGCAAGCACAATCAGAGATATTTTCTTGAAGACGCAGAAGAAATAAGAAATTAATTTTTCTAAAAATTGTTTTGCTAAGAAATTCACTCTATTTCTTTTTTAAATACATGATTTAAAATTTTATTTAAATGTCAGACCATAAGGAATGTTGAAGTATTTTGGAATATTTAAATGCTTCCAGCTGCTATCTTAATTTTAAAATATTTCTTAAAGGGAATTTCCAGGCTGTTGGCAGCAACAAAATAGAATTTTTCTGTTTTTTTCCTCCTTGTTTCTGTTTCTATTACTGGATTTCACAATGTACCATGTGATTTACTTTGGAGAGGCAATAAAATGCACTCATTTAGAAATTTATATTATGAGATGGTTAGGTCGCATCATTGACTCAATGGACATGAATTTGAGCAAATTCCATGAGATTGTGAAGGACAGGGAAGCCTGGCATGCTGCAGTCCATGGGGTCACAGAGAGTTGGACACAACTTAGTGACTGAACAACAACAATAATATAAAAGCATATATTTATGTTAGTTTAGAGTTTTTCAAGTTAGTGGAGAATGGTATATTAAGATACAGTGTTTCCCTATTGACGTTAGAAAATCAGAACTAGAAGGAATGTATTTTGACAAAAGACGTCATATAGAGAAGTAGAGATTAAACTGGGTTAGACATCACGTGCCTTGCCCTGAGACCACAGGGAGTCCAAGGTTAAATCCTTGTGTTGCCCAGCAAAACGTGCAAATAAAAAACAATTTCCAGATTTCTGAAGGTGGTATGTAGGAAACAAAAGAAAGGGATGTTATTCACTAAATCTCCTCTAATTTATGTCCTAAAACTCTGATTAACAAGCCTGTAGACTGAAGTTAATCTTGCAAAACCAAAGGTAAAAGAAGTGTCTATCATATACCTCCACTATATTTGAGTTATGTCTTCTCCCATCCCTTCTTCTTTAAAAGAGAATCTGCAACATCTGTAATTCTGAGCTCTTCCTTCTGGTCTAAGCTGCCTTCAGAAATAGTGAATATGAGACAAAAAGAAGGGATTTTATAGTTGCTCTCATGAGTTTTGAAATGAGGCTACTGAGAGAATGAATTAGTAATCTGTGGAGACTAAGGCGGGGGACACTTAGGCAGTCCCTGAGATGAAGGCTGCCATTTTAGATTTACTTTGATGGTGTGCAAATAAGTCAGTCCCCCCAAAAGGTAATAAATACCCCAGGAGAAGTGGAGATGAGGAACATTGCAACCAGAGACAGAGATAGGCAGATACTTCTCTCAAGATGTTCCTGAGTGTGTACTGTGTTCAGAGGACTGAGCTCCAAGCTGGGCAAGGGTTGGGGAGTGTGGTGGGCTGATGAGGCACTCAAAGATATGCCCATGTCCTCATTCCAGCTATCTGTAAATACTACCATATTTTGAAAATGGGTCTTCACAGATGTGATGAGAATCTTAAGATAGAGAGATCTTCCTGGCTTTTCTGGGTGTGTCCTAAATGCCATCAAGAGCATCCTGGTAAAAGAGAGGCAGAGGAAGATAAGACACATAAAGAAGGGGATGAGGCAATATTACAAGAGAGGTAAAGATTGCAGTGATGTGGCCACAAGTCAGAGGGTGCTGATATCCCCCAGAAGCTGAAAGGATCAGAGGACAACTTCTCTCCTAGAGCCTCCAGTGGAAATGCTGCCCTACTGACAGACCTTTCTTCCATTTTGTATCATGAAATCAATTTCAGATTTCTGGCCTCCAAAACTCTGAGAGAATTAATTGCTGATGCCTTAAGCCACCAGGTTTGTAGTCATTTGTTACAGCAGCTATAGGAAACTAATACGGGGATTTCCTTGGTGCAAAATGAAACATTCTGTTTCCAGGTAGTTAAAAAGCAATTAGATGGGAAAATCAAGCACATAATTAACTTAAAAAAAAAGCAATAAAGTCCTTATGTAAAGGGTTGGTTAGCAAATGGCCACGAATTGACAGAAGAATGAATATATAATCTCACCTAGGGTGTTCTAAAGTGTGTGCTAGAGACAGCTGGTAGCTCAACTGGTAAAGAATCCGCCTGCAATGCAGGAGAACCCAGTTCGATTCCTGGGTCAGAAAGATCTCCTGGAGAAGGGATAGGCTACCCCACTCCAGTATTCTTGGGCTTCCCTGGTGGCTTAGATGGTAAAGAATTCACCTGCAATGTGGGAGACATGGGTGCAATCCCTGGGTTGGGAAGGTTCCCTGGAGGAGGGCATGGCAACCCATTTCAGTATTCTTGCCTGGAGAATCCCCATGGACAGAGGAGCGTGGTGGGCTATAGTCCTTGGGGTCTCAAAGAGTCTGACACAACTGAGCGACTAAGCACAGAGCAGAGACAGCGTTAGAACTGGGCCCTGACATTAAAAACAATTAGAGAATATTTTAAAATTTCAAGTGATAAAGCCCATAAATGTGTGATTAATACATTGTATCTTCCTCTCTCCTCAATGAAAATAATGTATTAAAAAACAGAGACTGAAAGTAAGTGAAATATCCCTTGCAAGATGCTAGGCCGGCCTGTGAGCAAAGGTCACTTTGTCTAATGATAAAGGTATGCATTTCTGTCAAACTTCTCCATTTATAAAACATAAAGTAAGCATTCTCAAAATTTATAGAATATATCAAAAGTCAGATGTTTCAAAAATTTTTTATTTTATCTTTATCCTCTTCCCCACCCCCCAAAGGTGTGAAAGTGCTCACTGTGTATTCGTGCTCAGTCATGTCCAACTCTTTGTGACCCTCTGGACTGTAACCCACCAGGCTCTTCTGTCCATGGGATTCTCCAGGCAAGAATACTAGAGTGGGTTACTATGTCCTCCTCTAGGGGATCTTCCCGACCCAAGGATCTAATCCGTGTCTCTTCTGTCTCCTCACTGACAGGTGGATTCTTTCACTGTGCTACCTGGGAAGCCTGAAAATGTACGTTGGACATTATTAAACTTGAAAATTACTTTTCCCACTCCATCTGTCTTCTGAATTATCTCAGTTTTTCTTGTAGGTGATTAATGGCTTCTTTTTTACAGGAAAGGAGACAGGGCTATATATTTGAAAAAAAAAAATCAATGGTAAATGACCACATTAGTGAAGGAGGAATAGAGTTCAAATTTATAATAAATTAAAATTCACTACTCTCTCATCTCAAGGATGAGAAAGTCCTGTTTAGTTGGAATATTGAGGCTGGATATTCTGTAAGAGGTAAGCTCACACAGGTTATGGCCATGGAATACTCCCTGCTTGTTACCTTCCAGGACTGCTTTCTGCTCAAATCTGTCATCTGTATCCTTACTATATTAACCTGATCCTTTCCAAAAAGGAATTTAGTAAGTAATACACTTAGATTAAAAAGTGCTAACAAAACATTACACATGGATATTCCTAATGATTCTGAGACAGGTTTAGGTTGTATAAGATAAAAACATCAGGCCAAATTCTTCAGAAACTATTGCCAAGGAAAAACACTACTGCTTCCAAATGAGAAAGGAAGCAAAGCATATTAGCTCTGGTAGACATTGTAATGCTTACCAGTATCCAGTTTTCTCTCCTTTCTGAGTGTAAGGGAGACTACCCTTCCCAGATCCCTGGCAATGAGGTCGGGCCATTGACTCATTCTTGTTCATGAAATATGATTGGAAAAGCCTCTGTGTGATTTTCTACTACTTCTACTATTCTCTTGAAAGGAGTTCTGAAAGTGTATTTTTTAATGAACTTCCATGACTTCCAGATTTTGTGGAGCAGAACAAAGTACTCTTGTATTGAACATTCAGAGTTAACAAGAAATAGCCTTTGTTGTATTAAGATGCTTAGATAACAGAGTTAGTTTGCTACTTTATTTTGCTACTGCAGTATAGCCTGCAGTTTACACTGACTAATTCTATACCAATCAATCGAATAAAGAAATAAACAAACAAAAATTTATGTTTAGAAAAAACTGGAGAGAAGCTCACTTGGCTAACAGTATTGTGACTTAGCATGTATTTTTTATATTTGTATATTTATTTGTATACATTTGTATCCATAAACTACTTTCACGGATGAACAAATTATACCTTAAAAATTGTTATCTCAAAACTCGTATCGAGCGCAAAGTGAAGACAACCACTTTGTACTCTAAGAGATCTTTGTATTCTGTCTTCTAGTTCTGTTCCCAGATGTTTTACAAATAGAATATACTCTAAAGTAAGCTAACTTTTATCTGTTGCCAGAGTTCAGATTTCATATTGGTGGCTTCTTCCAAGTTGTTCCTTAAATGCTCCCAGTCTTTAGTTCAAACACATGTGAATTTCCCAGCATTTTGACTCTCAGGTTGTTTTCTTAGCTGTAGAATGGTGTTTTTTATGAAGAAGGGAGGAAATTGTTGAAAACAGTTATTGAGGCTTGTTCTGGTTCTTTCCTTAATGTTATTTCAAGCCATGGAAACCCCTCCATGGATCCTGGTAACATGTGAAGTTTTCCTAATTACCTGAAGTAGCAATTTCACCTTGGGAATGAGAATAATTAAAAAGTGTGGAGATGTTTACAGGTATGTCTCTGTCTGATGGTGAACTGCAAATGTGATGTATTGCTCCTCCATTCTCAGCTTTTCATTTCTGTCTTTTTAGGTTGATAGAGTTAGTTGGTTCCATTAAATATTGTTTTGATTGTTAAATATGTACAATACATCAGACGTTTAGGTAACCACCGTGTGCACGCTAAGTGTTAAGTCTCTTCAGTTATGTCTGACTCTTTGTGACCCCATGGACTGTAGCCCACCAGGCTCCTCTGCCCATGGGATTCTCCAGGCAAGAATACTGGAGTAGGTTGCCATTTCCTCCTCCAGGGCATCTTCCTGATCCAGGATCAAACCCGTGTCTCTTACATCTCCTGCATTTCCAGATGGGTTCTTTACCACTAGCTGCCACCACTATTACTATCCAGAAACTACAGATATATCTTGAAAATGAATAAAAAATGATAAATGACCTCATAGGAGAATAGAAAAAGGATATGAACAAGCAGTTTACAAAAGTGGAAATCTGGATACCCATTATACATATAAAAAGATGTCCAGTTTCACTAGTAATCAGGAGAATGCAACAGATAAATAGTATTTTGTAGCCATTAAACTAGATATAATTATAAAATCTAATAATGATTAGCATGTCAGAAAAGTAAATTCTAATACATTGTTACTAGAACTGAACATTGATACAAGCAATGTTCAATTATTCATAGAATGGTTTCTAATTATTTAGTGTTATGGGTTGAATACTTCAGTCGTTCAGTCGTGTCCGACTCTTTGCAACCCCATGAACCGCCTCACGCCAGGCCTCCCAGAGTACACCCAAACCCATGTCCATTGTGTTGATAATGCCATTCAACCATCTCATCCTCTGTCATCCCCTACTCCTCCTCCCCTCAATCTTTCCCAACATCAGAGTCTATTCAAATGAGTCACCTCTCCTCATCAGGTGGTCAAGGTATTGGAGTTTCAGCTTCAACTTCAGTCCCTCCAATGAACACCCAGGACTGATCTCCTTTAGGATAGACTGGTTGGATCTCCTTGCAGTCCAAGGGACTCTCAAGAGTCTTCTCCAACACCACAGTTCAAAAGCATCAATTCTTCAGCGCTCAGCTTTCTTTAAAGTTCAACTGTCACATCCATACATGACTACTGGAAAAACAATAGCCTTGACTAGATGGGCCTTTGTTGGCAAAGTATTGTCTCTGCTTTTTAATATGCTCTCTAGTTTGGTCATAGCTTTCCTTCCAAGGAGCAAGCGTCTTTTAATTTCATGGCTGCAACCACCATCTGCAGTGATTCTGGAGCCCAGAAAAATAAAGTCAGCCACGGTTTCCCCATCTGTTTGCCATGAAGTGATGGGACAGGAGGCCATGATCTTAGTTTTCTGAATCTTGAGCTTTAAGCCTACTTTTTCTCTCTCATCTTTCACTTTCATCAAGAGGCTCTTTAGTTCTTCTTCACTTTCTGCCATAAGGATGGTGTTATCTGCATATCTGAAGTTCTTGATATATCTCCCAGCAATCTTGATTCCAGCTTGTGCTTCTTCCAGCCCAGCGTTTCTCATGATGTACTCTGCATATAAGTTTAATAAGCAGAGTGACAATATACAGCCTTGATGTACTCCTTTTCCTATTTTGAACCAGTCTTTTGTTTCATGTCCAGTTCTAACTGTTGCTTCCTGACCTGCATACAGGTTTCTCAAGAGGCAGGTCAGGTGGTCTGGTAATCCCATCTCTTTCAGAATTTTCCACAGTTTATTGAGATCCACACAGTCAAAGTCTTTGGCATAGTCAATAAAGCAGAAATAGATGTTTTTCTGGAACTCTCTTGCTTTTTCGATGATCCAGCAGATATTGGCAATTTCATATCTGCTTTCTCTACATTTTCTAAAACCAGCTTGAACATCTGGAAGTTCATGGTTCACATATTGCTGAAGTGTGGCTTGAAGAATTTTGAGGATTACTTTACTAGCGTGTGAGATGAGTGCAATTGTGTGGTAGTTTGAGCATTTTTTCGCATTGTCTTTCTTTAGGATTGGAATGAAAACTGACCTTTTCCAGTCCTGTGGCCACTGCTGAGTTTTCCAAATTTGCTGGCATAATGAGTGAAGCACTTTCACAGCATCATATTTTAGGATTTGAAATAGCTCAACCAGAATTCCATCACCTCCACTAGCTTTGTTTGTAGTGATGCTTCCTGAGGCCCACCTGACTTCACATTCCAGGATGTCCGACTCTAGGTGAGTGTGAGTGATCCCACCTTCATGATTATCTGAGTCATGAAGATCTTTTTTGTACAGTTCTTCTGTGTATTCTTGCCACCTCTTCTTAATATCTTCTGCTTCTGTTAGGTTCATACCATTTCTGTCCTTTATTGAGCCCATCTTTGCTTGAAATGTTCCCTTGGTATCTCTAATGTTCTTGAAGAGCCCTCTAGTCTTTCCCATTCTATTGTTTTCCTCTATTTCTTTGCATTGATCGCTGAGGAAGGCTTTCTTGTCTCTCCTTGCTATTCTTTGGAACTCTGCATTCAAATGGGTATATCTTTCCTTTTCCCCTTTGCTTTTTGCTTCTCTTCTTTTCACAGCTATTTGTAAGGCCTCCTCAGACAGCCATTTGCTTTTTTGCATTTCTTTTTCTTCTGGTTGGTCTTGATCCCTGTCTCCTGTACAGTGTCACGAACCTCCATCCATAGTTCATCAGGCACTCTGTCTATCAGATCTAGTCCCTTAAATCTATTTCTCACTTCTACTGTATAGACATAAGGAATTTGATTTAGGTCATACCTGAATGGTCTAGTGGTTTTCCCCACTTTCTTCAATTTAAGTCTGAATTTGGCAATAAGGAGTTCACGATCTGAGCCACAGTCCGCTCCCGGTCTTATTTTTGCTGATTGTATAGAGCTCCATCTTTGGCTGCACAGGATATAGTCAATCTGATTTTGGTGTTGACCATCTGGTGATGTCCATGTGTAGAGTCTTTTCCTGTGTTGTTGGAAGAGGATGTTTGCTATGACCAATGCGTTCTCTTGGCAGAACTCTATTAGCCTTTGCCCTGCTTCATTCTGTACTCCAAGGCCAAATTTGCCTGTTACTCCAGGTGTTTCTTGACTTCCTACTGACATGACTGAAACAACTTAGCAGCAGAAGCAGCCCCTATAATGAAAAGGACATCTTTTTTGGGTGTTATTTCTAGAAGGTCTTGTAAGTCTTCATAGAACTGTTCAACTTCAGCTTCTTTAGCATTATTGGTTGGGGCATAGACTTGGATTACCATGATATTGAATGGTTTGCCTTGGAAACGAACAGAGATCATTCTGTTGTTTTTGAGATTGCGTTTTGAGATTGAGGTCCTTATTAGTTATTCATTTTATGTATAGTAGTGTATATATTTTAATCCCAACCTCTTAGTTTATCCCCCTGCCATATTTCCCTTTTGGCAACCATCAATTTGTTTTTAAAGTCTGCGAATCTGTTACTGTTTGGTAAATATGTTCATTTGTCTTTTTTTAAAAAGATGCCATGTATAAGTGATGTCACATGATATTTGTGTTTCTTTGTATGACTTCACTTAGTGTGATAACCTCTTTGTACAAATGGCATTATTTCTTTCTTTTTATGACTAATATTTCATTGTATATATGTACCACATCTTCTTTATCCATTCCTCTGTTGATGGATATTTAAGTTACTTCCATGTCTTGGCTATGGTAGTGTAAATAGTGCTGCAGTGAATAGTGAGGTGCATGTCTATTTTTGAATTATGGTTCTCTCCAGATACATGCTGAGGAGTGGGGTTGCTGGATCATATGATAGTTCTATTTTTAATTTTTAAAGAACCTTAATGCTATTCTCCATAGTAGTTGTACCAATTTATTAATATATTCCTACCAACAGTATAGTGGGGTTCCCTTTTCTCTACAATGTCAATCAAGATGCTATTAATCATGTTTTTGTTAGCTATTGTAAATAGTTTGTTAACGGTTAAAACTAATATTGGATAGCATGAAATGTGGATCAAATTTTGTTATTTATTTATGCATATGATCCATATGATCATTCCATTCTTCCAGCTTGATTTGTTGAAAAGACTATCCTTTGCCACTTAGTTGTCTATGAAACTTTGTTGAAAATCAGTTGATGATGTGTGAATGAGTCTGTTTCTGGACTCTTTATTCTGTTCCTTTATGTCTCTGTTTAGACCAATGTCACAGTCTTGATTACTGTGGCTACATAATAACTCTTGGAGTGAGGTAGTACTCTGACTTTGTTCCTTTTTTCCAAGTTTACTTTGGCTATTTTAACTTACATCTGATTCAAAGTTATGGATCCTAGACCAAAATATAAAACCTAAAACTGTAAAACTTCTAAAATAAAAACCAAGAGAAAATATTTGTGATTGCATGTTTAGGCAAAGAACTTTTACATATGATATCAAAAGCGTGAGTCATAAAAGTAAACATAGATAAATTAGATTTTATCAAAATTAAGAACTTCTGCTCTTTAAAAGATACTGGTAAGAGAATGAAAAGTCACAACTAAGAGAAATGCTAGTGAATCATATGTCTAATAAATAACTTGAATTACAGAGAATTAAAAAACACTCAAAAATAGTGAGATAACCCAATAAAAAATAAGAAAATTATTTTTAAGAAATACCTCATCAGAGAAAATAGATAGATGGCAAATAGCCTGGAAAGATGTTCCATATTTTAGGGAACCACAGATTAAACCATAGGGAGATATTACCTTGTACCTATTAGAATTTCTAATTAAAAAGATTGCCCATGGCAAGTATAAGTGAAGATATGGAAGAATTTCAACCCTCTTATACTTCTGGAAGGAATATAAAATTGTATAGGCACTTTGGAAAACAATTAGGCAGTTTTTTAATAAATGTAAGCGTGTAGTACCCTATTATCCAGTCATGATATTTCTAGGTGTTTAGCAGAAGGAAAATAAAAGATATGTTTATAAAGTGATATATGAACATGAAAATGTTTATAGTGGATTTATTTATAAGTGGGAAATAGTCAAATTGCCCATAAGTGGGCAGAGTTAACAAATTTTGGTACATCCATACAGTGAATATTACTCAGCAATAAAAAGGAATGAACTGTTGTTATATGCACTGGTGTGGATGAATTCTCTAGCTTTTGTTTTGACAACTTTTCCCTTACTCTGTGTCAGCAGCACCATAGGTCTTTTTCTTCCTCAGCCATGACCATCTCGTTCCCATCTCTTTACTTGTATGTTTTCTTTTTAATCTAAAATACACCACTTCCTCTTTAGTGAGCTAAATTATATTCATCCTTGAGTTTCCAGTGTATACTTCAGTTCCTCTACAGAACTTGCCTTGACTATGGAAGTCATTTTTAATGTGTTCCTGTGTGATTCTACTATCAGAATACCAGTGTGATTTCGTTTAGATGGATACAGATTTTGGTGTCAAGCAGACCTCTCTCAGAATCTTCAGTGTGTGCTTTCTTAGCTGTGTGACTTGGAATAAGTTACACTGACAAATTAAGCCTCAGTTTTCTTCCATTGTCAAGTGATTCTAGTTTTACTAAAATTAGAAGAGATAATGCATATAAACTGTTTCGCATGGTACAAGATTTTTTCGTATTCATGATAGCTACTCTTTTACTGAATTTTTGTTTCTTGTTTATCATTCTCTACCATAACATTTAACAAGTTCTGCTGGACAAGAGCTATCTTTCTTATTAATGGGTATGTCCCTGGAATCTAGTAAAATGTCTGGCAAATAATAAGTAAATGGATGTAAGGATGAAAACTTAAGCTGTTATTTTTTCATTAGGAAAGATGTTCTAAAGTTATCGAGATGCTATTCACTCCCCACAGGCTGCTGCAGAAACAAAAGCAGCCCATGTCCAGCGTGGCTCACCCCACTGGCTGCAGTCAATTGACCCAGGGATTGGTTGTATTAGACCAATACATCTGTCCCTTTAGGTTTTTCACTTTGGTTCAGGAGATTGTTGGTCTAGTCTGTCTGTGTGGTTGAGTCTGTAAAATGTAAACTGTGGGAATTCTCAGTGACCTTGTATTTTGCTACATTGGAGAAAAAAGCCTGCAGTGAAAAAATAAGGAAGTTCTTATGAGGAAAAAGGACACTGGACGTTGAGGGGCATGTATACTGAGGCTGTATGGTTAGGCCAGGAAAGGCCAAAGAGTAGTGAGAAGTAGGTAGTGATTTTTAATATTACCTAATTTTCACTCATTTTATCTTAGGATTTATGGGGTCTGAGGACATTTGGGTCATTTGAACGTGGCCTCTACATAAGTAGAGATTTTTCTTCTTAGACATGGGATTATATATAGTTTCTTAAGTCCTGTAGTCAATATTACTCCTTGTTGAGGGAAACAAATGCAATTGCTCATGCATGTTTAACACTTTGTTCCCCTTATTTTGAGGCCAAGTTCATAAAACAAGTACAGAAGCATTGTTGTATTAACAGTAAAAGTTTAACATGACGTATCTCACAGTTAAGTACGTGAACATTTTTGTTGTTGTTTTAAATACCCTGTAGTTATCCACAGTAGGAAAGATATTTGGCTCAAGACAAGGAAAAAATATTTATAGTCTTTCCAGCTCAAATGTAGAGCATATGTTTGTTCAAGGACCATTAAATGCAGACACGTTGTCTGATTCAAGGTTAGCAGATTGAAGGAAATTGCAAAGTGGTTAGGAAAATCCTCTAAGAAATCCAAACCTTTCTGATGGGGATCTAACTTAGCCACTGAGACACTGATGCTTTTTAATCCTTCAGTTTAGGCATTTTGAAAATCTCCAGGTACCTGGCAAAATCTTAGAAGGTCCCCCCACCCCCTAGCTTATCAACTTTTGCTAATACAATGCCTGAAGGCCATCATCCCAAACAGTCAGCAGTCAGCCAGGCATTTTCAAGGGAGTTGAGGCTCAGCTGGGAACAACCTGCCATACTCTGAATAGAATGAGAGAGCATCTGAGAAGATTATGTCTGCTGTCATCAGGACAAATGCACATATGTTCTTCCCGAAATACTCCTGAAGTACACATCCACTGAAAAATACAGGCCATGTCATGAAAAGTGGGCAACATCATACATCAGCTGCTATTTTATTTTCTTTAGGGGAACAAGTGGCATGAAGATTTGAGAATAAGAGGCTAGAATGATCATCTAAAAATTCTGATTCGCTCATTAACATTCTCTTCTTTGACTTTTCCTACTTTTTCCCCATGAGCCTCTGCTTCTCTCTCTCTCATAAAATCTTATATTACACATAAAGAATTAACATAAGAAAATGGGAACCCATTGCCAAGATGATCTGTAAGCGGGCTTTTATTCAGACAAATTCCTTTTTAAAGATAAGATAGTATCTGATAAGTCTTGTGGGCTCCTATGTTAAAGTTCCAAAGTTATAAATCTTGATTGGCATCTGAATGTAGATCATAGTGCAAATAAGCTTGGTAATATACAATAGGGTCTTCCCTGGCGGCTCAGTGGTAAAGAATCTGCCTGGCAATGCAGAAGGTGTGGGATTCATCCCTGGGTCAGGAAGATCCTCTGGAGAAGGAAATGGCAAGCCACTCCAGTACTCTTGCCTGGGAAATACTGTGGACAGAGGAGCCTGGCAGACTACAGTCCATGGGATTGCATAGAGTCAGATACGACTTAGCGACTAAACAACAAATATATAATAGAATATGGAATGGAATTGTCTTGCTATCTTGAAATTCCAGCTAAGCCTCAAATTTAAGACAATAGGTGGTAAATTATCCATATTCTCAAAAGAGCTGGCTGCTAGATATTCACATCCAGGACTTATTAACAAGAGAAGAACTGGTCCAGTGAGTGGTACCATGTCTAGAATACCATGTCTAGTGGTACCATGTCTTGGCGGTACCATCCGCCAAGAGGCGGATCCCTTGAAAGGTATCTTTAGGGGAAGAGAGAGTTTTGACTTTTCTGCTTGCAGGGTTAGGGAACGGAAGGGGTTTGGCTGACCCCTACTCCCATTCAAGACAAAATCAGGGAATTCTAAGAGAATGCAGTGTAGAAATGTGGTGCCAGTAAAAAGTAGAATCTGCCTTCTTCCTGACAGCTGGGAAGGAGTAAGCTTTAGCACTCAGGCCAGTGTCTGAAAAGACAGTTGGATAGAACTTGGTGAGGGTTCTCTCAGAAGAACCTGACAGTATCTCCAGGAATTTAGGAGTGTGACAAATCGGTGTCTGTTTTTAGCTAGGGAAGGGGTAGCTGGATGAAATAGACATGTGTGGAGACAGAGGGCCAAGTTGTAAACTGTAGATCCACATTAGATGTGACAAAGATGCTGTGGGCGTTTGAGCCACAGAGAGGACCCTGTCTGCAGGTCCTTAGCTGTAAGGAGAGATAGCCCCAGTGGGAGGAAGGATTTGAACAGGTAAGCCAGGGAGTGCACTGCCCATATTAGGGATGCTAAAGAACCCAGTCACTCCAATTATCCCAGTATGAATGTCTGTGACACTTCTTTCATTCTATGGATAAAAGCAGGTGGAAAATGAAGGTACAGACACAGTCTGCTTTGAATGAAATTTGAACAGACTGGGCATTTTAATACCTGAATGAGTGTTTCACAGACAGAGGTGGTGTCTTTGACGCATGGAGAAGGGGGAGCACATCTGAAGATGGCAGTGGGAGGACAATCAAGTTGTCCCCTGTGTGTGCCCTCAGTCAGGGCTAAACCTTGTGGTTATTTGTTTGTAGCCACTAGGTATCACAGCAAAATATACAAGTTTGAAAATTATGAGTGAACATTTTTGACCTCAGAAATCAAATGATAATTGAATCATTATGTTTGCACTTTTTGAGCTCACTGGAACAGAAAATAGAGCCTCCTGTTTCTCCCACATCTGCATCCTCTAGTTAATCAGTTTGTAAGAAGTGGTGCAAACACCCAGAGGAACAGAGACACATCTGAGGACACGAGGAGCTGCCAGTCTTTATTCCCATCTGTTGTTCATACACCTCTGTCTCACATTTCTGGCAGGCTGGCCAACATGGCTTTTCTGCTTCTAGTTTACGCCTTGTCGCAGTGGCTCATCCTTTTGCGCTCTTGGTGCGTGAGCCCTTAGAATCCTCTGCTGTTTTTGCCCCCGAACAAGTGCCTGAGTGACTTATTTCCGCAGCTTATATGAGATGTCTTATTGCAAATTGAAAAACTGGGTAAGCTCATGGCCTGAGGTTGAGGAGAGCTGTGGTTCTGTGGCTGAGGTCAGGAAGGCAGCAGCAGCAGAGAACAGACTGTGGTGTTTAATTGCTGCCTCAGGCATCGTTTCTAAGACAGAAAAAGCCATTTTGTTATTTATCTATTCATTTTCTTTTTTTGTTGTTGTTAGGCCTTTGTTTTGTTTTTTTATTTTCTGTCTCACTCTTTGGAATGTAAGCTCCATAAGGGGACTCTCCCATCACCTAAAAAGTAGGTATCCGTAAGCTTTCTGCCATGAATGAATAAAATCTCTTCCTAGTAAACATAATCATAATCCCACAAACTCAGGTACCATTTATTGAATACTTATTAGCATTCAAGCACTATGCTAGGAACCTTACAGGTAGTGAGAGGGTCTTACTTAGTTCACACACACTTTTCAAAGAGCTATGGAGGTGTTGGGCTGCACCCTGCAGGCCTGCAAGCCCTGTGCTTGCCTGGCTTCAAGACCAGTGAAAGAGCCCAGAATCAGACACAGAGAATCAGTGGTTTAATGAGTGGGGGAACTTACACGTCTGAAGCGAGGTCCTAGAATGACACCCCATTGTGTACAGTTGATGGTGGGGCAGGACAGGGCAGCAGTCTTCATTCTCGGGGGTAGGGAGAGGTTACCAGTTATTGAGGGATTACATCAAGTTGACTCATTGGTTACCAGGAAAACCAGCAGAAGGGCACACCCCTCACTATCCCTTTGATAAGCCAACAGGTTCTGATCTAAAGTCAAAAGCTAGGGCCTGGGGCAAGTATGTAGGAAGTCCTGTGAGTCCTGTGTAAGTGAGGCAGGTGCTGGGCCAGCAGGATGTGCAGAGAGAAAGAGAATAGCCATTTTGAGAGGCCTGTTATATCATATACTTGTTTTAGCTGAGAAAAGTGGGGTTTAGCAAGAATATGTAATTTGCTTCAGATTTCCCAGCAAGGAAGGAGAATAGTTAGATGAGCCCAGTTACGCTTTCCCCACAGGTCATGCTGTTTTTGTGCTGCAAATAATGGCTCCTTTATGTTTTTTTCTCATTGCAAACAAATTCTCAAAAGTACAGCACTTGTAAGGATTATAAATGAAAAACTCAAGTAAGGCCACAGAATCTGGAGCCATATGCATGTATGCATGCTAAGTCACTACAGTCATGTCCACATCATGCAACCCCAAGGACTGTGACCCACCAGACTCCTCTGTCCTTGGGATTCTCCAGGCAAGAATACTGGAGTCGGTTGCCATGCTCTCCTCCAGGGGATCTTCCTGACCCAGGGATCAAACCCACATCTCCTCCCTCTTACTCTCCTGCATTGGCAAGTGGGTTCTTATATTACATGTGAAATAGATTCTTAACAATATTAATAAAAGGAGAAGATACTGATATCCTTATTCACAATTTAGTTTCCTGCTTTGTGATTTAATGAAATTAGATGTCACAGTCTGCTCAAGATGAATTAAATTTTCTGATTCTTGCTAACATATGTCTTCTAATGGGGCTAGTAAAGATCATACATATACTAACTTCACATACACTTGGGATTTTTTAGCCAAGCCTTCAAAAAATTTAATAGCAGAGGGAGCATGCATGGTATCAATAGCCAATCTGATAATTGATTTGGCCAAAATGTTCATTTGGGTTTTTATGTAAGATGGTACTAAAAAGTCCAAGCTTTTTGGCCAACCCAACAGATTTCAGTAAGCTTAGTTAAATCTTGCTGAATGAAAACAAAAAAGTTCAGTAGATTCTTACTTAATGTCTTCATGAAATTACTGTCTCAGACATTAGTTTTTAAAAAAAATACCCAGAAGGAAAGACAATATTTAACATGTGAGACAGAGAGGGCATATGGTTCTCCTGATTGCCTGTGGCACTGTCTTGGCTTAGGAAGCAGAGACAGTGCAAATAGGTCCTATGGAAATGGCAGATTGCCCCAGTATGGAGCACACTTTGAGTGCAAAACTGGAACCCTTTTGAAAACTGAAGAGTTATTTTAAGAGATGAAATATTGCTTCCATGTAGCTCATTTAACCAATTACTTTTCATGAAATAATAGGTCTTTTTTTATGTAAGTATTGAATAGGACAATCAGAGGTACATTTAACCTTTGTTTTATTCCAGAATCATTCCCCATGATATTTTAAGAAAGCCACTTGAAAAAAAAAAAGGGTGAATTTATCTCTGTACCCTCCTATTAAGCAAAAAATGGACAAATACAATGCAGAAATTTAAATAAGCAGAGAAATGTCTAGTTAATTGAAAGAACTGGGTCAACAGTTTTCAAAATTGATGAAATAGGAAAATTTTTGGATCTGAAAAAAGTCTACATAGTGTCTTTAATTCATGTTACTTTTAAAGATTCTTTTAAGTCTTTAGATTCAGTGCTATAGGTTGGTGATGTTAGGGTGCATATTTTTGTAATAAGAAAAAAATACCTTTATGACAAAAAGAAAAATAAAAGGTAATGCTGCTGCTGAAGGATTTTGTACTATTTTCTTTGAGTAAGAATTTACTAAAGATTTATGTTACTGCCTTTCCTTACTGACTTTTAGGCTTTCATTCTAAACCTGAAATTACAGTTAGAGTGTGTGTGTATGAAAGAGAGAGAATGTCACATATTGAAAATTTTGCCCTTCAGTAAAAATTTCCTGAGTGGAAACCCTTGAATGTGAAGCTTAAATGGGGGGAGGAAGTAGTCCTCACTTTGTGTGCAGTCAGTGCTATGATAAACAATGAAAATCATCCTCCCAATAGAATAAAGCAACATGAATCTTGAACTGATTTCATAAGCCCTGGTACCTGCTGGTACCTGGTACTCTGCACACTCCTACTGTGAAATACAGGGTCAAATGAAGCAATACTGGCAGAGTAACACAAAAGCTCTAGGAGGTTTTTTTTTTTTTTTTTTGCCTTTTTCCAGCTTTATTGAGGTTTCATTGACAAATGAAAGTTGTATATATATATTTTTTTGAAGTATTTTTTTTTTAATTGGAGATGCAGTGAGGGAAGGAGAGAATGGGATGGAGAGTATCATGGAAACATATAAATTACTATATGTAAAATAGATAGCCAGTGACCAATGGTTTTGATACAGGTGATGATAGTGTCAGTCTGGCTTGCCTTCAGAACATAGTAAAAATTCTGGCTATATTAAATGGAACAACTTCAGGAGACTGCAATTCTTATCCTTTCTATCTTCACCTTCTTCTCCTCTTCTGACCTATCTTATTTCCTGCTTAAAAAAATCACTTTTCGTTGACTGCCAGATGGACTCCAAACCTCTCTCCCTTGGCACCAATACCTCTACACTCTGACTCCAACCTACCTACTGTTGTAGGATCATTTCCTGTGTCAGACTGTACTTTCTAATATACCTCTGACAAGGCTTCACACCGCACATGTAACTATTAAATTTGACTTTGGCATTCCCTCTATGAAATGGTGGGGGTCTGTATCCCCTCCCCTGAAAACTGGGCTGACCTCTGTGACTAGTTTGGCCATTAGGATACAGCAGAATTGACATTATGTGACTCCTGAGGTTAGTTTATAAAAATGCAATGCGGTTCCTTGTTCTTTTGTAACCTTCTAGCCATGGTGTGAGGAAGCCCGACTAGCCCACATGGAGAGAACGCATGAAAAGTCTATGTTTACACATTCCAGGTAACAGCCTCTCTGCAGCCATAGCCAACATCAGGCATCTTTCTTTGACACATGAGGGTGACACTGGCAGATGATTCCTGCCTCCATCTGTTGAATCACTTCTAGCTTTCAAGTTCTCCAAGCTGGGTCACAGGCATTGTGAAGCAGAAGTAAGCAGTCCTCACTGTGCCCTGTCCAAATGCCTGGCCTGCAGCATCTTTGAGCATCATAAGGTGGCTATTTCATACCATGAAGGTTTGGGATGGTCTAGTACATAGTAACAATAGCTGGAATGCTCTTTGGTTACAGATAGCAAAACCACATTTCAGACTATTACCATGTAAGAGGAGGAAATCATTGTGAGGACACAAGTGCATCTCATCCTAAGGGCCTGAAAAGAGAAACTGGAAACTGATGAGGAACAAAGGTGAGCATTCCATTTGTTTGTGAGTCAGTCCATTTCTCTCAGATCTGGTTTCTGATCTCTGCCTCTCTATTTTATTTATTTTTCACTCTTAGCAGGCTGACCTTCTCTGCTTTATAGTGCATATGATGACCTGCAGCGCCTCAATTTTGTCTGTAAACAGAGACTGAGATTAGTAGTTATCAATTCAATTTTATATTTCTGGGAGCATGGTATTCTATCAAGGTCCCTCCAGTCAATTTTGGTCAGTTGGTCAAATGTTGCCTTACTAGAGTTCACTTCTCTGCAGGGAACATGTTTTTTAAAAAAGTCTCATCAATGTCCTCTGGGAAGCAGAGACTTAGGCAAAGACTATAGAGCTAATAATTTATTTGGGAGGTAGAAACCCAGAGTGGCAAGGATGTAATTAAAAAGGATATGAAGCAAATAAAGACATGAAGCAATGTGACTTGGTCTTTTACCATTCTGCTGTCACTTCCCAAGAGGCTGGTAGAAACTGAGGGAGTCACTTAGCAGGTAGATCAGCATGTACTTCCCTAGAAAGATGTT
The DNA here is from genome assembly GCF_019320065.1 of Cervus canadensis. NCBI lineage: Eukaryota > Metazoa > Chordata > Mammalia > Artiodactyla > Cervidae > Cervus > Cervus canadensis. The sequence goes on along the minus strand of NC_057399.1, from coordinate 40,166,862 downwards.
GCCTATGAGGACTGCACTTCCTCACATTTCAAATTACATCATATGGGCCCTCAGTAGTCACACAGGAAGCCTGACATCAATGGCCGTGTGGTGGTGTTTCACTTTGGTCCTAACAGGGAAAGGCAGCCTGAATAGGAAGGCCACTGACAAAGACAGAAAGAAGGAGGCAACCAACGGAATCTGCAAAGGTGCATGTGGTAGGCTGGATAATTGCATTTCATAGATGGCCTTGGCCAAATCCCTGAAACCTGTGAATGTGTCACATTGCATGGCAATGGGAATTTACATATGTAAGTGAGGTTTTGAGTTTTACAACAGGTAGATTATCCTATATTATCTGGGTTGGCCCATTCTAATCACATGAGCTCTTAAAAGTAAAGTTCTCTGGCTAGACTCAGAGGAATCTGTCAGGAGGAGGAGTCAAAAAGATGTGAAGTGTGGGAAGGACTCATCCTGCCAGTATTGTTTATTCGCTAAGTCCACTCCGTGGACTGTAGCCCTCCAGACTGCTCTGTCCATGGGATTTCCCAGGCAAGAATACTGGAGTGGGTTGCCATTTCCTTCTCCAGGAAATCTTCCCAAACTAGGGATTCACCCTGTATCTCCTTCGTTGGCAGGCGGATTCTTTACCACTGAGCCACCTGAAGCCCTCCAGCCAGTGTTTAGAGGATGTCAGTGGAAGGCATGAGAAGAAATGTGGGCATACTCTAGGAGCAAAGACAGGCTGCTGACAGCAGCAAGGGTCAGGAATTCAACCATGTAAATGAGCCTGGATTTATCCCCAGAGTCTCCAGAAAAGAACACGGTCTTGTGCACATCTTGATTTGGGGCTTTGAGACTCTAAGCAGATGACCCCATTAAGCCACAGTCTATGTGGACTTCTGACCTACAGAAGTGTTAGACAGTAAATGGATGTTGCTTTAGGCCACGTCATTTGTAGTCATTTGTTATAACAACAATGGAAAACTAATATAGTAGAGGAGGTTTAAGTCTCCATATAGGGAACAGATGCTCTAAAAGTTGTCTCATATTTACCTAATGAAATATCCCACCATTTTCCTACCTGAACTTGTTGCTACTAAAAGGTTTCCTTGCTCATCAGATAAAGTATCTATTGTTATATACTTGATTTTAGTCCTTTACCCACCTTTCCCCACAAATTTCAGATAACCTCTATGCTTCATGCCCTCTCCTTAGAGCCTGCTGTGACTTTTCATTGCACATAGTGTTTAAAATCTATGTAGACTTCATTCAATGAAAAAGATTGAAGAGAGAGAGAAACAGGGAAAAAAATCAGAGTTTGAATGTGAAAATCATTGAGGAAACCAGGTAAATTGGTTTTTTAAATTTCCAAATGTGTCATCACAAATTTAATGTCAATTCCCATTGGTATTTAGTACCAATTTCCATTCTAACTCGTCTCCATTTTATTTTTGCATGTTTCCTTTTCCTTTCATTATTTTTTGTTTCCTACTTTTACTTCTGCTAGAAAAACTTATGGAAGTATGCTGTTAGCTATCATGAGCTGACATGCCAACTCACTATGGAAAACTTTGACAATGAAAACTACCAAGTCAACCAGATTGCTCCCGCATAGATATTTTCTCAGTATACATTTGAATAAATGCATGATGAATTGATAAGATTAAAATAGTTTAGTCGACACCAGTCATAACAGGGAGCTTAACAAACTCAGTTTCTTTCAAATGATTCTGCCCAGTGTTTTCTATACTCCATGTGGTTGATAGTCCCTGAGGTAAATCACCTGCCTGCAAATAAAGAAAACAGCACACATGCCCTTAGGCTTCTGTTAATTCTCAGTTGTTAGCCCCATTGTTATTTTAGTTTGGACAGGTTGATACTTGGATATACTCTGAGCTGTCTGAAGAAAGGCTTTCTAAAGTTCCAGAGCACAGTCAATATTTAAATGATTCTTCCAAACTGTGCTGCTCTATTTCTGAATATTGCCAAGCATCACACCAGTGTTTTTCAGGAGTTAACAAAATGTCATTTTTAGTTACCTGTCATTGTAATTGTTCAGTTCATGTCCTTTGACAAGGTTTGGCTCTGTATTTCTTCAAAAGTGCATAATAATCCTGGAGAAGCTAGTAAATGTCTAAGACTCCATTGGATGGAAGTCGTGAAAATTAAGGCGTTCATGCTTTAAAAAGAAACTTTATTTGTGTGTTAGTTTGACACTATCTGGAAGAAGCAGAGCATGTATAATGAAAGGTTTTTTTTGTTTTTTTTTTTACAAAAATTCATACCAGACAGATCAGATTGGCAACAGAGTTAAAAAGTGACTCCTGTGACATCTGATAAGAAACATTTCTTGAACTTGTCACATAAAACATTCTGTTATGCTTTAGGCTGTTGAAAATAATTCCATGCACAGGGCACAGCCACCTGAGGCAATTTTGTTGTTCAGCAACAGCCTTAGGACAAACGCACAGCTTGGAGGGGGAAATTTTGGATTATTATATAATTGTAATCATTACCCATACTGAATAAGAGTGAGTCAGTCGACAGAACTATTGCAGTGTGGATTAACCTACTTTCATTTTTTAATGACTATTTCTACCACCTCAAAGATCAAAGAGTGCTTGTCATTGAGAAAATCTCAAACATTCTTTAAAAAGCATAATTTCTTCTTAAAAAGTTGATCTGTCCTATATTTATTCCATAAGATATTCAAATGTAAGTATTCTGCTTTATCAACAAATTTGCTCAATCATCTAGGGGCGAGGCTATCAAAGAATGCAGACTTCAAATGTTTTTATGCATTAAAAAAGAGAAAAAGCTCAAGTCACTTAGGTATTGGCGTAAAGATTTCTTGTGATACCTTTGAAGCTAAGTATTTTGTTGAATACTGACCTTGAGAAAGGAGTAAAATTGAAGGCATAGGGGAGAGCAGAGACACAGACGACAACACAGTATGCTGTAACTCTTGCCTCAGAGATTTTGCATCTTATCTATGTGAACAAAAAAATGTTGACTATCATTTCAGCAAAGAATGCTGCCTGCTACCAAACCATCAAACTCTGCTGCTGCTGCCAGGGGTGTACCCTGAAGGGAATGCAGGGTGGAGGAGTAATTTCAGGGAGCCTAGACACTTGCATCTTCCCATACATAGAAAAACTCTAAAATCATTAACTTGAAATGTCTGGTTTTTGTGATTAGCACTAATCTTTTGATGTCCAAACTTTTTTTTCCCCCAGCAAAAACTCCCATATATCTTGGCTCCTCCCCTACCACTTCAGAACAGTTGCTCAGAACTATCTTAATAGGCTGCTTTCCCGGTTTATAGAATAAAACATATTTCTCAGCTTTTAGGTTGTGCTTTTTTTTTTTTTTTTTTTTTTTTGATACCTATAGGGAACTACTAATTCTGACTCTCGGGCTTCCCTGATGGCTCAGTGGTAAAGAATCTACCTGCCAGTGCAGGAGACGCAGTTTGATCCCTGGGTCAGGAAGATCCCCTGGAGAAGGAAATGGCAACTCACTTCAGTCTTTTTGCCTGGGAAATCCCATGGACAGAGGAGCCTGGCGGGCTGCAGTCCATGGGGTTGCAAAAGAGTTGGACACAACTGAGTGACTAAATAAGAATAATTCTGATTCTGAGACTTCTACCCAGGTTTGAAATCAGTGACTGAGCATGGTCATAATCAAACAGCGAGTTCAGAATTAAATAGAAACAGGAAGACTTTGGTTGAGCTGCTACATGTCCCCAACCCTTCGTTCTCTTTGTACCAGCTACAGAATCTACTCACATATTGGCAGAGAATTTGATGGATAAGAATGGGCTTTTCCTGGTGGTTCAGACAGTAGAGAATCCGCCTGCAATGAGGGAGACCTGGGTTTGATCCCTGGGTTGGGAAGATCCCCTGGAGGAGGGCATGGCAACCCATTCCAGTATTCTTGCCTGGAGAATCCCATGGAGAGAGGAGCCTGGTGGGCTACAGTCAGTGGGGTCACAATGAGTTGGACACAACCGAGCGACTAAGCGCAGCACAGGAGTGGAAATTCACGTGTTTGTCTTTCCAACTGTTGTCTCCAGAATGTTCATGGATTATGTATCAGAACCATTAGCTGAATGATACTATAAACATTTGGTGCTAGGATATTGTGTGCTTAGGGCTTCCCTGGTAGCTCAGATGGTAAAGAATCTGCCTGCAGTGTGGGAGACCTGGGTTTGATCTTTGGGTTGGGAAGATCCCCTGGAGGAGGGCATGACAACCTACTCCATTATTCCTGCCTGAAGAATACCCATGGACTATAAACATTTGGTCCTTGGACATTACAAACCACTAATTAAATGGTCAAATGGTAATACCGAAAGTTAATTTCAGTTTCTTCATATCAAATGCATATTTTTCCCAAATGCTATAAAATGGTTAAGATAATTAATAAGAAAAGAATACATATAAGTTGTGTTGTTGTTTAATCTTTTAAGTATCTCAGTTATTTACATTAGTATTGCTGCTTGGATTTCACAAGGGCCAGACTTCACCAGGCTAACAGTTTTAAATCGATCAGACTTGATCTTGAGCTCTAATATATGAAACCTATTAAATAGTAAAAACATAGTAGAATTAATTAGCCTTTCTTCAGGGAAAGTGTTGGCCAAGTTCAAGAATTTCCTTTACACATGGGGCCATAGAGGGAACTTTATGCTCCTCATCTCCTAGGTTCAGTGAAAGGACAAGAAAATATGGGAGATGGCCAATGAACTGAGGGCATTCATGATGCCTTCTCCAGAAGAGATGTGGTGTAACTGTTTTCTTCTTTCCTTTCCTTAGTCTGCTTATCAAGACTATTCCATTAAGCCACATATGCTGAGTGTATCCAGAAAGTGGAAAGTATCCATGGACAGTGTAAGCAAAATGGAGACCTTGGAGATTATCTAGCCTTGGGACATGCAAGCCCCATGAGAGCCTTGGGTAAGTAATTGGACAGAGAGAAAACTTGTGAGATCCAGCACAGAAGCTTCCAAGAACTAACACATGAGGTTGCCTGATAGTAGTCTGCAATTATACACAGGTCACCAAAATAGTTCCTAATAGAAATACAAGTTATATATACATCTGGATATTTTTCTGTTAATATCCTATTCATTTTCTCCTGATAAGTAGTATGTCACAGTGGTTGATAAACAGGCTCTGGCTGCCTAAATTTAAATCCTTCTGTACCACTGGTGAGCTATGTTTGGATAAATTGCTTCTCAGTTTCTTAATCTAAACTAGGGTAATAGTAGTACTATATCATAGTGTTTTGAGGATTAAATGGCTTTTTCATTTAGGGCATTTCCCCGGACACAGTGAAACACTGAAAAAGTGCTCTTATGATTACTACTATTACATGCTTCAGGTTTGTATTTCACAGTAGGAGTTGTACCTTATTTTTGATCAACAGATAGCTTTCTGGGTCATTAGGAGGAAAGATTCAACTCACAGGTAATAGTCTGTGAGTCTTTCTATGAAACTACCCAAAGATCATGGAGTGCTTATGCAGATATAGGAATTAATTTACCTTTTATGCTAATTACCTAAATATGCTATTCCAATCAGCGTATTTGCTGTGCCTCATTCTTGACTTTGCCATTAGTTATGCAGAACAGTGTTATCCTGATAAATCATTCAGCATATGTTTAGCACTTACAGTTTTAAAATATGCTTTCTGTATTTATTTTAAATGGATGTTAGTTTCCAGTTATTTTCTTTTGCTCAAGAGTCTGAATTGAAGGATTTAATGAGTTTTAGATATTTGTTTGATTATATAAGTATTTCACGTTCATCATAAAAAATGAGAAAATTTAAATAAAAGAGGAAACTGTTGCCCAGAATACAACCAAATGATGGCCACTGTTAACTTAGTTTTTGTTCTTTTAAATATTCTTCCTCTAAATCCCTCCATGTGCAAAAAAACCCACATTTTCCTCCCCAAATAGTATTTATTATACATATTACTTTATAACTTTGATTGTTTCACTATGTAATATATCATGAACATATAGCCATATCTTTAGTTACAGATTTATACACTACCTTTGTATATTCTGGCAGGCTTCCCTGGTGGCTCAGAGGTTAAAGTGTCTGCCTTCAATGTGGGAGACCTGGGTTCGATCCCTGGGTTGGGAAGACCCCCTGGAGAAGGAAATGGCAACCCACTCCAGTATTCTTGCCTGGAGAATCCCATGGACGGAGGAGCCTGGTGGGCTACAGTCCATGGGGTCGCAAAGGGTCGGACACGACTGAGCATTCTATTTTATGAATGTACCAAATCTTTTAAAACTACTCTGTCAGCACTTAATCTGTTTTACTGTTGTACATTATAAACAAAGCTGTAGCAAATATCAAAAGAGAATAAAATGGAGACTTTTATCAATAACTACACAATGACTGATTTCAGAGAATGAAATATAGCATAATCGAAGTACTTTCCCACTGAAGCTTCCCTGGTAGCTCAGCTGGTAAAGAATCTGTCTGCAATGCAGGAGACTCCAATTCAGTTCCTGGGTTGGGATGATCCCCTGAAGAAGGGATAGGCTACTCACTCCAGTATTCTTGGGCTTCCCTGGTGTCTCAGGTGGTAAAGAATCCACCTACAATGCGGGAGACCTGAGTTTCGTCCCTGAGTCGGGAAGTTGCCCTGGAGAAGGGAATGGCTACCCTCTCCAGTATTCTGGCCTGGAGAATTCCATGGACAGACGAGCCTGGAAGGCTACAGTCCATGGGGTTGTAAAGAGTTGGACATGACTGAGCGACTTTCACTTCCCACTGTGGATGAGTTAAGTGTCCCACTTAAGATGTTATTTGTTAAAAATGAGGCTGTCAGAGACCTTTAAGTCATTTTAAACATCCCATGACATTGATAAATAATGGCTATGTTTATTAGTAATGACTTCTAAACATAAATTCTCATACAGTAATTTCTTTTCCTTATTACAAGTCATTCTATGCTAAATTAGGAGCCCACCAAGAAAAAGAAACACAAATAAACATCTTGTGATAAAACAGGCATTTATATTATAAAATACGATCAGATATGTATTTGCTGTGTTTAACAAACACAAAAAACAAAATAACCTGAATAAAACATCAAAGGTATATAAATGTCCTTCAGGTGATCATTTTTCTAAGATGATTTAAAATGTGTATTTCATGTACAATGTAGATTCAGAGTTTTTTTTAAAAGTCTTTTTGAAAGTTGGTTTTTTTTCAGAAAGATTTACTCAACACTTGGGTGGATTTAGGTAACTGGTCATTGTGTATATTTATTTTAATAAAGTTTATCTCATATACTCAAGGTTTTCAGATCTGGAAGGAGCCACTTCAGTGAGTTTAGAATTTTAATTTATATTAAATTTATTTTATATACATTTTATTAAAATTTATATAAATTTTATATATTTTAAATTAAATTTAATTTATATTAAAGCCAACAAGAAAAGTATAATATTGTCAAAAGAAGAAAATAACACTGCAAAGATGTAAGAAGTTGGAAGGTGTGCTAAAGGAGAATGGAAATTAATTCTGGGATGTGGTGAGGCATCTATAAACTCAAATCAGCATTTCTTGGCAAGTGGTATTTGTTGTCCATCAGGTAATACTGAAAAGGAGTTCACAATACAGACTATGCATAATAAATTCTGCCACCAAAGCACTTGTTGGCAGTCACATCTAGCCACATCACGTCCCATGGTAAATGTGTTCTGTTGGAACCAACTCTAATTGGAACTCAGCTAATTAACGTGTAAGTACTTTTGTAATTAAGGATATGAAGGGTCTTCCTCATTAGAAAAGACTATAAAGGCTACTCAGCTCCGCCTCCCAGCTTCCAGTCTCGAGCCTGCTGGGAGCAGCGGACGACGGAAAGGTAAGAGCTTATCTTACAAGTCCTCCTTAAACATTTTTTTGAGTCAAGTATTTTTATTGATGCAAGCCATCACTTATCTTTATCACTTCCATCAGTTCAGTTCAGTCGCTCAGTCGTGTCCAACTCTTTGAGACCCCATGGACTGCAGCATGCCAGGCTTCCCTGACTATTACCAACTTGCAGAGCTTGCTCAAACTCATGTCAATCGAGTCAGTGATGCCATCCAACCATCTCATCCTCTGTCGTCCCCTTTTCCTCCTGCCTTCAATCTTTCCCAGCATCTTTCTGAGTTATCACTTCCATAACTGATTATAAATGTATCAAACATTTTTAATAAATAAAAATAAAACAAAAAAATACCTATTCCTTAGGGCCAACTTCTTTCCATTCTTGGTGCTTTTAGAGAACTTGAAAACACATACATTCATACATTAGAAAAATTGTTCTGTTAAAACTTTCAGGAAATACACACCCCCACACCCAAATTAGGCTGGGTGGCTGGGTGAAACTTATTTTTACCCCGGACAATAAGAAAAACAAAGCTAAGGAAGTTTACTTGTAAGCTTTGTTTATGTTTTTTTCTGAGAACTTTACAAACCAGCCTTCTGTGTTTTTCTTCTAACTTTTATTTCTGTAGTTCCTTTATAGAAACTTCAGTTTCTATAGTTTTCTAAGCAATTGCACATCCTGTAGCGATAATTTCCTTCATTCTCTCTTTTGGGAAAAAGTCATGTAAGATAAGTCACACCTGCTTCCGTGAATTAAATAGACTTTTGGGAGTCAGGATGCATCTGGTCCATCTCCAGTGAGAACAAGTTTTGACCAAGAAATTTCAGGTACAACTGGACAGTCAGCAACTTCTTACATATGAATGCAACACTATATTTTGCTCGGCGATTGCAATGGTTTATAATGCTGACTGTGCTTAGTTGCTCAGTCATGTCTCACTCGTTGTGACCCCCTGGACTGTAGCCCAGCAGGCTCCTCTGTCCGTGGGGATTCTCCAGGCAAGAATACTGGGGTGGGTTGCTATGCTCTTCTCCAGGGGATCTCAACCCAGGGATTGAACCAGGTCTGCATTTTAAGCAGATTCTTTAACATCTGAGCTACCAGAGAAGCCCAAGTATACTGGAGTGGGTAGCTTGTCCCTTCTCCAGGGAATCTTCCCGACAAGGAATTGAAACGGGGTCTCCTGCATTGCAGGCGGACTCTTTGCCAGCTTAGCTACCAGGGAAGCCCTCATAACCCTGACTACACAGGGTTAAATATGGAAGTTTTTCATTTTTCTCTCTTTCTTTTGAGCCATAATTTACATTCAAGAGTCCATTTATAAGTTTGACAAACGTTTCCAGTTCTAAAGTGAAGGTGTCACTGGCTTTGTCGCGTTCAACTCTTTGTGACCCCAGGGATTGTAGCCCACCAGGGTCCTCTGACCATGGAATTATCCATGCAAGAATGTTGGAGTGGGTTGCCATTCTTTTCTCCAGGGTATCTTCCTGACCCAGAGATCCAACCCAGGTCTCCTGCATTGCAAACAGACTCTTTACTCTCTGAACCACCAGGGAAGCCCTTCCGGTTGTAGAATGGCCATCAAAATGAAGATATGAATTCTCCTTGCTCCAAAAGCTCTCTTCATGCCCCTTTTCAGTCAAGTTCCTTCATTCATCACCAGTCACTAGAGACTGCCCATCTATTTTCTGTTCTCATAATATTGCGGTTTCTAGAATGTTATATAATGTTGCTATATAGTCTAGCTTTTAAAATTAATATAGTGCTTTTAAGAGTCATCCATTTTGTTGCATATATCAATAGTTTATTTTTTCTAATTTCTGAATAGTATTTCATTTATGGATAACTCACAATTTGCTTATCCATTCAACCTGTTGAAGGACATTTGGATTGTTTACAGTTTGGGGCATTTACATTTTAAACTGCTACAACAAGTCACACACAAGTTATTGTGTGGACATATGTTTTGAGTTTTCTTGAGTATATACACCTGATTTATATAGTAAATTATGTTTACCTTTATTTTTTAAAAAGCCAAACTGTTCTTCAAAGTGACTATCATTTTCATTCCCTCCAGCAATAAATTAGTTTCAGTTTTTTCTAATTCTTTACCAAAACTTATTAAGACCAGTATTTTTATATTAGTAATTCTAGTAGTAGGATAATAGTATCATGCTGGTTTTAAAATCGCATTTTCCAAATGATTGAAGACAAGGAGCATCTTTTATGTGCTTATTTGCCAATTGTATATCTTCTTTGGGTTCTTTTCTTATTGAATTTTAAAAATTATTAATTTTTTTCTAGAAGTTTTAAAGTTTTAGCTCTTTGAGTGTGTAATCTATTTTGAGTTACTTTTTGTACATGGTGAGCTAAGGGCTGTGGTTCATACATTTTGCGATTGGCTATCCTCCTGGGTTGAACTACCATTATCCTGGCCTAACAGATAGGGCTTGGGTCCCAGAGGAGAGCATTTCTCAGTGTTTCTGCTCCATCCGCAGCCCTTGTCAGATGCATACTTGCATCACTAAAGGGTGCTTTCTCCATGCTACAATGCACAACTTTGTCTCTTGATATTTTGCCCAAGATTCATGATGGTAACAGGTGGTTTCTCACTTCTGCTTCACCCTCAGTCTTAGGCAGGTGCTGTACATCTGAGCCTCAGGACTAGGGTTTTCTCAGCATCCCTCCCTGGTTCCGAGTGCACGTGGAACGTGCAGGCAGAGCTGCTTGCTTCTTCCCCTGGTGTCGGTTAAACTTCGTCACGTATAGGTGGCCAATCTTGGGTGCAATTACGTCTTTCCCTTCCTGTTTGGCAGCTACATACTGCCTTGAAAGGGACAGGTTTTTTTTTTTGGCTTTTGCACAAATGGAACTTTGGCCACTTCTCCAGTTGTAGCTGATCTTTGCCCTGGATGGGGGATGAAAGGGTTTCCTGTCCTCTGTCAGAGCAACTCCGCTTTGCCTCGTGGCAAGCAAAGGTCAGCTCTGGGACATGGAGAAACTTCTTACTCCTTCTCCATTGGCATGTGGCTTCTGCTTCGCATTTTAAAAGGGTTCAAGATACCGGAGGTTTTGTGCCAATCGTTTCCTTACATTCAAAACATCTAGAGAATAGCTGGGCTTCTGCAGGTACTCCCACTCCATTCTCCACCTTTGGTAAACCTCACACGCCTGTATTACTAAGGGAGGCACACGGGTTCTCCGCCCTGCATCCAGGCTGTATCAGTGCTTGTAGATGCCCTTGGAAAAGACCTCAAGTGGATATGGACTCTGGTTGTATCTAGGGCTCCTAGAGATCCTGGATTGTCAATCTAGTCTCAACTGATCTTTAGGAATGATCATAATTTCAAGAGATAAAGGACGGTTCACACCTCTGAGTGGCTTCATGTAACATGCCGTTTTGTCCTCTCTCTGCCCATTTTCTGCCCAGGACTCTTCTCCCTGGTCTTTGGATGACCTGTTGTCATCTCATTACATTTCAAATGCTTTTTGACTTCACAGTCTTCTGCTTAAATCATCAGTTTTGATTTTATCTTGCTTAGAATATGGATACTTATTTCTCCTTCCTTATTGCAGTTTTCTTGAAAGGCTGGTACCCGTCTTTAGGCAGTGAAAAAAGGAACCAGTCAATAATCTTCTGAAAGAGTTGATTTCAAGTTTTCAGGGGCCTATAGATACACCTATTTGAGAAAACTTATGCCTATTACTGTCTTATGTATATTATAACTCTTTTTGGAGAGGAGTCTGTGCAATGCAGGTGTGTATAATGCTGGTCTCTGTAGCTTAGAGGTGTCAGTTCTGTGGTCCCTCAGAGATGTCACACCTAATTAATCCAATAGGTAATGGATAAACATGATTCCTTTCTCTCAAAGACTAGTTTGTTGTGTAACTGAATTGGGACATTCTTCTTTAATGGCATCATCTCTTTTTAGAGGAATTTTTATGATTAAGCAGATCTTGGTGATATTGAAGAATTATTTGGTATTGATTTCTATGAAAATATAATGCTTTGGAATATATTTTTATTGCAAAAGTGAGAAAAGAAGAGGCAATTTGTATATGGGAGGCATCATACTCACTGTCTTGCATGTTTGTTTTCAGCATTTTTCTGTGTCTTTTTGTATGTTGCATTTGGCTCAAGTCTAAAAAGAATTTTCTACATTCAGCTGCTGCTGTGTTTAGATAATTTAAAAATACTGTTAAGAATCAGAGAGAGGATAAGATCTCTCTTTATCAGAACAGAGAGTTGCAAAGGATTGTTGCTGAAATTAAGATCCTTCAGAAATTAAGATGCAGTTGTTATTTGCAGGAAATTACTGAGAAACTGTTCCACCATACCTAACCTATTGAACTGATTTTTGAAATGTCTAAAGGTAGACAATCAACAAGCACCTAAAGTAATTTCTTAAATTCTCTCAGCCTTTAAATTTGTCTTTACTTAGCTCTGTAAAGTGAAGGTGAAAATGAAGTCGTTCAGTTGTGTCTGATTCTTTGTGACCCCATGGACTGTACCCTACTAGGCTCCCCTGTCCATGGGATTTTCCAGGCAATAGTACTGGAGTGGATTGCCATTTCATTCTCCAGGGGATCTTCCCAACCCAGGGATTGAACCCGGGTCTCCCACGCTGTAGACAGACGCTTTACCGTCTGAGCCACCAGGGAAGTCTTAGCTCTGTATTGCCACAATATTAAATGTAATACTAAATTATATAAACATTTTCATTCATTCATATTCATATATTTCATCCTATGTTTAGGTAAATCTGCAATAACCCAAAAAGAGATCAAATATCAACTCTGTATTCAATTGCTTATAATTCATTAAGGAAGAGATTCTTTAAACCCAAATATTACAAGTTACAAAGTTGTACGTTGTATTTTAAATTACTAAGACATAATTGTTACAGGCTTTAGAGATATGAACTATTAATTCCATGGGAAAATAAGGGAAGCATTCATAGAAAGGTGAAAATTTGATTCAAAGAATTGATAGGATTTGGATAAATGGAGATAATGAAGAAAGAAAAATTCCAAACAAAGCAAAGAACAGATTCCTGGAAGCCTTTAGAAACATCTTTAGAACAAGAAAGACAGCATTTGAAAGCTTATTTTCAAATGTGAAGTCTGCAATTAATATAGATCTCTGTACACATTATTTACATTGTAACCTATGTAATTATTTACACTAGTATTTTCCCCAAGCTGTGCTAGGAAGCTGGATAAAAATGCACTGCTAAATAGAAATTTTAAACTGTGAATGCCTTTCTGTAGTTCTATTCTAAAGGCAAATATAAAGCTTGTACCCTTTGGAAGAGAGAACCAGGTGATACAAAAACTCCAGAGGAGGGCAGCAAAGATAAAGACAGTAGAATTAACTCAGGTGGAAAGAACAGAGAACTCTCTTTTACAAATTCCATAATTTTCACAGTAGTAAGCATCTCTATGGTGGATCATCTGTTAGCTTTAAATTATTAACTGGCTTGATAAATAAGGAAAAAATTAAAGCACACATAATTAAGATGTCTTTTTATTCATCTGTTTCTTTTATTCCTCTGAAAGACTTACAGTTGTTCACTCTTCTGAGGAATGGTGCAGGAGTTATCCCAGCTGAAGTCAATACTGATTCAAGTAGTCCTTCGTTTGGCAAATCTTTATTGAATCTTTATTCTAGTAGTCCTTTGTTTGGCAAATCTTTATTGAATTTACTATGTGCTTACCTTGTGTTAGGTGGTAAAGATATGATACACAATTTCATTGACAAAATTATACCTGATTTCATAAAGTTCATACCTGGTTAGTTCATTATTTATTTTATGTATAAATAAAGTGGATTGATCACTGTACTTACGACACCACAGTCATAACGCTGAGAATGGAATGAAACTATGGCTGGCAAACTAGAGCTTGGGCTGAATTCTGAATATAGCCAGGGGAAAGCATGGTGTTTAGGGACCATATTGTAATAATAAAAACATTGAAAAATTTAAGAACAGGGTTTTATGGAAGATTTAACTTTGATTCTAATTTGTATCAGTGTCATTAGAAGATAGATTGGTTATGGTAAACAATAGACTAAATTAAAGACTTTGATAAGAGGCTGTATTTTAATTTGTCCTAACTGTTACCTGTAAGCTTGATACTCTGAGGTATGACATCATTTCTTTTGAGCCTTGTTTGTGAGCTTATATTCAATTAGAAGGCTGTCTGGCTCCTACCTAAAATTTCACACTAGAGGATGCTTTCTTCCCACTGTGAAGGAGGGTGATGTTTAGGCAGTGATACTTGTATATTGCTGCCAAAATCTACTTATGGAATAGAGCTATAAAATACTAGATGGCCATAGTATTGAAAACATTTTCATAAAATGTTATTTAACATATTATGTGTTGAAATGTAATATGTGTATACACCATTATATATTTACCTGCATTTCCAGATTTTATAGCCACTCTCTATAATGGTTCAAATTTAATTATTTGAATGTTTCTGTATTTAACTATGCCATTTTCTCAGTAGTTGAAGACCAATGGAAGTAGAGTCAAAAGCTACTTTTTAAAGCAAAGTGTATAAAACAAGATTTTAAAAAAAGAAAAATAAGGAATAGAGAATGCAACATAAGCTTATGATTATTCCTGGCTGATTTTGGATTTGTGAACCCTTCTCCCACCTTACCCTCCCTCTGTCTTAATCTCTTGCCCTATTGGGCTGCCTGCTCAGAGTCCCTAAGCGCTGGGTGTTCTTTCCCACTTCCATGCTCTGTCTCAAGCTCTCTCTATAGGCCTGAAATAATCTTACCTCTCTTTTACCCATTGAAATCCTTTGTATAATTCATGGCTCAGATCAAATGTCTCTTTGATCACATGCCATAATCAAAAATGTTTGCAAAATTCTAACTGGTTCACAAGTCAGACATTCTCTGTGCTGCCAGGTCACTTGCTTGTTCTTTTTACCATGGGACTTAGGGGAATATTTCAACATTCTTGGTGGAAGGTTCATCATGTGTGTGCCATCCATGTGACTAAAAGGATTTTCAATAAAAGTGTCTTAAACAAATGAATATAGAAGCATAAGATGATTGGATGGCATCACTGACTCAATGGACACGAGTCTGAGCAAACTGAGGGAGGTAGTGAAGGACGGGGAGGCCTGGCGTGCTGCAGCTCAGGGGGTCACAGAGAGCCAGACGAGACTTGGTGACTGAACAACACAGCAACAGAGAAACACAGTAGATGTCATCCTTATTCTTTAACCTGTGGTTTAGAGAGCTATTTTGTGGATGCCTGTGAAAATGGCAGGTGCCTATTTTATATTAGCAGTGTCAGGCAGGGCCATGTGAGCAATGACCACTTGAGACACTGGGGTCAGAGGAATCTGAGGTCACACCCTAGCACTGGCATGTACTGGCAGTGGAATCCAGCAAGTTACTTAACCTGTTTGAGCCTCAGTTTCCTCAAATACAAAATGGGGATCATACATCCTACATGTCAAACTTACTGTGAATATTAGAAACAAATATACAAGTCTCCTAGAAATGATAATGATTGCTTTATTAAGGTTGACCCTGATGTTTGGGCAGTTCTACAGTCTGACTAGAGTTTCTGATTTGCCTCTACAAGGAGCTTTGTTACATCTGATGTGAGGGGGCTGTAATGAAACTCCATTGGTGATGGCTAAAGGGCCTCCTGTGTCTAGTTAGAACTTGGAGAGGAGGTGAATTGAGACCCTTCTTACTGTGCTCCAGGGAAGCATTGTTAGCATGCGGGAGAATTTGATTTCTGGGGTTTTTGCTGGACAGATTTCACACTGTGTTATCCATTGCCAGTGGAAGAGAAGGGATTTTGAAGAGATTTGATACCATGATTCTCATATGAACAGTGCTTCTCATGTGATAAACATGACCAACCTAAAGATAAGTATTTCAAAAGGAAGGAAAAGTGAATTTTGTTCTTTGGAGTAAAACATACCAAGAACAGCAAGATATAAGAACCCGAATAAATTTGTATCATAGGTATTGATTCATAAGAATAGCAAGCACCAGCAACAAAATATTCTCATCAATTATTAGAGCTGATTTGTGGAATAAACTGCTTCAAATTTGTGCATTTGTGGTCTCTTATTTATCAATGAAAATCTTGGTTTCACATAAACTTTTAATCTTGTCCAAAAAAGTTGACTACCTAAAGAATAATGTGCTCAGGATAGTAGAATGTTCCTGTTGAGAATTATAAACATTCAAGAGAATATAATAAAGGCTCCTCAGTTTCAAAGGATAAGCTCTAGGAATACATGAAAATAAGTAAACTGATTAATCTCGCAGGGGGAAAAATGCATTCTTTTGGGTTTGGGCTGGTATCATCTGAACTATAGGTTGCACCCCATTCTTGGTTGGTGAAATAAATTCATGTGGAGCTAACATTGTGAAATATAATAGATGTAACATAATGTAATAGATTATGGTCTTCTCAGGCGGCACCAGTGGTAAAGAAGCCGCCTGCCCGTGCAGGAGACATAAGAGACGTAGCTTCGATCCCTGGGTCGGAAAGATCCCCTGCAAGAGGGCATGGCAACCCACTCCAGTATTCTTTCCTGGAGAATCCCATGGACAGAGGAGCCTGGTGGGCTCCAATCCATAGGGTCACAAAGAGTCAGATATGACTAAAGTCGCTTAGCATGCAATGTAATCAGTCATTCAGTTCAATCGCTCAGTTAGGTCCAACTCTTTGTGACCCCATGGACTGCAGCATGCCAGGCTTCCCTGTCTATCACCAACTTCCGGAGCTTGCTCAAACCCACGTCCATCGAGTCAATGATGCCATCCAACCTTCTCATCCTCTGTCATCCCCTTCTCCTCCCACCTTCAATCTTTGCCAGCATCAGGGTCTTTTCCAATGAGTCAGTTCTTGGCATCAGGTGGCTGAAGTATTAGAGTTTCAGCTTCAGCATCAGTCCTTCCAATGAATATTCAGAACTGATTTCCTTTAGGATGGACTGGTCAATCTATTACATTGTCTGCAATGTAATAGATTAGTATTTAATAGAAAATACTAGAATGTATTTCACTTAATAATGACAGCAAGGGTTTTATGGCTAATGTCTTTAAATTATATACATATGCACATGTATATTATACATATAAACAAAATGTATTCCTTACTGGTTGTCATGGTCAAAATGTTTGCAGAACACATATCTGTAGGAAATACAGTACTTCCTATGTGCTGTCTCCTAGAAGTAGTCCTTAGAGAAGAAAGGATGAGGCAGCCCTGGCTGGTTAAGACATTAGCTGGTGGGAAGTGCCAGGAGTATCTAAAATCCCTGAAGTTCCCAAGCTAAAAATACATTGTCCATAATTCAAACTTCTTGATGATTCACTGACCTTTTATAAATTTTGTGAACCACATAGTTGTTATCCTTATTATCAGTTATTAGTACAGAGCAGTGTTCTGAAGATCGAGCTAACAATGTGTGTTAGTTATGAAAAGACTGAACAGTTTCCTGTATGTGGATGTAAGCCAGGTTAAAATAAAAGGATTTTTCTTTTCCCCATGGATTACAGAGGGTGTGTTCCATGCCCCTGAATACAGAGGCGGGAGCTCTTAAAATGAGAATTTAAGCCCCTTTTTGCTTCAGAAAGTTTGAAAGTAATTAGATAATAAAAGAAAAGGAGGTCTGTCCTAGAGGTTTTTAATTAGAGGTCCACAAGCCACATTCAATTATCCTTATTCTCCTTTGGCATTTTTCTTGTTGCAGTGACATTTTTTTTTTTTAAAGAAATTACTTCTGTAACAAATTATGTTATGGAAGCAACTTTTCAACCAAACAATTTGTATTATGGTACGAGAACCCTCTCTAATTTGAAGAGTAGGTGACTCAGTGGTAAATAATCTACCTGCTAAGCAGGAGACATGGTTTGATCCCTGGGTTGGGAAGATTCCCTGGAGAAGGAAATGGTGACCCACTCCAGTATTCTTGCCTGGCGAATCCCCATGGACAGAGGAACCTAGCCGGCTATAGTCCATGGGGTCGCAAAGAGTTGGAATCAGCTTAGTGACAAAACAACAAAAAATTGTCATGTTTCCAGGTGGTGCTAGTGGTAAAGAATCTGCTTGCCAATGCAGGAGATATAAGAGATGTGGGTTTGATCCATGGATGGGGGAGATCCCCTGGAGGTGGGCATGGCAACCCACTCCAGTATTCTTGCCTGAAGAATCCTGTGGATGGAGGAGACTGGCAGGCTACAGTCCATAGGTCTCAAAGAATTGGACACAACTGAAGTAACTTAGCATGCATACAAGTTTTACTCAAAAAAAATGATTTACAGTGTGTACAATAGACTTTCCTTTATAGAAATTAAATAAAACATATCCTGATATGATGCCTGGGGACATCTGTCTTCCTCTTGCATTTGGTCCACTCAATTAGAAGGTGTTAAAAGGGAAATGGGAAAGAAAGTCACACACTGTATCACTGCAGCACTGTTGAGGCACTGCTCACAGACAGTAAGGTTCTTGACAAAAAAGAAGCCAATGAAGTTGAATGTATGTGATGTTTTTCCACCTTGAAGATATATTGACTTAGGTCTAAATTCCCTAAGAGAACAATTTTCAACTTGAAATGCATGAAATTGGAAAAGTAATCATATATGTTGTAACATAACTTTCTTGTAAATGCAGCTCAGAGCATATCTTAATAAAGGAAGCTACAGTCTGACAGAACTTGGTAATTAGTGGATGATTTGTAACCAGGAGCAAGAGGAAATTAGGAAGCAGTACCTTGGTTAACCATTGTCATCAACTCCAGAGTTAGTGACATTTCTTTTATAACTTAGAAGAATGTCATAGAAGAATTGGCAACAACTGAAAGAGACTGCTCTTGTTTCTGGGGGAAGCCAGCTTCTGGTTTTCATCTGCAATGTGCATAGTCATGTCATTAAGGAAGAATTCCTATTCTGTGCATCTCATTGGTAATATTCAAAGGTCTTCAAATGGTATAAAATTTCTTTGCCAAGCAAAATTTTGTCTGTATGAAACTCTTGTTATCTCGCTCATGTGGTGTAGCACCCAAAGGGCTTGGCAGCCTTTATTCTTCATGGCTTGGATGAAGGAAAAAAAGCTTTACTCACCATTGTGATTTAAGTCTTTTCTAATCTACATCAGGATACATTGTAATAAAAATAATACCACTAGCAATCCGAAATAGGACTCTTCTCCTTCTAGGAAAGTTGCTGACAGTGTGAGAACTGGGGCCATAAATCATCATCTTCTCAATGAGAGATCAAAATAAACAGTCTTTATCTAATTCACAGATGTTTACTGACTTCTCACAGGTCGTATCTTGATATGCTTCACTGATCTCTGAGCAGAAGTTTCACACTTTTTGAATCCCACAAAATGCCTCTGAATAATTTGACAAGAATGATTTCATTCAAACTGTGGTGTATGTAGAGATTCAGCCTCATGAATACATTCATTCAATATTTTTTAAATGAATAAAGAAATACAGCTCCTGTTTCAAAGCCCTACAATCAGTTTTATGGATGCTGCTGAAACACTCAGATCTCTTTTGTTAGACTGACCTTCTGGGAAAAGAGATTAGAAGACCATTGTGAGGGATTTCCAGTGCTGAGAATGTGCTTCCTTGGCTGGCTCAGAGGGCAACACTGCCTTATTGATTTCTTTGCCTGTAGAAATCGGCAACATCTAGAAACAGCCATCACATTCGAGATTTACAACTTCGGAGAGGACCTGAGGCTCAAAATCTGGATTCTCATTCCTCCCTCACTGATACGTGAATGTTGGGCAGATGTTGTGAAAGACTTCATTGCGGGGGCGTTGTGTTCAGCTATGTGCAGTGGCCTTGCCTCAGTAATTTGAGGCCAAATAAAATTAATTTAGTTCACATGATCTTGAAGAATTCTGGAGTCCTTTGATTCAGCCTTCCTTGCATAGTAAAGTAAACTATAGGAGATCTACTTTTCTTTGCTCTTATCTCCTCTGGTGTGTCCAGACACTAGGGACTTCTGGGCATACACTTAAAAGATTAACAGAGGGTAAGGGAGGAGTGCTAGTCATTAAGTTGTATCCAACTCTGTGACCCCATGGACTGTGGCCTGTTAGGCTCCTCTGTCCATGGCATTTTCCAGGCAAGAATACTGGAGTGGGTTGCCATTTCCTTCTCCAGGGGATCTTCCTGACCTAGGGACTGAAACCGGGTCTCCCACATTGCCAGCAGGTTCTCCCAAGACACCAAGGAAGTTAATGTGAAGAGTTATATAAATGGCACACATATTTCCATGTAAAAGGCCATGCCATACTTTGAACTTCCTGTTCATGTTCTAAAATTTCATCTCTAACCTATACATTGTTGGCTTATCAGATACATTTAAGCAACCAGTAGTTCCAATATGACTTACCCCAAGTCCAACAAATGAAACATTTCAGAGAGTTATCATCAAAAAAGTATATGGTAAGTTATATATGGAGGCTAAACTATAAATTATAGTAAGACATTTTTGGAAATATTTTTTTCCTTAAAAAAAAAAAAGGACTGGCCTTAAGAAAGCAAACTTAATGGACTTGAAACACAAAGCTGCTTTGACTTCTATCTAAAGCTTTAGAGCTTGAAGAATCTTGAAATTTGGTTTAAAAAAAAAAGAAGTTCTGTGTAAAACAGCGTATGGGAATTTCACAAACTTTATTACAATTTTTGGTGTCTGATATTAGAAATCCATTGGTAGATTGATGGCAAAAATGACCCCAATAGTCCTTTGCTGTATCTATGTTATTTGGAGTTTAACTTTGCAGCTCTTCTGTATAAAGGTGGGGTCTATTTCCACATCCCTTGACTCTAGAACATCAGTTCCTTAGGCCAAAGCATATGGTGGAAATGATGACACTCCAGTTCTGAACTGAGGCCCCAGGAGGCCTTGCAGGTTTCTACTCATTCTCTTCAACCCTTGCTTTTGCCATGAGAGAGACCACCATGGCAGAGTAGAGTTCAGTCATGCAGCTTAAGCCATCTCAGAGCATTAAGCCTCCAGCTAACTTGTGAGCTGAATGCTGATATAGGAACAAAACTCAGCTGAGATCAGATGCAGCCAGCTTAGGTCAGCAGAACAGCACAGCTGGCCCAGTGACTCATGGAAAATAAGAAATGGTTGGTATTTTAAGTCATTAAGTTTTGGGGTAATTACTCAGCTGTAGATAAATAATGCGTGTGTGTTAAGTTGCTTCATTCATGTCCAGCTCTGTGCGACTCTCTGAACTGCAGCCCACCAGGCTCCTCTGTTCATGGGATGCTCCAGGCAAGAATACTGGAGTAGTTCAATATCCAGAGATCGAATCCACATCTCTTATGTCTCCTGTTTCGGCAGGTAGGTTCTTTACCACAAGTGCCATCTGGTAAGCCCAGCTAAGGAATACAAGGTCTAAATAGGTAAAGAGTCTGCTTGCCGGTGCAGGAGACACAGGTTGGATCCTTGGGTTGGGAAGATCCCCTGCAGAAGGAAATGGCAACCCACTCCAGTATTCTTGCCTGGAGAATTCCATGGGCAGAGGAGCCCTGATGGGCTACAGTCCATGGGTTTGCAAAGAGTTGGATACAACTTAGGGATGAAACAACAAATAGTACCTACTTTTAAAAGAGAAGAGCTAATAATAATAGTACATGGTGACAGAAGCTTATCCTGATGATCATTTTGTAAGGTATGTATATATTGAATCACTATGTTGTACATCTGAATCCATATGATATTGTATATCAATTATACCTCAATTAAAATGAATTAAAAATAATATATACCATATAAGGTATACCATCCACAAGATATTTTGTATATATTACCATTTAACCCTTGCACAGGATAGTCTTTCCAATGTATAACACTGCATCTATGCAGTAACATTACTGAATTCTTTTTTTTTTCTTTTTTATTTATTAATACTGTGGTGGTTTTTGCCATACATTCACATGAATCAGCCATGGGTGTACATGTGTTCCCCATCCTGACCCTCCCTCCAGCTCCCTCCCCATCCCATCCTTCAGGGTCATCCCAGTGCACCAGCCCTGAGCACCCTGTCTCATGCATCAAACCTAGACTGGCGATCTATTTCACATATGATAATATGCATGTTTCAATGCTATTCTCTCAAATCATTCCACCCTTGTCTTCTCCCACAGAGTCCAAAAGTCTGTTCTGTACATCTGTGTCTCTTTTGCTGTCTCGCATATAGGGTCATCGTCACCATCTTTCTAAATTCCATATATATGCATTAATATACTGTATTGGCATTTTTCTTTCTGACTTACTTCGCTCTGTATAATAGGCTCCAATTTCATCCACCTCATTAAAACTGATTCAAATGCATGCTTTTTAATAGCTGAGTAATATTCCATTGTGTAAATATACCACAGCTTTCTTATCCATTCATTTGCTGATGGACATCCAGGTTGCTTCCATGTCCTGGCTGTTATAAACAGTGCTGTGATGAACATTGGGGTACACATGTCTCTCTCATTTCTGGTTTCCTTGGTGTGTATGCCCTGCAGTGGGATTGCTAGGTCATATGGCAGTTCTATTTCCAGTTTTTTAAGGAATCTCCACACTGTTCTCCATAGTGGCTGTACTAGTTTGCATTCCCACCAACGGTATAAGAGGGTTCCCTTTTCTCCACACCCTCTCCAGCATTTATTGCTTGTAGACTTTTTGATAGCAGCCATTCTGACCGGTGTGAGATGGTACCTCATTGTGGTTTTGATTTGCATTTCTCTGATAATGAGTGATGTTGAGCATCTTTTCATGTGTTTGTTAGCCATCTGTATGTCTTCTTTGGGGAAATGTCTGTTTAGTTCTTTGGCCCATTTTTTGATTGGGTCACTTATTTTCCTGGAATTGAGCTGCAGGAGTTGCTTGTATATTTTTGAGATTAATTCTTTGTCAGGTGCTTCATTTGCTATTATTTTCTCCCATTCTGAAGGCTGTCTTTTCACCTTGCTTACAGTTTCCTTCATTGTGCAAAAGCTTTTAAGTTTAATTAGGTCCCATTTGTTTTGCTTTTATTTCCATTACTCTGAGAGGTGTGTCATAGAGGATCCTGCTATGTTTTACGTCAGAGAGTGTTTTGCCTATGTTTTCCTCTAGGAGTTTTATAGTTTCTGGTCTTACATTTATATCTTTAATCCATTTTGAGTTTATTTTTGTGTATGGTGTTAGAAAGTGTTCTAGTTTTACAAGTGGTTGACCAGTTTCCCAGCACCACTTGTTAAAGAGATTGTCTTTTCTCCATTGTACGTTCTTGCCTCCTTTGTCAAAGGTAAGGTGTCCATACATGTGTGGATTTATCTCTGGACTTGCTACTTTGTTCCATTGACCTATCTTTCTGTCTTTGTGCCAGCACCATACTGTCTTGATGACTCTTGCTTTGTAGTATAGCCTGAAGTCAGTCAGGTTGATTCCTCCAGTTCCATTCTTCTTTCTCAAGATTGCTTTGGCTATTCGAGGTTTTTTTGTATTTCCATACAAATTGTGAAATTATTTGTTCTAATTATCTGAAAAATACCGTTGGTAGCTTGATAGGGATTGCATTGAATCTATAGATTGCTTTGGATAGTATACTCATTTTCACTGTATTGATTCTTCCAATCCATGGGCATGGTATATTTCTCTATCTATTTGTGTCATCTTTGATTTCTTTCATCAGTTTTATAGTTTTCTATATATAGGGCTTTTGTTTCTTTAGGTAGGTTTATTGTTAAGTATTTTATTCTTTTCGTTGCCATGGTGAATGGAATTGCTTCCTTAATTTCTCTTTCTGTTTTCTCATTCTTAGTGTATCGGAATGCAAGAGATTTCTATGTGTTAATTTTATATCCTGCAACTTTACTATATTCATTGATTAGCTCTAGTAATTTTCTGCTGGAGTCTTTAGGGTTTTCTATGTAGAGAATCATGTCATCTGCAACCAGTGAGAGTTTTACTTCTTCTTTTCCAATCTGGATTCCTTTTATTTCTTTTTCTTCTCTGATTGCTGTGGCTAAATCTTCCAAAACCATGTTGAATAGTAGTGGTGAGAGTGAGCTTCCTTGTCTTGTTCCTGACTTTAGAGGAAATGCTTTCAGTTTTTCACCATTGAGGATAATGTTTGCTGTGGGTTTATCATATATGACTTGTATTATGTTGATGTATGTTCCTTCTATACCTGCTACATTACTGAATTCTTAAGATCTATCTGGACATTTCCCACAAGTTTGTTTTTTTTTTAAAGAAAGACTCCTTTCCAGCCATATCTCCTAAATTTGTCAAGAAAACTATATTGAGAGATGAGAGAGAGGAAAATGCTCATAAAACATTTAATTTATTTTGTACATCCTCTATAATGTTTTCTCACCTTTAACAATATTTCCAGTAGTACACATAACATTTTTTCTCACTTCCTAGACACATGCATATAAAAAGCAAGATGAAACAAAATTCTCAAAGAGAAAATGACTCTGGAAAGATTTTTGTACATGTCACCAATCTTCAGAGAATTTTGATTATTTCCTCAGGCAAAGTTTGGTTGCTCTAAACAGTTGTAATAGCTCACATAATGAATCAGACATGAAATAATTGATTACAGTTTTGTCTGACACAGATCAAATAGATAACCATGAGTACCTTGAAGATGGCCAGTATAGAATGAACAGAGCACTGGACAGAGATGAAGTAGTAGGTTATATTTTCTAAACTCTTTGGATAAATACTATAAGGTACTTTGGAGGATGATGCAAATATTTTAATCATTTACAGTGAGTGGAAGGAAATTGTGTTCAGTAAGTTCAGTTCAGTCGCTCAGTAATGTCCAACTCTTTGTGACCCCGTGGACTGCAGCACTCCAGGCCTCCCTATCAATCACCAACTCCCAAGTTTACTCAAACTCATGTCCATCTAGTCGATAATGCCATCCAACCATCTCATTCTCTGTCGTCCCCTTCGCCTCCCACCTTCAATCTTTCCCAGCATCAGGGTCTTTTCCAATGAGTCAGTTCTTCGTATCAGGTGGCCAAAGTATTGGAATTTCAGCTTCAGCATCAGTCCTTCAAATGAATATTCAGGACTGATTCCTTTAGGTGGACTGGTTGGATCTCTTTGCTGTCCAAGGGACTCTCAAGAA
Organism: Cervus canadensis; assembly: GCF_019320065.1. Taxonomy (NCBI): domain Eukaryota; kingdom Metazoa; phylum Chordata; class Mammalia; order Artiodactyla; family Cervidae; genus Cervus; species Cervus canadensis. Next base: position 40,141,828 of record NC_057399.1, on the reverse strand, counting down.
TCTTCTCCTATACCACAGTTCAAAAGCATCAATTCTTTGGTGCTCAGCTTTCTTTATAGTCCAACTTTCACATCCACACATGACTACTGGGAAAACCATAGCTTTGACTAGACAGACGTTAGTTGGCAGAGTAATGTCTCGGCATTTTAATATGCTGTCTAGTTTGGTCAAAACTTTTCTTCCAAGGAGCAAGCATCTTTGAAATTTATGGCTGGAATCACCATCTGCAGTGATTTTGGAGCCCCCCAAAATAAAGTCTGTTACTGTTTCCACTTTTCCCCATCTATTTGCCATGAAGTGATGGGACCAGATGCCATGATCTTAGTTTTCTGAATGTTGAGTTTTAAGCCAACTTTTTCACACTCCTCTTTCACTTTCATCAAGAGGCTCTTTAGTTCTTCTTTGCTTTCTGCTATAAGGATGGTGTAATCTGCATATCTGAGGTTATAGATATTTCTCCCAGCAATCTTGATTCCAAACTGTGCTTCATCCAGTCCAGCATTTCCTTTGATGTACTCTGCATATAAATTAAATAAGCAGGGTGACAATATACAGCCTTGACATACTCCTTTTCCTATTTGGAACCAGTCTGTTGTTCCATGTCCAATTCTAACTGTGGCTTCCTGACCTGCATACAGGTTTCTCAAGAGACAGGTCAGGTGGTCTGGCATTCCTATCTCTTTAAGAATTTTCCACAGTTTGTTGTGATTCACACAGTCAAAGGCTTTGGTATAGTCAATAAAGCAGAAATAGATATTTTTCTGAAACTCTTTTGCTTTTTTGATGATCTAGTGGTTGTTGGCAATTTGATCTCTGGTTCCTCTGCCTTTTCTAAATCCAGCTGGAACATCTGGAAGTTTTCAGTTCACATACTGTTGAAGCCTGGCTTGGAGAATTTTGAGCATTACTTTGGTAGCGTGTGAGATAAGTGCAATTGTGCAGTAGTTTGAGCATTCTTTGGCATTGGAATGAAAACACCTTTTTCCAGTCCTGTGGCCACTGCTGAGTTTTCCAAATTTGCTGACATATTGAGTGCAGCACTTTCACAGCATCATCTTATAGGATTTGAAGTAGCTCAACTGGAATTCCATCACCTCCACTAGCTTTGTTCATAGTGATGCTTCCTATGACCCACTTGACTTCGCATTCCAGGATATCTGATTCTAGGTGAGTGATCACACCATCATGATTATCTGGGTCATGAAGATCTTTTTTTTTTTTTTTTTTTTTTGTATAGTTCTTCTGTGTATTCTTGCCACCTATCTTAATATCTTCTGCTTCCGTTAGGTCCATATAATTTCTGTCCTTTATTGTGCCCATCTTTGCATGAAATGTTCCCTTAGTATCTCTAATTTTCTTGAAGAGATTTCTATTCTTCCCCCATTCTATTTTTTCCCTCTATTTCTTTGCATTGATCACTGAGGAAGGCTTTCTTATCTCTCCTTTCTATTCTTCGGAACTCTGCATTCAAATGGGTATATCTTTCCTTTTCTCCTTTACCTTTCGCTTCTCTTCTATTGTAGCTTATAAGGCCTCCTCAGACAACCATTTTGCCTTTTTGCATTTCTTTTTCTTGGAGATGGTCTTGATCCCTGCCTCCTGTGCAATGTCATGAACCTCCGTCCATAGTTCTGGCACTCTATCAGATCTTACCCCTTGAATCTATTTGTCACTTCCATGGTATAATCATAAGGGATTTGATTTAGGTCATACCTGAATGGTCTAGTGGTTTTCCCTACTTTATTTAACAACACAAGAGAAGACTCTACACATGGTCATCACCAGATTGTCAATACCAAAATCAGATTGATTATGTTCTTTGTAGCCAAAGATGGAGAAGCTCTATACAGTCAGCAAAAACAAGAACATGAGCTGACTGTGGCTCAGATCATGAACTCCTTATTGCCAAATTTTCAATATTCTTCTGTAATTATCCCATTAGATTATCACCTAAATGATTCTTTAGTTTAGTGTGATCCAGAGGAAATGAAAAACCCTTGAGAATGCTAACAGAGGTTGGAAGAAAATTAGAAACAAGAGACGAGATGGGGAAGAGGCTGTAACAGTATTTTTAAGTGGCCTGGAAAAAAATGCTTGTCTTGACAATGGCCATAACGATGAATAAGAGAGTTAAGAGAGAAACGTGTTCTTTCTCTTTTACCTCCAAACATTAAGGCCACAGTCTCCACTCTAACTAAGTTGGATGCCAAACAAATGTGTTGGTTGTTATGGCTATATGAAAGTCAAGTCTTACGTGCTTTATTAGTACCCTCAGCAGACTGAGACTGAGCTCTTGCCAATGTGGAAACCTTCCAGATTCAAAAGCTAAGTGCCCTGAGTGGTCAAGTTGTCTTTGAGGTCTGAAGGCCACTGAGCATGTGGTACACTGGTTTTCTGTCACAGTGCATTTCAGTCTGGGCAATCACAGTTTATTTGGGTGCAGAGAATTGTCAGGTTATGTGTGTGTGTATGTGTCTGGAAATTCTTTTAAGTTTAGTTTTCTCTGTTAATCTTCTTGAGTAACTTCCCTTCTTCCTCGCCAGGAAAAAAAGATATTAAAATTTTAAATCCACTTTGTAACCACATCTGTAGAATTATTGAATCTGAACTGTGTATGTGTTTTTTGGATTCAGATTTTGCTTTTGATTCCAGACTCCTCAAATGAATGGGAAATCTGTCTGGGGTAACCGAATTCAACTTAATGCCAATGCTTTTGTAGCTGACTCAGGCAGACCCAGTTATTGGAATTATAGGAGGAACTAGACCAACGAGTTCAGGTCCAGACTGGTTGAGTATCTTACTCTGGAAATCCAAGTACAAGCTGAGGATTAGACCTCAAGTTGATAGTTATTCCATTCACTGCTCAGAGTTTTGAATCACATTACTTCTGCAGAATTTCATTTTGGAGCAGGGAAAGGAGAGATGTGTTTGTCAGGTGATTAAATCAACTAGTTTGATTTTAAAGTTTCAAGGACCTCTGGAGGGAAAGAATTGTCAAAGTCAAGAACAGAGAATGGGAAAGGAATATTTTGAGGAACGCTCTTACATTTAAGCTGTTATGCACTAGCACTTATTTCAGTGCTTCCTTAAAAAATCTAAACATATTGAACCCTTTTAATTTCACTTGTAAAATGCATATATTATACTAACATCTACCTTTGGCAGTTATTGTAAAGATTAAAGATTAATTTACATACAATATTAGCACTGTGGCTTACATTTAGTAAATGGTTAATTCAAGTTACATTTCCATGAAATAAACTGATGAGCTGCTCCCACAATGTCCTTGCCTTTATTATTGGGATTTTTATTTCTTTTAGAGTTTTAAGGATTATTTTATCTATGAAAATGCTATATATTATCTCAAATTTTGGCCAGAATTTAAGCTGCTCTAGTAAAAACATAGGCTTAAAAAGAGAGTTTTATTTACTTCATCTCTCTCAAAACAGTTCAGAGTAATATATTTAGTGGCTTAATGGAATTGCTAAGTACAGGTCTTCCCATCTTCCAGCTATGCTTGCCTCATATCTTTCCTTCAGCCAGTGAAACATGGGAAAGAGAAATGTACAAGTATATACATTTCTTTTAAGGGCTACTTTTGACTGGATGCACATAGTCACCCACATCCTGTTTTCAAGACCATAGTCACATGGGTTACGTCAAAATGAAAAGGAGTGTAGATTGGGGTGTTAACTAAGAGATCATGTTTAACTTACATACTGTAGAAGAAGGGGGTGGTGATGTGGTATATATAAGGAGAGGGAGGTGGCTAATCAGTGTGTGACAAAGTGTATTTGCTTGGGTGGATAGTGTATAGAGATGGTAGAAATGTTAACTGTGGAAAGGCCTTTAAATATATCTTAAAGGTAAAATAGTCTCATTCCTTTATGTCCTTAAAGAGCCTTTACAATGACACACAAAACTAACTGATTGGCAGTAATCCATCACCAAAAACAGTTGTCTCACTGTTCAGAGATACATGCAGAAATATTTTAATCCGTAATTTTTGTCTATTCAAAATTGAGGGTTTTTTTCCATATTCCATATTCCTCATTCAACAACTGTTTATTGAGCTTCTGATTGCTGAGGATACTGTAGTGACCCAAACAGGCAGGAATCTCTGTCCTCATGAAATCTGCATTTTAGTTTGGAGTGATAGGCAGTAGTACCACCATTATCACATGGAGGTCAAGGGCAGTTTATGTGAAATCGTTGGGTGAATGTACTTAGTCCATGGTCTTATGAATGGATCTCCGAGGTTAATTCTCAAGCAAACTGAGAAAGGAGACCTGTGATATATCTATTCTCTCAGTACAAGAATAAAATAAGAAATTTCCTTCATATCAATAAGCATACCAAAAAAAGAAATCACAGAACACTGCACTGAGAATAGTGAAATAAATGCAAGAGAGAATTCATGTGTAAAAGACAGTAAATTCCCAATCAGAAAAGGCTTGTTCAAAAGTGCTTTAAAACTTTAGTTTGGAAAATATGAGTTATAAGATGTGTATTTTATCAGGTCTCAACTTTCTGGGAACCATTGAAGATTTTAGTTGAGGATACAGATGACCAAATGAATAAGGTTTTAATCCTGAGAGAAAAAATGTTTTGTTGGCTATTCATACTTTTATTTCTGATGGGGAGCAGAGTGTATCATGTTTTGTTTTTCATATAGGGAAGTGATCCTAAAGTTTTTGCCCATTGATTTTCTAGAATGTAATTTATCAACCATATTCATCACAGTCATTTCTGGTACTTCTGAAAATGACAATTCCCGGGGGTCATTTTTACCTTTGGAATCAGATTCTCCAGATAACAAATCTAGAAATAGGAACTTCAAATAATATTTATATACATTAGTTTGAGTACCATTTTCTTAGAGCTCTATGAAATGCCTAATTCCTTATGCACAAATAGTTTCCCAAGTATTTGAATACAGCTGTGCTGATTCCTGCTTCTTCATTCAGTTTACTGAATGAAGTAATGAGTAAAGCTGAATCTTTACTCACCCCAGACAAATAGCCATGATCACTTCCACCTTAAATGAAATTATTCCACATGCATTTCCCAAAGGAACTTACATACTTTAACATTATATTAAGTAATGAGGGAATAAAAACTGCTTAGTCCTTATCATTTTTCAACTTCAGTTTATTGCATGTTATTTTCAGTTTTCCATTTTTCTCATTTTTATGGGTAGCTCATATTTTATGTATAAAATTAGAATTGACCCAAATGGACAATAAGAATGGTAAGTTTTATATATTCTACAGTATTTTCAGAAAAAGAAATATATACTTTTTCTGGGATATGTTCCCATTAAAATGTAGTATGAGTAATGTATTGGATTCATTTATAAGGAAATTAGGGAAAAAATGTTACGGTAATCTTTCTCATCTAAAAGCCATTCCATTCTAAGTGTTCCTATATCTCCTTTGGGTTGAAAGTTTACAAGGCTGTTATTCCCAGTGATTTTCTTTCTTTCTTTTTTTTGGCTGTAAAACACTTTGTTTCCATTTATTTAGTAGGAGGCATGGAAGAGGGGTCCAGTGTTGTTAAAAAACTGCCTAGGGCTGCAGAGAAGGGCTTCAGGCAGAATCCCTGAAACCAGAGGGGCACCTCAAAGTCCGCTGGGTTTTGGAAGCTCTGGGTCAGGCTTGAGGGTGAGCTTTTCAGAGAGATACTCACCCAGCATGGGGGTGAGGGTGAGGCTGCCAGCCTGCGTAAGTTGGTTAGGTGGTCGCCATTCTCTTGAGGAGTTTGACCTGCTCCCCAGGAAGCGGCTCCCTTGGAAGTCAGATGTAGGGCATGCAGCAGGCAGAACCCAGGGCAGGGAGATCCAAGAGGGCGTGGTTCACGTTCTTCGCCCCGAGAATGGCGGCTTCCAGAGCATCCTGGTTTTACCCCACTCATCTTGAGAGATTTCTGCACGTCCCAGAAGAAGGCATGGTGGTTTTACATTTTCAAGAGTCCCTTGGGACCACAGCATCGTGGTGGAAATAGAACCTAGAGAGGTAGGTGTAGGAGGCCCGCAGTTGTAGGTTGACCAGGCTAATTGTGACGAAACTGGGAGCTCATGGTTGATCAGTAGTAGAGAGTTACACTAAAAAAAAATGGTGTCGCCTGGTTCGGGTGATGGAGGAGAGCTGGGTGATTTGTTCCCAAGATTTCCACTGAAAAGAAAGATTGGAGGGTGATCAGAGACCGGAGCAAGGGGTTTGGGGGGGAGGGCATCCCTGAGTCTGTTCCGTCCAGGCACTGTTGATGAAGAGACAGATCTGTGGGACCGCCCAGCACACTGCTGCTATTCTGTTCTTGATTAGTAAATATTAGTGGGGAATTTTGTTGATAGGCATCTATTTTATGGGGCTTCCCCACTGGCTAAGTGGTAAAGAATATGCCTTCCAATGCAGGAGACATTTATTCTGATCCCTGAGTGGAGAAGATCCCTTGGAGAAGGAAATGGCAACTCAACTCCAGCAGTCTTGTCTTGGAAATCCCATGAACAGAGGAGTCTGGTGGGCAACAGTCCATGGGGTCTCAATGAGTCACATACACACACACACACACACACACACACACACACACACACACACACATACACACACACACGCACATACCCTATTTTATTTTTCTTAAATCTTAAAAAATCTTGGATTTCAGAGATTTAATTTAACTGAGCAATTAAGCATTATAGCTGCGAATGTTAAGACCTTTAAAGTCTTTTTAAGCTCCAGATTCCTTTTCAGGATAACGATATCCATTGGGTGACATAATGGAATATAATTTTATCCTGTGGAAAGATGGAACATTATGCATTTTATTTTTTTACTTTATGGAAGGAGGTTGTCATGTTAATTTTTAATAAAACATAAATATAAGATAATAACTTGGGTTTTATTTGAATGTGGGTTTAACTTATTTTGTTTCTTTCATTTTTTTTCTTTTGATCTCAGAGAACCATATATTTAATTTAAGAAAACCATCAAGTTTTATACAAAGCAGTCTAGTTCATCTCTTCCAAAACTGAATTTTTCCCTTCTGAACAGTCCCTCCTTGTGGGTATTTGCTCCTAACTTTTTATGCAATATTGTAATTGAATTTTTTATGTTCACTCTTATCTATTTGTCTGTTAAACTTGGCTCTGTGTTCCATCCAGAGGCTACCTCATTTAAAGTGGATTAAAAACATGTATACTTGGCCTAAGCTGGTGTTTTCATAATTCCATTTCTTTTAGTAAAAAGGATAGAATCATAGATTTATAAAAAGTTAAAAGAAACAGGATGTCAAGTTGTGGTTCTGCATTTTATACCTCAGCTTTGCTGTATTTTTTCTGAAAATACCTGAAATTTTCCTGCTTTATTTTTTTTAACTGTTTTATTGGGACAAATGACATTCAAAAAGCTGTGTATATTTAATGTATACAATTTGATGAATTTGGAGGTAAATATGCACCCATGAAACTATCATCACAAACCATACCATAAATATGTCCATCATGTCCAAAAATTTCCTCCTATTTATTATTAAATTTTTGTGATAAAAGCATTTAACATAGGAGCTATCCTCTTAGCAGATCTTTAAGTATTCAGGACATTATTGTTAACCATAGGTGCTGTGTTAACAGTGGGCATTTGTGTAACTAACATTTTATACCTTTTGACTAATAGCTTTTTTGGTTTTAGCTATAAGAATCATAGCTTTTTCATAATATTGTGTGATTCATAGCATGATAAGTATTTTGGAAGTCATGGAATATTCCTCAGCATTACTAGAAAAAGCAATATAAACTTTTGTTACTTTATTGGCTTTGATTATAATTAATATATTGTATATATGAAGCATATATTTGGGCTGGTTTTGGACATAGGTGTTTGAATTTTTTCCAATGTTAAATTTCTTATAAGAATGAGCTTCAACTCTGAAAAATGCTAATTTTATGATCTGCTCTGAGAAATGCTTGCCATTGGCAATGAAAACTGTGAAATCTCATAGCCTCACCCAATGTGAATTTGGACAGAATTTTTTATTTGATTTAGCCTTCATGGATGCAAACCCATTGAAATACCTTCCAAAATAGTGATTTTATCACATCCTGAACATAGTGTAATTCAACTGAAACCACCACCTCCACCTTTGCACTGTTTTCATCCAAATTCATATATAGGCTCAATGTTGCTTGAAAACTAGTTCTTGGTTTTACTGTAAGTTCATGATCTTGGAAAACAAAAGTTAAATTCATGCAATTGGTGTTAGCTTCAACTTGGAAGCCAAGCCCATATTTACGCAAGTTCCTCATTTCCCTGGAAATACTCTATTCTGCTTCCTGACTGGAATTTCTGAGGAGGCAATGTAATTTAGTTGTTAAAAATTGAGAGATTGCTACGGTAAATAAAAAATGGACTTTAATTTGTAATAGTTGTTGTTCACACACTAAGTTGTGTCCAACTCTTTGCAACCCTATGATCTGCAGCAGGCCAGGCTTTCCCATCCTTCACTATCTCCTGGAGTGTGCTCAAAGTCATGTCCATTGAGTCAGTGATGCCATTCAGCTGTCTCATACACCGCTGCCCCCTTCTACTCCTTCTCTCATTCTTTCTCAGCATCAAGGTCTTTTTCCAGTGAGTCGGCTCTTCACATCAGGTAGCCAAAGTATTGGAGCTTCAGCTGCATCAATCCTTCCAGTGAATATGGAGGGTTGATTTCTTTAGGATTAATTGGTTTGATCTCCTTGCTGTCTAAGGGAATCTCAAGAGTCTTCTTCAGCACCACAGTTTGAAACATCAGTTCTTCAGTGTTCAGCCTTCTTAATGGTCCAAGTCTCACATCCATACATCACTACTGGAAAAACCATAGCTTTGAATATATGGACCTTTGTCGGCAAGATGATGTCTCTGCTTTTTAATGTGCTGTCTAGGTTTGTCATATAGATTTTCTTCCAAGGAGCAAGCTTCTTTTAATTTCATGGCTGCAGTCACCGTCCACAGTGATTTTGAAGCCCAAGAAAATAAAATCTGTCACTGTTTGTACTTTTCCCCATCTATTTGCCATAAAGTGATGGGACTGGATGCCATGATCGTCGTGTTTTGAATATTGAGTTTTAAGCCAGGTTTTTCCCTTTGCTCTTTCACACTCATCAAGAGACTCTAGTTTCTCTTCACTTTCTGCTGTTAGAGTGGTATCATCTGCATATCTGAGGTTGTTGATATTTCTCCCGGCAATCTTGATTACAGCTTGTGATTCATCCAGCCTGGCGTTTTGCTTGATGTACTCTGCATATAAATTAAGTGGGGTGACAATATATAGCGTTGATGTACTCCTTTCCCAGTTTTGAACCTGTCAGTTGTTCCATGTCCAGTTCTAACTGTTGCTTCTTGACCTGCATACAGGTTTCTCAGGAAAAAGGTAAGGTGCTGTGGTATTGCCATCTTTTTCAAAATTTTCTACAGCTTGTTGTGATCCACACAGTCAAAGGCTTTAGTGTAGTCAATGAAGCAGAAATAGATTTTTTTCTGGAATTCCCCTAATTTTTCTATGATCCAGCGGATGTTGGCAATTTGATTTCTGGTTTCTCTGCCTTTTCTAAATCCAGCTTGTCCATCTGGAAGTTCTCGGTTCATGTACTGTTGAAGCCTAGCTTGCAGTATTTTTATCATTACCTTGCTGGCATGCAAACTGAGCACAATTGTATGGTAGTTTGAACTTTCTTTGGCATTGCCATTTTGGGGATTCTTGCCTGGGGAATCCCATGGACAGAGGAGACTGGCAGGCTATGGTCCATAGGGTCGCAAATAGTTGGGCATGACTGATCAACTTGGCATGCATGCACCATCTTTTATGTATAGTTCTATGTATTCCTGCCAAATTTTTTTAATCTCTTCTGCTTCTACTACATATTCATATAACTTAGTTCTAATTTTATGTCTTCTGAATTATAAGAACTGATCCAGTAGGAAGCATGCAACAGCAATATAAACAGCAGCAAACAACAGAAATCAGTCAATGAAGGTCCAGTAACTGGGGAGTATTCTGTTCCTATATTTCCATTTTAAATTGTGCAATTTTTACAAAATGCATGGGAAATAATTTATATGATTAAATTCTATTTCCCACATTAATAAAGAATTGATATTACAAAACTAACAGTAAATGATCACCTTCCAAAATTTTATGAACTGTAAAGCTGTTTTACTGAAGCAACAATGGACCCTTTAATTTTAAATATTGCTGAAGTATAGTTGATTTAGAATGTTGTGTATTTTCAGGTGTTCAGCAAAGTGATTGAGTTATCTATGTACTCATTCTTTTTTAGACTGTTTTCTCCTATAGGTCATCACAGAATATTGAATACAGTTCACTGTGCTGTGTAGTATGTATGTCAGTGTTTTGTCTATTTATCCCAAGATCCTTATTTTTCCTTCCCCCCACATTTCCCCTTTGGTAACTGGTATTTTATTTTCAATATCTCTAAATCTGTTTCTATTTTTAAAATAAGTTCATTTGTGTCATTTTTGAATTAGATTTCACACGAGTGATATCATATGATAATTGTCTTTCTCTGTCTTCACTTAGAATGGTAATCTCTAGGTTTAGCCATATTGCCGCAAATGACATTATTTCATTCTTTTTTTATGGCCGAGTAATATTTCCTTGCATATATGTACAATTTTTTATTGATTCCTCCATCAGTGGACATTTAGGTTGCTTCCATGACTTGGCTATTGTAAATAGTCCTGCAGTGAACATCGGGGTGCATGTATCATTTCGGAGTATGGTTTTCTCTTGTAATTTGCTGAATCATATGGTAGTTCTTGGAGAAGGAAATGGCAACCCACTCAGGTATTCTTGCCTAGAGAATCCTGTGGACAGAGGAGCCTCGTGGGCTGCTGTCCATAGGGTCACACAGAGTCAGACATGACTGAAGTGACTTAGCCTGCATGCATTGGAGAAGAAAATGGCAACCCACTCCAGTATTCTCGCCTGGAGAATCCCAGGGAAAGAGGAGCCTGGTGGGCTGCTGTCTATGGGGTCACACAGAGTCGGACATGACTGAAGCGACTTAGCAGCAGCAGCAGCATGATAGCTCTATTTTAGTTTTTTAAGGAAACTCCATACTGTTCTCCATTGTGTCTGTGCCTATTTACATTCCTGCCAACAGTGTAGGAGGGCTCCCTTTTCTCCACACACACTCTGGCATATTGCTTGTGAACTTTTGGATGACAGCCATTCTGACTGGTGGTCATTTGGACTTATGCTGAAGCTTCAATACTTTGGCCACCTGATTTGAAGAGCTGACTCATTAGAAAAGACCCTGATGCTGAGAAAGATTGAAGGAAAAAGGAGAAGGGGGGCAGCAGAGGATGAGATAGTTAGGTAGCATCACCCACTCAGTGGACATGAATCTGAGCAAACTCTTGGAGTTAGTGAAGAACAGGGGAGCATGGTGTGCTGCAGTTCATGGGGTTGCAAAGAGTTCATCAATTAGTGACTGAACAACTACAAATTCTGACTGGTGTGAGGTGATAAGTCATTGTAGTTTTAACTTGCATTCGCTGGTAATTAGTGATGTTGAGCATCTTTGCATGTGCTATTTGGCCATCTGTATGTCTTTGGAGAAATGTCTATTTAGATCTTCTGCCCTTGTGTCAGGAGATTAATTGCTTGCTTTGTTTAAAAATATTTTCTACCATTTTCTGGGTTGTCTTTTCATATTATTTATGGTTTCCTTTGCTGTGCAGAAGCTTTTAGTTTAATTAGGTCCCATTTGTTTAATTTTTGTCTTTGTTTTCATTACTCTAGGAGGTGAATCAAAAAGATATTGCTGCAATAAATGTCAAAGCGTCTTCTGCCTGTGTTTTTCTCTGAGAGTTTTTAGTGTGTGGCCTTTCATTTGGTCTTTTGTCCATTTTGAGTTTATTTTTGCGTATGATGTTAGAGAATGTTCTAATTTCATTCTTTTTCATGTAACTATCTAGTTTTCCCAGCACCACTTATTGAAGAGATTGTCTTTTCTCCATTGAATATTCTTGCCTCTTTTGTTGTAGATCAATTGACCTTATGTGCATGGGTTCATTTCTAGGTTTTCTATCCTGTTCCATTTACCTATATTTCTGTTTTTGTGCCATTGCTAGAGTGTTTTGATGACTGGAGCTTTATTGTATTATGTGAAGTCAGAAAATCTGATTCTTCCAGCTCTGTTTTTCTTTTGCAAGATTGTTTTAGGTTATTAGAAGGTTTTTTTTGTTTTTTGTTTTTTTTGTATCTCCATACAAATTTAAAAATTTTTTGTCCTAGTTCTATGAAAAATGCCATTGGTTTTTTCACAGAGATTGTATTAAACCTGTAGATTGCCTTGGGTATTATAGTCATTTTCACAGTACTGATTCTTCTAATGCAAACACATGCTATATCTTTCCATCTATTTATGTTATTTTCTAATTCTTTCATCAGCATCTTACAGTTTTCAGAGTACAGGTCTTTTGCCTCCTTAGGTAGATTTATTCCTGGGTATTCTTTTTGATGAGATGATAAATGGGATTGTTTCCTTAATTTCTATTTCTGGTCTTTCTTTGTTAGTATACAGGAATGCAAAAGATTTCTGTGTATTCATTTTGTATTCTGTGTGCATGCTTTTGTGCCCAGCCACTTCAGTCTTGTCTGATTCTTTGCAGCCCCGTGGGCTGTAGCCCGCCAGGCTCCTGTGTCCATGGGATTCTCCAGGCAAAAATACTGGGGTGGGTTGCCATTTTACCCAATTCATTGATGAGATGTAGTGTTTCCTGGTAGCATCTTAGGATTTTCTATGTACACTGTCATATCATCTGCAGTGACAGTTTCACTTCTTTTCCAATCTGTATTCCTTTTATTTCTTTTTCTTCTCTGCCATGCCTCGGACTTCCAAAATTATATTGAATAAAGTGGCAACAGTGGACATGTTTGCCTTGTTCCTAATCATAGAGAGAATGCTTTCAGATTTTCACCATTGAAAATGATGTTATCTGTGTTTTTTTCATATATGGCCTTTATTATATTGAGATAGATTCCATTTCCATTTTCTGGAGAGATTTTTTAAATTTTTTTTATCTTAAATGTGTTTGAATTTTTCAGTAGCTTTTTCTGCATCTATTAAGTTGATCATATGGTTTTTATTCTTCAGTTTAGTGTAGTGTATCACACTGATTGATTTGTGAATATTGAAGAATCCTTGTATCTCTGGGATAAATTCCACTTGATCATGGTGTATGATCCTTTTAATGTATTGTTGGATTTGGTTTGACAGTATTTTGAGGATTTTTGTGTCTCTGTTCATCAGTGATATTGACCTGTAATTTTCTTTTTTTGTGGTATGTTTGTCTGGTTTTGGTATCAGGGTGATGGTGGCCTCATAGAATGAACTTGGAAGTGTGTCTTTCTTTTCTCTGCAATTTTTAAAAGAGTTTCATAATGAGAGGTGTGAACTCTTATTTAAGTGTTTGATAGAATTCACCAGTGAAGTTACCTAGTCCTGGATTTTTATTTGTTCTGAATTCTTTTCATCTCAGTTGCAATTTCAGTACTTGTGGTTGGTCTGTTCATATTTTCTGTTTTGTCCTGGTTCAGGCTTGGAAGTTTTTCCCTTTCTAGGAAATTATGCATTTCTTCTAGGTTGTCCATTTTATTGGCTAATAGTTGTTTGCAATAGTCCCTTATGATGCTTTGTATTTCTGTGATGTTTGTTGTACTTTCTCCTGTTTTTTTTTTTTTTTTGAGCCCTTTCAGTTTTTTCTTGATAAGTCTGGCTAAAGGCTTTTCAATTTTGTTTATCTTCTCTAAGAACCAGCTCTTAGTTTCATTGATCTTTTCTATTAATACTGTTTTCTTAATCTCTGTTTTATTTCTGCTCTAATGTTTATGATTTCTTTCCTTCTCCTGACTTTGGGTTCTTTGTTCCTCTTTCTTTAGTTGCTTTAGATATAAGGTTAGCTTGTCTATTTGAGACTTTTCTTGTTTCCCCAAGTAAGATTGCATTGCTGTAAACTTCCCTCTTAGAATTGCTTTTGCTGCATCCCTGAGGTTTTGGACTGTTGTGTTTTTGTTTTCATGTGTCTAGGTATCTTTTTATTTGCATTTTGATTCCTTTAGTCATCCATTGGTTGTTTAGTAACATATTGTTTCACATCTATGTGTTTGTATTTTTTACAGTTTTTTTTTTTTTCCTGTAACTGATTTCTAATCTCATGGCGTTGTGATTGGAAAATGTGTTTGATATAGTTCCAGTTTTCTTAAATTTACCAAGGCTTGATTTGTGGCCCAAAATGTGATCTATCCTTGAGAATGTTTCATGTGCATTTGAGAAAAAAAGTATATCCTGTTGCTTTAGAATGGAATGTTCTATAAACATCAATTAAGTCCATTTGGTGAAATGTATCATTTAAGGCCTGTGTTTCCTTATTGAGTTTCTGTCTGGATACTCTGTCCATTGATGAAAGCAAGGTGTTAAAATCCCCCACTATTACTGAGTTGCCGTCTATTTCTTCTTTTATGGATGTTAGAATTTGCCATACATATTAAGGTGCTTTTATGTTGGGTACATATGTATTTATAATTGTTATGTCTTCTTCTTGGATTAACTCCTTGGACATTATATCATAACATTCTTTGTCTCTTGTAATGTTCTTTAAAGTCTATTTTGTCTGATAAATCCACTTGAACTTTATTTGATTTCTATTTGCATGGACTACTTTTCTCCCTTCCTCACTTTCCATCTTTATGTGTCCCTGCCTCTAAATGGGTTTCTTCTAGACAGCATGTATATGGGTCTTATTTTTGTATTCATTTAGCCAGTCTGTATCTTTTGGTTGGAGCATTTAATACATTTGCATTTAAAGTTATTATTGATGTGGATGTTCTTCTTGCCAGTCTGTTGTTTTGGATTTATTTTCTAGGTCTTTCTTCTTTCCTTCCTCTTTTGTTCTCTTGTGATTTGATGTCTATTTTTAGTGATGTGTTTGGATTGCTTTTTCTTTTTTGTGTATCTGAAAGAAAGTTATATGGCTCAAAATAGCCTGGAGTTAAAACAGGGTCCTCCCCACCATTCTATGCAAAACAAAGAACTCTCTCACCAGAAGAAAAATAATGGACATTAAGGTTGATTACACCCAGCTCCCAGCTGGTCCCAGCCTCTGGCTGATCTCCAGAATTCCTTTTCCCAGCCCTTTAAGAGATAACTACTCCAAACAACCTTGAAGAAGAACACACCCCCTTAAGACAGTGGATTTCCACATATATGCCTATATATACTTACTCTTTTCTTGGGTTAGTGCAGCAGCTCGCTAATCTGCCTGCTGCCCCTTCTTGCCTCATTAAAGGTGATCTGTTCCTATAAAGTGCCAATCTTATTCTTTTTCCGAACCTCACCTTCTCTAACTTCCTTACTCTACAGTATCTGTTGTAGATTTTTGGTTTGTGGTTCCTATGGGATTTTAATTTTTCAGTCTACATATATATGTTTGAGGGTTTTAAGTTGCATTGCCTGTATCTTGCATTTGTACTCTCCTCTTCTCATTAACGCTTTTGAACTGTGGTGTTGGAGAAGACTCTTGAGAGTGCCTTAGACTGCAAGGAGATCCAACCAGTCCATCCTAAAGGAGATCAGTCCTGGATGTTCACTGGAAGGACTGATGTTGAAGCTGAAACTCCAATATTTTGACCACCTGATGTGAAGAGCTGGCTCATTTGAAAAGACCCTGATGTTGGGAAAGACTGAGGGCAGGAGGAGAAGGGAACGGCAGAGGATGAGATGGTTGGATGGCATCACCAACACAATGGACATGGGTTTGGGTGGACTCCGGGAGTTGGTGATGGACAGGGAGGCCTGGCATGCTGCGGTTCATGGGGCTGCAAAGAGTCAGACACAACTGAGTGACTGAACTGAACTTCTCATTATTGCTGATTTTGACATCATATTTGTTTGTGAATCAATTCCTACCTTTATGTTTGCCTTTCCTGGTAAGCTTTCACATTTGTACTTTTCTTGATTCTAATTGTGGCCTTTTCTTTTCCACCTAGAGAGATTCATTTAGGATTTGTTGTAACCCTGGTTTGATGGTGCTGGATTCGCTGGGCTTTTTGCTTATCTGTAAAACTTCTGGTTTCTCCTCTGAATCTGAACAGTAGACTCTTTTAATTTGTTACTGAAATACTATAATTGAATGGGTGTTCCTTGAAGGATGTTGCTGAGATACTAATTGACATACACTTAAGAACTTCTTGCAGGGCGGGGGCAGCAAAACCTCTGAAAGAATAAATAACTGTGTCACGGAGCAATTATTGGAGGTTTTTCTCCCTGCTTCTTCTTTCTCAGTTTAATGCTCACAGGTGATTATCTTTGGCTCACTCCTGGCTTTCAGGATTGAGAAGAGGATGAAGTTTCTGGAACAAAGGAGATTATTAGAATACGTGTATAAATCTCTGGCTTTTAAAAATCTCACTCATGTGTTTGGCTACCAGTGCATTATGTTCACACTAATACTAAATTGAGTGGTTTTGTCATGATGAAGAAAACGATCATGTAAAACATATTTTGGAACAAAAAATAATGAGACCCATATGATTTCAATCTTCAGTGAAAATAACCAATTTACAGAATAAAGTATTTTTAATCTAGTTTACATCTCCCCTCATATGCAAATTCCCTTGAAAATGGTGTTTTATTAGCTTATTAGCTACTATATGTCTTATTAGCTACTATATATCTCAGCTATTATTGATAAAAAACATATGATCCTACTGGTATCTATACAACAGTCCTAATCAATTTGAAATATTAATAGAATATAACTACATAAAATATAATTTCTTTCATAGTACATATCTCAGTAAGAATACCTTTCTATCACAGTTCATGTTCTTATTTAAATGTATTAAGTATTTAAATTATAAAAATAATACATCTTTTGTCAAAAGCCAAACTATAAAGATATGTACTTGAGAAAGGTAATGCAGTATACACAAGGCAATTATTTTTGAATTCTTCCATCTTTGTGCTAATATAAATAAGTTAAAAACATATTTCTTTTTTTAAAACAAAATTTGGTCATGCAGTATGCTTTATTTTACAACTTGATTTTCATGAATATTATTCTTTCTGTAGATAAATGTTGCATAATTTACTCAGTCTGCCTTTACTAGTGGATATTTGTGTGTTTCTCTTTTCTATTTTTTTCCCTACATCCCCTCCCTGTTCATAATGTGCAGATAAATGTTTATGTACAAATGTTCTTACATAGAACTGTATTTCATTAGAATTCACTAAATCAAATTTCTAGTTTGGAGGATATGCACATTTTAAATTTTAGGATCTTCTGAAATGTTACTTTTATATAATACATTGCATTTTAATTTTTGTTTTGTTTTATATGACTGTTTCCTTCACTAAACTGAGCTCCTAGAGGGCAGGGACTCTTTCATGTTTAGCAGTGTTTTTGGTTATGAATACTTAACGTTGTATTCTGAAAATAAAAGATTGAACTATTTAGCTATATTAATATGACTGCTTGCATTCCCTACCCTCTTATAGTCCATCTTAATGCTAAACACCTTCCCTAGGAATGAAGCCACCTTTTATTTCCACCTTTCCTCAATACTAACAGTCCCAATAGTGTGTCACAGATCAATAATTTGTTAATGCTACCTTATAATCTTGGCTGATTCTTTAGTATCTTAGTTACATTGAATTTCCATTTAGAATAGATGATGAGCAATTGGGCACCATCAGTGTAATATCATATATATGTATATGTGTTTATATATTTTAAATACTATATATATAATGTATGTGTTATAATGTATACTAAATATGTATATAACAAAGTACAATTTTTTGTACTTTTTATATATGCCTTAAATATATTTTAAATGCTAATTATATAGACTAATTTTATGTATTCAAAGACTTGTGAATCTACATTGACCACATTCTCTAAATGATCATTCTGTTCATTGTGTATTGGAGGCACATGTAAATGTATAAGGTAGTGGCTTTCAAACTTGACTGTACATTAGAATCAAGTGAAATGGAGGGCTCTTGAAAATGCTTAGACTGCATCTGTTAGCATTAGAGTCTGGGAGTGCAGACTGAGAACCTAGGCAATTATGTTCTTAAAATTTCACCAGATAATTCTCATGCACACTGAGACTTAAGGCCCATGATTTTTTTTTTAAACTAACAGCATTGTCTCTTTATTAAAGTTGCATTTTTGTAGCCCTGATATACAAACATGGGAACTTTTATCCAGATGGAGGGTCAAAGTTTGTATTGTATACAATGCAAACACATGTGATCTTATGGAAAGTGAAGGTAAGATGGAAACAGAGCAAGTTTCAAAGACAAGAGATTTGATTAATATTCTTGAAAACAGGTAGAACTGAAGCAGCCTAGGGATGTTTTCATCTTTTTAATTGAGATATAATTGACACTGTATTAGTTTTAGGTGTGCAAATTAATGATTTGATACATGTGTATATTATGAAATGATTACCACAGGAAGTTGAGTAAACATTTGTTGCCACACATCAGTTCAGTTCAGTCACTCAGTTGTGTCTGACTCTTTGTGATCCCATGGACTGCAGCACACCAGGCCTCCCTGTCCATCACAACACCCGGAATTTACTCAAACTCATGTCCATTGAGTCGGTGATGCTATGCAACCATCTCATCCTTAGTCGTCCCCTTCTCCTCCTGCCCTCAATCTTTCCCAGCATCAGGGTTTTTTCCAATGAGTCAGTTCTTCACATCAAGTGGCCAAAGTATTGGAGTTTCAGCTTCAGCATCAGTCCTTCCAATGAACACTCAGGACTGATCTCCTTGCTGGTTGGATCTGCTTGCTGTCCAAGGGACTCTTGAGTCTTCTCCAATACCACAGTTCAAAAGCACCAATTCTTCAGCACTCAACTTTCTTTATAGTCCAGCCCTCACATCCATACATGACTACTGGAAAAACCATAGCCTTGACTGGACAGACCTTTGTTGGCAAAGTAATGTCTCTGCTTTTTAATATGCTGTCTAGGTTTATGGCCTTTTAGTGACACAATTTTGATGAGTCTAGCCAGCTTTATTGAAAAATTATGATTAGAGTCAGAATTTGGGGAAAACAGTAAATAGATGGTATGATGATCTGTGGATGTTTTCATTTTAAGTTGGGGATTTTGACCCAATTTTGTCTCTGATCTTGAAAAGAGTGATATGTTCAAAAGTACTAAGTCATTCCTTCAAGAGTTATTTCTCAAAGGGTAAGTAGGAAAGAATCTAAGATATGCCTTTTCTACTAACAATTAAGTCAATTAGATTAACTCAAAATCAGAGAGAGTATGGGAAAGTGAAATTAGTGCAGTTTGAAGGAGGTGACTCAGGCTCAATACCCAATCTGCTGTCCCTTGGTAAGTACTTCATTTTGGATAAGTTGTTTGGCTTCACTTTTCCCATCTCTATGTGGTAGAATTGTCCCTATTCTTCTTATGCTCTGGGGTCATCATTATGGTCAAAGGAGATAAATATGTGAAAGTGCTTCATGGACTGTCAAGCACCATATAAGTAAGCGCGATTCTGCCTCTTTGCCAATGTGATGAAAAAATATCTCTAGAAAGTTCTTCGATTTCCTGGTATTTCACAGTGTATATTTACTGTCCAGAGGCTCATGCAAATATTTCTTATTATTTATTTCTGACTGCCTTGCAGTGAAAGACTTACCTTTATCATTTTGACAGACTCCCTGCCCCCACTACCCTTCTGATGTGTTTCATTCTTTGAGGTTATATATTCAAGTTCTGTTTCCTCAGCAAGTTGTATCTTCAGGATAAAATGCTATAAAACAAATGATATTCTTATTAATATACCAATGCAGGCAGCTTGTCATTGTACAACTTTGATGTCAGTGTGCTAACAAATTGTCTCCCCACGAGGGGTAAATGTGAGGAAGGACAGACCTGAGAACTTTGTTCTGGCAGGTATGCCATTCTTATGAATAAATGTAAAGTAAGCAGGTACTTTGTTAAGGTATCCCCACTTGAATCATGCTTTGGTTCCAGTTATGAGAGACAGAGCATGAGAAAGTAAACTTGCTGGCATTGTTACTTTTCTTGCTCTTACTGTTGAAATACCCCTTATCTTACCATTTAGAAAAAGGATTTTTAGAAATTGCTGATGATTATGATGTTCCGGAGTAAAGCAGAGATGGAGTTATAGAAATTTATGTCAGCACATCCTGGACTAAAAGCAGAATCAGAAGACAAAGAAATTTAGTAAGTGCTCTGTTAGATTACACCGTGTAGCTACCAAATGTCTTTCGAGGCTGGTGTTCCAAGGAAACAGGCACAAGTCATATTAATTTAAATAAAGTTTAGCTGAAAAGAAATGAGGAGTTACATAATTATGAGAGCAATTGTTTTGGTATTTTGCCAACGGAAACATTTTCTGCCTAGAATGAATTCCCTAATGTTCATTTTAACTTCAATGACTCAAGGAATGTTTTTGATACTTCTCAGATAATTGAAGAGCAATATGAAAATGATCACATGTTATTGCTTATTCAAAACTGCCAAATATATTGTTCCTAGAAGGCTGTTACTATGCAAATCCCTTTTTCACAGGCAACCAGGCACTCAGTTCTTTTTTGCTGCTATTAAAGTAGTCTGTAATGCATATAACTTACAAGGAAAAAAGAAATAGAGGAGGTAGAAGTATTGAAAACATCTTTAAAAATATATAAAGATGTTTTGTAAACTGAAATTGAGCCATGATTAGATTATATTTGAAAATATCAGAAAAATGTTTGTCATCTACCACTCAGATTTCCTATTGACTGCTAAATAGAGCCCAGACTCCTTCCTCTGTTACTCATGGTCCTTCACACTTTGATCCGACTTCCTTATTTGTCTCTTATGCACACTACACTGCTGACACATTTAACTTATACCTTTTCATTTTTTTATTCTAGTCAAATTGAACTATTCATTCTTACTCATAAAAAAACTTCAGAATGACCATCATGAAAAACTCTACAAATAGTAACTGCTGGAGAGGTTGTGGAGAAAAAGGAACCCTCCCACACTGTTGGCAGGAATGTAAATTGGTACATTCCCTATGGAAAAGAGCATGGAAGTTCCTTAAAAAAAACTTAAAATAGAGTTACCATATGATCCATCTTTCCCACTCGTGGACATATATCTGAAGACAGCTCTAATTCGAAAAGATCCATGCACCCCTCTCTTTACAGCAACACTATTTAGAGTAGCCAAGACATGGAAGCAACCTAAATGTCCATTCACAAAGGAGTGAGTAAAGATGATGTGATATATCCATACAATGGAATGCTAACTCAGCCATAAAAAAGAACAAAATAGAATGAAATAATACCATTTTGCAACAACGTGAATGGACCTGGAGATTATCATGCTAAGTAATCCAACAAAAACAATGTTACATCATATCACTTATCTGGGAAGTCTAAAATATGATACAAATGAACTTATTTGCAGAACAGAAACAGACTCAGACAGAAAATAAGTTTATAGTTACCAAAGAGGAAACGGGAAGAGGAGAGACAAATGAGTTCATTATTTATGAAATAGGTAAACAACAAGGTCCTACTGTATAGCCCAGGAAACTATATTCAGTATCTTAAAATAAACTATAATGGAAAAGAATATGACAGTATATATATATATATACACACTTTATAACTGAAGCACTTTGCTGTACATCTGAAACTAACCCAACATTGTAAATCAATTCAGTTCGTACTTTGATTTTTAAAAGTATGCTTTTCTACATCTATGCTACATTATCCTTTATTTACAAAGCTCCCATATTCTGTTCTTAGCTTTCATGATACTTTAATTGTGCCTATTACAGGGAGCATAGTAGCTGTGAAAGTGAAAGTGAAGTCACTCAGTCGTGTCCCACTCTTTGCGACCCCATGGACTATAGCCTACCAGGCTTCTCTGTCCATAGGATTTTCCAGGCAAGAGTACTGGAGTGGGTTGCCATTTCCTTCTCCAGGGGATCTTCCCGACCCAGGGATCAAACCTGGGTCTCCCGCATTGCAGGCAGAGGCTTTACCCATAGTGGCTGTAGAGGTGATTTATTACCCAGATCTATTAATATCTCCTCCCCCTCCTTCCACACAGCTCTCATTTGCTTAGCTGTGTGATGTCTTAGGTAAAAACATCTCATGGTGAGTCCATTTTCATCATTCTCTACCTAAGGAACTCGCAAGCCCACGCTTTGGCTTCTTGTGGGAAGAGATCAACCCACACTAGTGACTGTTTGAACAAAGATGCAGACTGGGCTCTCTTGGCTTAGTTCAGAGCAATTTAGAATGTCTGTTCCAGACTTTTGGACTCTGTGGGAGACGGCGAGGGTGGGATGATTCGAGAGAACAGCATCGAAACACGTATATTATCTATAGTGAAACAGATCACCAGCCCAGGTTGGATGCATGAGACAAGTGCTCGGGCCTGGTGCACTGGGAAGACCCAAAGGGAGCGGGTGGAAAAGGAGGTGGGAGGGGTGATCGGGATGGGGAACACATGTAACTCCATGGCTGATTCATGTCAATGTATGACAAAAGCCACTACAATATTGTAAAGTAATTAGCCTTCAACTAATAATAATAAATGGAAAAAAAAATAGAATGTCTGTTCCAGCTCCAGAGCTGCCTGAGGGAGTGGGTGAGGTCTCTTGCAACTGCATTGCAGTTCAGCCTTTCCTCTCTATTCAGTCCTGCTTCTGTCATTCCTTTATAGTGTTCCTGAGAGAATTCCAAAAAATGACACACATGCAAATTATTTCAGAATCCACTTCCCGGGGGAACTTCACATAGACATTTGGCACCAGAAGTTGTTTGAAGAAACATATTCTAAAATCACGTTTTGACTGGATTGCCCACTGGTTGGCTGAAAGTGAAAACCACATCACCTGTGCTGAACCAATTTTCATCAGTGCTGAAAAGCAATGGGATTCAAGTGGAAATGAGTGCTATGGCAGGTGTAATTGGTTTGGGGTTAGTGTTTATAAAGACTGAAAGTGCGTGGCTATTGGTGAAAGCAGTCAAGCTTTAGAAGAAGTCAAAGAATGTCTGAGGGTGATTAATCAATCACCAATATAAGGCCAAGTGTGCAAGCCGGAGGACATCTTGGACGCCACAGTTTTTGATCTTCTGCAACCCGGGCAGAAAACACTGAATACTTGGCTCAGAATTAATTAAATAGGAAGTAGAGATTTGAACTACATTAAGAATTCAAGTCTGCTCTCCGTCAAAGTTAGGACTTTTATTGGGTATGAGACTTTGGTTGGAGATGTCTGGGTTGATGCATTGAAAACGTTAAGTCCCCATCTTCCCATGAACCCTCTCGGCCAACAGATGTAGCCCATTCTTCTCAGATGAAGCCTAATGTTCCTTCCTCACCTCAGACGACGCAGGAGCCTCTGCCTCGTGAGACTACACGTGACTGCTCAGAAGCTAGTCTCCTCTTCACTCCTGCCACCAGAACTTTAACTGAGGTAAAGTCACAAAAAATTATTTGGCCAGAGGTGCTATGGGGGGTGCGAAGGGGAAGAACGGGATCTCATGCTGAAGAAGACTGAAGCTACAGTGCAGAATTAATCTGAGTCCAGATTTTAGTAATGCTAGATCAAGGAAACAAAGTTAGTTACAGAGAGTTTCTCAGTGTGGAAGCACCTTCCCGTGATACAGGATTTACTGCCCTGATACAAGGACTCTGGGCATACAGCAGACACCCTGATGGGATGAACTTGGAAGATTCCAAGTTTTTGGATGCTTGCAACAAGTAAAGGGCTTTACTAGGCTAGAAAAGTCAGAAACGGTGGCAAATAGAGGGGGAAAAGATGAGACGTGTTAGAGAATGTGGCCTATTAGAATATAGAACACAAAGCTAGAACCACCTCCCGCTCACACACCCCAGCCAGTTATGTTCTGCAGAGAGCCTGGAGGGGATGTTGTTACAGGGCTAAGGTCCTTGAGGCTGTTGGGCATGAAAGGACCTGAGACCATAGAGTAGAGATGGAGAGCAAAATGTGTACAGTTGCTGTTATGAGAGGCAAAGGCTGGTGTTTCAACCAGGATCCTGCCCTGCAGAGAGCTTGTTGTTTAGTCACTGAGTTCTGTCTGATTCTTTTGTGACCCCATGGATTGCAGCCCACCAGGCTCCTCTGACCTTGGGATTTCCCAGGCAAGAATACTGGAGTGGGTGGCCATTTCCTTCTCCAGGGGATCTTCCCGACTCAGGGATTTGAACCCATGTCTCCTGCATTGGCAGGCAGATCGTTTACCACTGAGCCACAAGGGAAGCCCTGCAGAGAGCTTAGAAGTGGTTAAAAGGAAAATGTCCTCCAAGACAAGATAAAGAGTAGCCCACAAGCAAGTTGCTTCATTTGTATGACCAATACAAATTGAGGTGAGGGGCAGCTAAAACTTAGGCTCAGAGATACTGCCCTCTTACCTGTCTGTTGGATGTGTCAGCTGAAGTCTTGTTTCCCAGTGAAAATAAGTGGGGTGGAGGGGAGGAAGGAAAAGGGGGGAAAGAAGGGAAAAGGGAGAATGAGCAGGAGGTAGGAGAAAATGACTGTTTAAAAATCTTCACCACAGACGTACTTCTCAGACCCTCCAACCAGAAATACCAATGGAAAGGCTCATTCAGGTTCCTTTTTATTTGTTGTGTGTTCACTATCAAATGATTAGTCTTAATATTTTACACTTTGGAGGTAAAAGGGGGACATAGAGGATTGGAGAGATCTGACAATTTCTTTTTAGGTTGAGGGTAGAAAGGAAAGAGCTATGTATTTTTCCCCATAATATCACTCAACACAAATAGAGGCACATACACACTGATAATAAGTTTATTCCAAAATGTCATTTTGGAGTCTTGTTCCCATTTGTTGTTTAGTCACTCAGTCGTGTCTGACTCTTTGCAACCCCATGAACAGTAGCTTCCCTGTCCATGGAATTCCCCAGGCAAGAATACTGGAGTGAATTGCTGTGCCCTCCTCCTGGTATGTTCCCATAGAATGCATGCTATCATTTGATGGTGTCATTCTAGGAGCAAACCTAATCAAGCTGAAATACTATGCAAATAGAAAATATTGCTTTAGTATTAAGTATATGTGCTGTTCTTAAAAATATGTATACAAATTCACTGATATTTCTTTGAGAATGTGGAGCTTAATTTGGCTCTACTTGCATACACAGTGGTCTTAGTGACTTATTTCTAATGAATAGAATATATCAGAAATGACTATGTCATTTTGGAGGAGGATATGGCAACCCACTCTAGTATTCTTGCCTGGAGAATCCCATGGACAGAGGAGCCTGATGGGCTACAGTCCATGGGCTCGCAAAGAGTCGGACACGACTGAGTGACTAACACATACGCTGTTTTCTGCAGTAGGTGATAAAAGGTTGTGTTTCCTCTTTGTGCTCTTTCTTGGATCGCTTACTCTCAGGAGTGTAATAAGGACCCTCAAACAATCCAGTGAAGAGGTCTGTGTGTCAAAAACCTGAAGCCTCCTGCCAAAAGCATCTGAGTGAGTCATCTCTGTGGTGGATCTTCCAGCCCTCCAATAAGCCTCCAGATAACTGCAGCCCAAGCTGATATGTGGCCATGCAGCCTCATAAGAGACTAAGCCAGAACCACTCAGGTAAGCCACTTCCAATTTTCTAATGCGTGGAAACTTTAAGGTAAAAATGCTTGTTATTTTAAGTTGTAGATTTGGACAAAATTTTATAGCATTAGATATCTAACATACTATATTAAATGATGATAATTTTTTCATGATTTTTATCAAGATGAGCTTCAGAAAGAGTTAATTTGATCAGAAATAATTGAAGAAGTAGAATACAAACAGAACTTCTGTTCAACTTTAGGGCTGGAACGTTTTTTCTTGGGAAATTATTCTTAGTCACTTGGGGAAATTGCGTATAACTTTCACTAGTTGATTTCCTTGTTATTACATGAAATGAGGCAAATTTGTGAATGCTGGCTGCTGTTTACCTATTATCGTATCCCTTTCTTGAATGATGGCTGGTGGAGAAGACAGCTATTCCATAAAGCAGGTCCATGGCTCTCCTCAGTTGTCATTTAAGTGCTCTTTTCCTGGAAATTTGGTATGCTGTTAACTCTTGTCACTTTAAAACCGAGAAATTATTAACACTACTTATGAATGGTACTGGTCTTTTCATTGGGTAGGGGAATTGGATTTGCTGGCTTGATGTGGTTCTTAGCGGAGAATCCCAAAACAGAGGAAGAGTGCTTCCTTCCACTCTTCATATCAGAGTTAATTCCTGTGGATCCTTTAGGTTACACACCCTAGGAAACCGTGGCTTTCCCAGTTGCAGTATAAGATTAAACTCCAGATACTTGATGACCCTTGAGATTTACAGTCTCTTTTTACCTCTCTCCCTTCCCTCTTTCCTTCCTTTCAGAATAGTTGGATGCCTAATATGTATCAAGTTCTATGCTTGATGATTTGTATGTGAAGTTCAGGCAGACAGTTTTTGCTCACAAGAAACTCGCTGTTAAGAATGGAAATGGACAAGTAAAAAGGAAAAGTTATCAGAATGTAAAAGATACTAATGGAAGAGCCACTGAGTGCTATGCCAGCTAGCTTAGACTTAGGAGGTCAACAAAGGATTCTGGGAAGAAGTGGTATTTGGATGGGTTTTGAAATATAATTGTGAATGAAGCAGAGAAGAGTTGGGAAGAGCTAGCTGAGATGAGAGAAATTCATATATAAAAGCCTAGAAGCAGAAGATCTTGGCTCATTCAGAGAAATATTAATACAAAGAGCCTAGGATCGCTGGATGGCTGATCCAAATAGCTTGAGTACATTGTGATGAGAGATGAGATGGGAGAAACAGGCTTCATGAAAGGCTCTTTTGTTACACTAAGAAGAATGACTTTGTATTGTAGGTTATAGGGATCTATTTAAGAAGAGTTAATAAGGTGGAGTTAACATGAGCAGATTTGCTTCTTTTAATATGTTTGCTTTGTTGCCAATAAACAATGCATTAGAGGAAGCAACACTGGAGAAAGATGGGTTTTGCCATAATATAGTAACGGTCACATTTTAATAGGGACTTTGAGAAAGAGGTGCACTAGGAATGTTTCCAAAGCTGTGGGCCTGAGCCACTGGGCAAGTGGTGGTACTGTTTACAGAGAAGAACGTTGAAAGGGGCAAAGCGTTTTCTGGGAGTCAGGAATTTGGAGTTAAGTATTTTACTTTGACTCTATTATGAGGACTATTAACTAAATTATCATTACTCACTAAAGCTCTTTCTGTGTTATGAAATTCTATAAAATAGGCCATTTATCAAAACATTCTACTGTGTACCACCGTTGCATGATCAATTAGGTGTTGTACTGGATATTATCATACTAAGCAACATAGATCAGACAAAGACAAGTATCATATGATACATATGTGAGTATAAGCAATTAAAAAATAATACAAATGAACTTACTTACAAAACAGTAACACACTCACAGAGAACAAACTTAGGGTTACCGGGGGAGAAGGGGCTAGATTGGGAGTTTTGTATTGACATTTACTACTATTCTATAGTAACATAAAAGGGAAAATAATCTGAAAAAGAATAGATAAATGTATATGTATAACTGAGATATTTTGCTCAGCACAACATCAAACTATATTCCAATATAAAATAAAATTTTTAAAAGGGGAAAAATTAGCTGTAGTAAAAACAGAAAAAATGTAAACTTTCATCACATATGTCATTTAATCAGTGACATGAAGAAAAAAGAATTCCATGGTTAATATCTTTATTCCTGGAATGGAATTTACATATGAAAATTAAAAATAAATTATAGGTAGAGGTAATGATATCCACGTGGTTAAAAAGCAGTAGATGTTGATCTGAACATTAAATTGAGCAGTCAGTCAGTAAGAAGTATGATAGGATTT
Organism: Cervus canadensis; assembly: GCF_019320065.1. Classification (NCBI taxonomy): domain Eukaryota; kingdom Metazoa; phylum Chordata; class Mammalia; order Artiodactyla; family Cervidae; genus Cervus; species Cervus canadensis. The sequence goes on along the minus strand of NC_057399.1, from coordinate 40,113,852 downwards.
GCCAGAATTGATTATGTTCACTGGTGGCTAGAGAAAATATAAGGGCACTTGGAATTCAGTATTGTGTACTAAGGCAACATATAGAGATGACAGCTTCTTGAGAACAAATAATTCATAAATTTAAAGGAAAAGATATTACCTGTTAAAAAGTGGACCAGTTTAACATGAATATTTTAAAAAATTGTGCCTCTTTCTTGTCAAGTATCAATGCATAATAATTCTATTTTACTTTAATTGACAAAGTCTCTGATAGGATCAAGAAAATCACTCATTAAGATCTATGGGTCATTAACCCTGAAATTTTATAAAAAATTTTGTTTTTAAAAATAAATTCAAACCTTTTAACAGTGCTAATTGATCAAAGATTAATTTATCATTTTCATATAATGAAGCTTAGACTTATAGGAGATCGTGTTCAGGTGAGGAAATAAATTATATTTTCTTTCAAGGCAAATACATATTTCAGTTTATATTATATGTTATTTTATCCAGAAGTTAATTATGAAAATAGAGACAATCTATTGCAATATCACTCATTAACTTGTTATTGAAAGAGGTCTGATTTTTAATGGTCATTTGTTTTATAATTAGAAAATGCTATTAAGCACCCCTAATTGATTTGTAACATTAGGATCTATTTATTTAGATCCATAGAAAATACATAAAATAGGTTAATTTTTTTTCTGAGTAAAATCATTATAGCTATGCTTGAATTATAACAGAGGCCACCTAATTTGGGGCAGATTCTAGGGCAGATTATAAAAGAGGGTGAAATTGCTTTGGTGCTTTGCATATTGGGAACCCCACAAGCTTTGCTACCACTGGGCAAATATTGAGGTACATTCTAGTTGGTGGTGGTATTGCTGGTTATCACCATTGCCACCAGTCTACCATAACCAGTTATTGGATTCTTTGTGTCCCAAAGAGTTAGGTACTAATATCTATCTAATAGCTCTCTATTAGAAATTTCGAGAAAAATTCTGTTGTGTAAGTGAATGAATGACTCAGTTAAATATTCAAGTAATTTGTTCTTGGTTCTAACAGCTGACACTAGCTTTATCTGTTACTATGAATGGTTTTATGTCACCAGTTCACGAAGTTAAGAAAGTCGTGATGTGTGAATTGACTTGGCTACCCCGAGACTATTTCATCAGTCTCCATTGCAACCCCTCCCTGCCCTTTAAGTGGGGTTGTCGCTGTGCGCATCTTGTGAGAAGATAGCATTGGTTTCTTGACTGAATCAAGGTGAAGCTCTCTCCCTTGACACTGGGATTACTTTAGAGCTTACGTTATGTAAGTAGTTCCAATCAGGGAGAAAATCAGGAATGCTGCTTTTTCATACACCTTGGCAGTGAGACAGCGTTTGGACTTGGTAGCTGCTGGGAGCCACTTTGGGGTCATGAAGGAAACCAGGTAGTTAGTGAAAGCTCTTGCTTGAAGAGGTTAGCTTCACTTTCTGTATGGTCTTAACTGCCAACCAAAGTTTTTAATAATGAATTCATTATGGGTATAGTGACTCCTAGCAAGATTACACGTGACCAGAGGTGGACACCGATAAAGGTGGACACTGATAAAGTAGAGTCAGTTTGATAGTTTAAAAAGCTGTTGTAAGACATCAGATTTACAGAACTGTTGAATATATCTTTTTCTTTTCAACTCTGTAACTCTAAATCTAAAGCTATTTTCAGTTCAGTCACTCAGTTGTGCCCAACTCTTTGCAACCCCATGAACCACAGAACACCAGGTCTCCCTGTCCATCTGCCAGAGTCTACCCAAACCCATGTCCATTGAGTCGGTGATGCCATCCAACCATTTCATCCTCTGTCATCCCCTTCTCCTCCTTACCTCAATCTTACCCAGCATCAGGGCCTTTTCAAATGAGTCAGCTCTTCGCATCAGGTGGCCAAAGTATTGGAGTTTCAGCTTCAGCATCAGTCCTTCCAATGAACACCCAGGACTGATCTCCTTTAGGATTGACTGGCTAGATCTCCTTGCAGTCCAAGGGACTCTCAAGAGTCTTCTCCAACACCACAGTTCAAAACCATCAATTCTTCGGCTCTCAGCTTTCTTTATAGTCCAACTCTCACATCCGTACATGACCACTAGAAAAACCATAGCCTTGACTAGACAGACCTTTGTTGGCAAAGTAATGTCTCTGCTTTTTAATATGCTGTCTAGGTTGGTCATAACTTTCCTTCCAAGGAATAAGCGTCTTTTAATTTCATGGCTGCAGTGACCATCTGCAGTGATTTTGGAGTCCAGAAAAATAAAGTCAGCCACTGTTTTCACTGTTTCCCCATCTATTTTCTGTGAAGTGATGGGACTGGATACCATGATCTTAGTTTTCTGAAGGTTGAGCCAACTTTTTCACTCTCCTCTTTCACTTTCATCAAGAGGCTCTTTAGTTATTCTTCACTTTCTGCCATCAGGGTGGTGTCATCTGCATATCTGAGGTTATTGATATTTCTCCCGGCAATCTTGATTCCAGCTTGTGCTTCCTCCAGCCCAGCATTTCTCATGATGTACTCTGCATGTAAGTTAAATAAGCAGGGTGATAACTTCAAAACACTTGAGCAATCAATAATCATGTCAATAAATAAGAAAATAAAGAACATAAAAGTTAGACAATATGAAGAGACTGCTATAATTCTGTCAACTTGGAATTGTTAGAAAATTAGTGATCTAGGCTTATTTATAAGTATAATTGAACTACTCATAAATCTCATTCAAACTTAAGCTTAAACCTCATTTTTGGTTGTGTATAGCACCCAGATGAATTACTGTGAGAATTCCTCTGGGAAATTACAGCTTAAGTGATGTTTTTCTTGGGGAGAAAACTCAAAATTTGGTCTATTATGATCTGTGTGTGCATGCTCAGTCGCTAAGTCATGTCAGCTCTGCAACCCCATGGACTGCTGGCCACTAGGCTACCCTGTCTGTGGGATTCTCCTGGCAAGAATACTAGAGTGGGTTGCCATTTCCTCCTCCAGAGGATCTTCCTGACCCAGGGACTGAACCCATGTCTCCTAGATCTATGGTTAGGGCCAAAGCTCATTAGAATTAGTCACTTAAACTAATAATGTGGAAGAGGGAAAAAGGATGATTAAAAAAAATTTTTCTTATTAATTCAATATTGCATAGTCCATTCTGTGACTGTGAAATGAATTCAGGATTGTTATAATCTTATTGGTCAATTCTGGCACTCAAACACCTATTAAAAAGCCAGAAAAAAGGATGTACTGTGACAGCCGTTAGTATTTGATAATGTAACCATATTCAGTTTGACAAGCAGCAATGTATCCTGACACTGAGCATTTCACATGAATCCTGGGATGAGAATTACCACTATTTCTCAGATAAATCTTGTCTTAAAAGATTGTAGATTATTTTAGTTTATTTTTATAGTGTAATTATTCTGTTTATATGTAGATTTCTGCCTTTTGTATCGTGACTAATTTAAAATAAATTCTCATTTTGATAGAATATTTAGCTCATACAAACATATATCACTCAAATCTAATTATCATGGTATCACATATATTTCTATTACTTTAATACATTACTATTTCCTTCAACTTATCCATTTCTCTATTATATTTGCACTTCATTAATTTAATTACATTGATCATTTTATTATCAATAGAATTATTTTTATTAGTAAAATAGACTCATTAATAGTGGGGGTCAAATATGTCAGGTTTATTTTCATAATCAGCTTCATATGATGGGTATTACTTGGCAATGTAATCTGTTTAGTAATACTTTCTCTTTAGAGACTCTTAATCCCAAACACTAAGCTCTAAAATGAACCATTAGGAGACTTCACCCCTGGCTTCAGCTGTGTTGCATTCCACAATTTAAGAGGTTTTTTGGTGAAGATCTCCAATGACCACCTTGTCATTAACTACATAATTTCACAGGGCATTTTCCATTTACCATCTTATTTTCCATTTATCATTTCTATGCCAAAATAAATAACATGTAAGCCAAAGGTAAATATTTAAAAGTCAATCATTTAAAAATGAGAAAATAGATTTGAATATCAAGTCTCTGGAGGCACAGTAACCTCAATAAACTTAGAAGAAATCAGAAGAGAGAAGGTGGGAAGACTTAAAGGCGTAAATGACATATTTTAACTGGTTACCTTTTATCTTGTTCTTAAGAATGTATGAAGTAAACATTGAAGATACTTTTAGAAATTTCTAAAAATAATATATTAGGTTTTTAGTTATTGACTTGGAAATTTGTACCTGACATATATTTGAGTGGAAAAAAAAGTTAGAACTAATGAGTTTAGATAGTATAATCTAACTTCCGGGGGAAAAAAAAAAACAAACCTAGGAAAAGAGTTCTCTCTGTATGTTTGAATATAGGTGGGAAAAAGTGTGGGATTCCCTGATAGCTCACACAGTAAAGAATCTGCCTATAATGTGGGAGACCTCAGTTCGATCTCTGAGTTGGGAAGATCCCCTGGAAGAGGGCATGCAACCTACTCCAGTGTTCTTGCCTGGAGAACCCCCATGGACAGAGAAGCCTGGTGGGCCACAGTCCATGGGGTTGCAGAGTTGGACATGGCTGAGTGACTAAGCACAGCATACAGCACTCGTGCGCACACACATACACACGCATGTATAAAAGAAGGACGGAGTGTATATTTAACCAAGGTCTAAGGTCTACATTAAAAAAAAAAAAAAAGATGCCTCTTTTAGTTCTGTATGTGCTACTATAACAAAAACACCATAACATGGGTGGTTATAAATAATAAGGGCTTCCCTTAGTGGCTCAGCTGGTAAAGAACTGCCTGCAGTGTGAGAGACCTGGGTTCAATTCCTGGTTTGGGAAGATTCCCTGTAGAAGGGAATGGCTACCCACTCCAGTATTCTGGCCTGGAGAATTCCATAGACTATATAGTCCACGGGGTCGCAAAGAGTTGGACATGACTGAGCAAGTTTCACTTTTCACTTAGAGGTAATAAACATTTATTTCTTCCAATTCTGGAGACTAAGAAGTCCAAGTTCATGATGCTAGCCAACTGACGGTCTGGTGAAATGAGAGCCCCAGTGCCTCATTGATAGTTATCTGCTCACTCTACCCTCACAAGGTAGAAGGGCAAGGGTACTTTCTTGGCTTCCCATGCTAAATGCTTTACCTACATTATTGCTTTTAATCCTGAAAACTCGGTAAATTAAGTATTATTATTATTTTCACTTTACAGATAAGAAAAGGGTGATGTAGAGTTTGAGGATTCTTTCTGAAGTTATAGTTAGTAGATGTATTGGTCAGCTTTTGCAGAAGCAGCAAAAAAAAAAAATCCCGAACAAACAAAAGAAATCCCTGAAAATCTCATGTATCTGTAGATAAATTGGTACAAACTTCTTTGACCAGGCTTGTTTGGGTTCAGCTGGGCCTGGCTTCAGACTATTGGTTGGATTCAAGTCTTCTCTGAGTATTTTTTCATTTTGAAATATAGATCCACTCTCTGAGGCAAGCTGTTCTCATGGAGGAAGGAAGAAGTCCAAGGGGAGAAGATTACATAATGGGGGTTGGCCAACTGTCACTTGAATTTCCATTCCAAGGTCATGGCAAGTCACAGGTCAAGCCCAAAGTCAGTCATCAGGGAAGTATTCTCTGCCCACATGGGGGCATGGCAAGGAGAGAGAGGGAAAGAAGAACTGATCACATTAGGCAACAGCAGTGGAATTCAAACCTAGGATTGCCTCAATTTAAACCCTGCTGTTTTAACTACTTTCCTATTCTAAATAAATAGGAACCTATTTTATCTTCCTTTATGGCTAGAATTTTCTGAATGAAGTTTCTAATCAGGAGTAAATATTTTTTTCCCTCAATAGTTGATAAAATTTAGGAAAACATAATCTCAGTTATTAACATACAAAAGATTGTCTTCTATAGCAATGATAATAAAATTCTTGTCAATCATTTGACAGATACCTAATAATCTCCTATAGTGTTTAAACTTTATTTTTGACAACTTTGCAGGTTTCCATAGTCATGTTTTCAAAGATATACATTGCTTAATAATATATTCTAATACTTGAAATTCTATTATATGTTAAATCTAGTTGGTTATCACTTAGAAGTATTTGGTCAACATGGTGATTAATGATATCTTTGATAGCTTTGGTAAATATACTTGGAAAATTTATACCACAAAACAGACACTCTCAGATAACTGGGGGTTTACAAAGTGTTACAAGTCTTTTATGTAGCAACTCAGCAGTGTCTGTGCAAATTGGAAACCCTTTGATTCAGCCTTCTGATTTCTGGGAATTTATGTTGCACATATTCAGTTCAGTCGCTTAGTCATGTCCAACTCTTTGCAACCCCATGAACCGCAGAATGCCAGGCCTCCCTGTCCATCACCAACTCCCGGAGTTTACCCAAACCCATGTCCATTGAGTCGGTGATGCCATCCAACCATCTCATCCTCTGTCATCCCCTTCTCCTCCTGCCCTCAATCTTTCCCAACATCAGGGTCTTTACACATGAGACAACTCTTTGCATCAGGTGGCCAAAGTATTGGAGTTTCAGCTTCAGCATCATATATGATAGAACAAATACAAATTGTGTCATTGTATATTGCCATATACAATAATACATTGTATATATTATATACATAGTCTGTATCATATATATACAATATATTCAATATATTGTATATGTAATATATGCATGTATATATTAACACATTTGAAACAGCATAAACTTAGAAATGGTACAGTGTAGATGACAATACCTTTATGGCAGAAAACAAAGAGGAACTGAAGAGCCTCTTGATGAAGGTGAAAGAGGAGAGTGAAAAAGCTGGCTTAAAACTCAACATTCAAAAGACTAAGAACATGGCATCTGGTCCCATCACTTCATGGCAAATAGATGGGGGAACAATGGAAACAGTGACAGATTTTATTTTCTTGGGCTCCGAAATCACTGCAGATGGTGATTGCAGCCATGAAATTAAAAGATGCTTGCTCCTTGAAAGAAAAGCTATGGCAAACCTAGAGAGAAGTGAAGTCAACAGAAATCAAGTGGCTGAATCAAAGGGTTTCCAATTTGCACAGACATTGCTGAGTTCCTACATATAGGACTTGTAACACTTTGTCAACCCCAAGTTATCTGAGAGTATCTGTTTTGTGGTATAATTTTTCCAAGTATATTTACCAAAGCTATCAAAGATATCATCAGTCACCATGGTGACCAAATGCTTTGAAGTGACAACTATCTAAATTTAACATATAATAAAATTTCAAGTGTTAGAATATATTATTAAGCAATGTATATCTTTGAAAACATGACTATGGAATTCTGCAAAGTTGAATATGACAAACCTCGACAGCGTATTAAAAAGCAGAGACATTACTTTGCCAGCAAAGGTCCATATATTCAAAGCTATGGTTTTTCCAGTAGTTATGTATGGATGTGAGAGTTGTACCATAAAGAAGGCTGAAGGCTGAAGAATTGATACTTTTGAATTGTGGTGCTGGAGAAGACTCTCGAGAGTCCCTTGGACAGCACGGTGATCAGACCTGTCAACTCTGAAGGAAATCAATCCTGAACACTCATTGGAATGATGCTGAAGCTGAAACTCCATCCAATACTTTAGCTTCCTGATACAAAGAACTGACTCATTAGAAAAGACCTTGATGCTGGGAAAGATCAAGGCAGGAAAAGAAGGGGATGATGGAGGGCAAAATGGTTGGATGGCATCACTGACTCACTGGACATGAGTTTGAGCAGACTCCAGGAGGTGGTGAAGGGCAGGGAAGCTTGGAGTGCTGCAGTCCATGAGGTCGCAAAGAGTCAGACATGATTTAGCTACTGAACAGCAACAATAAGAAATGATACAAATGTCCATTAAAAGGTATAGATCAAATAATTATTACAAATGGTACAAAAATATTAAGAAAGAACTCTATATTCTGTTATAGAACAATCTCAAGATATGATTTTAAATACGAAAAGTGAGAGACAGAACAATGTATATATCTTTTATGAAAAGAAGGAGAAAAATCAGAAAATATGTCTGATATGTTTGGTAAAGATGCACAGAAAATGAATAAATCACCCTATAGACTAGATAGGGATAAGATTCAGAGGGAGCTTCTTTACTATGTACCTTTTTGTGTTGTTTGGATTTTTGAACCACGAAAATAAAGGAAAGTTTCCTTACTTAAATAGTGTTCCAATACCAAAACAATATAATGTATAGATCATTAGGAGAAGGCAATGGCAGCCAACTCCAGTACTCTTGCCTGGAGAATCCTGTGAATGGAGGAGCCTGGTGGGCTACAGTTCATGGGGTCGTGAAGAGTCGGACACAACTGAGCGACTTCACTTTCACTTTTCATTTTCATGCATTGGAGAAGGAAATGGCAACCCATTCCAGTATTCTTGCCTGGAGAATCCCAGAGATGTGGGAGCCTGGTGGGCTGCTATCTATGGGGTCACACAGAGTCAGACACAACTGATGCGACTTAGCAGCAGCAGCAGCATAGATCATTAACTTCATGGGGACTGTCTATACAATAAGTTTAGTTGAAAAATATACCTTAGCTGTATTATTTGTGAAGGAAAAGTCTGTTCTATTTGATAATCTATTTCTTTTTAGAAATTCCACTGCATATTCTTGCTTAGTTATATAAACTATTCTAAACCACAGAAACTTTTCATTTCCTTTGGTCTTTGACTGTTTTTGTAAAAACTATGGAAGTATTTTATATTTACTGGCATCTGGATATATGTGTATGTTTATAATTAGTCAGTCCTTGTCTAAAATTAGATGAAGGGAGACGGTGAGTCCTTGGATTTTAGATAAGTGAAGGAATTGAGGGGGTATGGACAGGTAGGGCCCTTATTCCAGAACCTTGTCAACAGCAACAGCTCAGACCCACCCAGGTCAGCTTCAGCCAGCACTTGCCCTTTTTCTCGAGGTTTATGATTTGTAGTTTTAAGACCAAGTAGTAGGACGTTCTAGCCTAATAGTGAACTGGTAAATAACAAAGGACACAAACAGAATTCACACGAAGTGAAGTAAAATTCTTAGGTGAATCCATTTAAAGTGTTACATTCAATAATAATCAAAAGAATATTCATTTAAAGAGACTAATTGAAAACAATTTAATCAGTCTATATAATTGAATGCTTCTAATTCCACTGCAGGAATAAACATGAAGTATCAAATTGAAAGAGATATAAGACAAAGGTTGATTTCCCACTATGGTTGGAAGACTGCTTTCTTTTTAAAAAAAAAAAATTAATTTATTTATTTTAATTTGAGGCTAATTACTTTGCAGTATTGTAGTGGCTTTTACCATACATCGACACAAATCAGCCATGGGTGTACACGTGTCCCCCATCCTGAAACCCCCTCCCACCTCCATCCTCATCCCATCCCTCAGGGTCGTCCCAGTGCACTGGCCCTGAGCGCCCTGTCTCATGCATCGAACCTGGACTGGCAATCTATTTCATATATGGTAACATGTTTCAGTTCTGCTTTCTCAAATCATCCCACCCTCACCTTTTCCCACAGAGTCCAAAAGTCTTCTTTATCTCTGTGTCTCTTTTGTTGTCTCGCATATAGGGTCAGCGTTACCATCTTTTAAATTCTATATATATGCGTTAATATACTGTATCAGTGTTTTTCTTTCTGATTTACTTCACTCTGTATAATAGGCTCCAATTTCATCCACCTCATTAGAACTGATTCAAATGCATGCTTTTTAATAGCTGAGTAATATTCCATGGTATATATGTACCACAGCTTTCTTATCCGTTTGTCTGCTGATGGGCATCCAGGTTGCTTCCATGTCCTGGCTGTTATAAACAGTGCTGTGATGAACATTGGGGTACTCGTGTCTCTTTCAATTCTGGTTTCCTCGATGTGTATGCTCAGCAGTGGGATTGCTAGGTCATGTGGCAGTTCTATTTCCAGTTTTTTAAGGAATCTCCACACTGTTCTCCATGGAGGCTGTACTAGTTTGCATTCCCACCAACAGTGTAAGAGGGTTACCTTTTCTCTGCACCCTCTCCAGCATTTATTGTTTGTAGACTTTTGGATAGCAGCCATTCTGACTGGCATGAGATGGTACCTCATTGTGGTTTTGATTTGCATTTCTCTGATAATGAGTGATGTTGAGCATCTTTTCATGTGTTTGTTAGCCATCTGTATGTCTTCTTTGGGGAAATGTCTGTTTAGTTCTTTGGCCCATTTTTTGATTGGATTATCTATTTTACTGGTATTGAGCTGCATGAGCTGCTTGTATATTTTTGAGATTAATTCTTTGTCAGTTGCTTCATTTGCTACTATTTTCTCCCATTCTGAAGGCTATCTTTTCACCTTGCTTATAGTTTCCTGCATTGTGCAAAAGCGTTTAAGTTTAATTAGGTCCCATTTGTTTTGCTTTTATTTCCATTACTGTGGGAGGTGGGTCATAGAGGATCCTGCTGTGATTTATGTCAGAGAATGTTTTGCCTATGTTTTCATGTGGGTCTCATGTTTCTGCATCTCTTATATCAAGACCCAGACTTAAGTTATTCCAGACCATCTTTTCAAGGATATTTGAATGGTGAATAGCCTTGGACAGTAGAGATAATATCTCTCTCCAGAGGAAAAGGGAAGGCAGAACCCCAGCTTTGCTTAAGTGGAAAGGAGTCCGCTCATTACAGGAACATCCAGTTACCGCTTGGCTTGTGCCTGAAGTTCCCTCCCATGCATGAGGTCAACATCTAATCCCAATTTCTATTCCTTGGTAAGATCCCTAAAGGCCTCATGTTCCTGCAGTTCAATTCCACTCTATCTAGCAAGACAGCTCTGCTTTCAGCTGGGTCTCCTTTGTGCAAAGAACCTTTTTTCCCTTTGACAGTTAGTCATGCAACAAAGTTACTGAAACACATGTCTCTTGCTTTTGAAATTAAGTCTTGGAGGAGCCTGTTCTTCCTGCTGGGTACTGCGACATAATAATACAACTTTACATCAGGTGCCCTGTTGACTGCATGCACCAGGCAGGGTGTCTCCTCACTCTTGGCATAGAAAGATCTCAATCTTACATCAGCATCCTGATGCTCTCCTGATTTGGGTCTCCTGTGGCCTCCCGTTTATCAGGTGGCTCTAAATTGTCCTGGCTCCTCCAGGAAGCCTGGAACTTAGGAATCCAGGGCTCCTGTTTTCATCAATACTCCTACTGTCCTCCACGTGGGCATACAGTATTCTGGGAAACTGCCAAATCCCAGGGAGATTAAAGCAGGGGTCTCTTCAAAGGTATGGCTGATGACTGGCTGTACAGTTGAACCTCCAATGACAGTTTTAACTTCTCAGCAAGAGGTTCTATAAGACATGGCTTTGCTGGATCTTCAGGGTAGAAGGGAACATTCTTTGAACTCTGAGTCACTAGACTGTTTAGATTTCTGTTTAGATTTTTGGGAGTTTCCTAGCTTACTGGCTCTCAGGATGTCTCTTGATTGTGGTTGAGAAGCTGGGAATTCCTCACCCTTGACTATCTCCCTTGACCCTTTGACCCTTGAAGAAATTCTTCATTTAATCTTTCACATCCTTATGCTCTGGGAACATTGCTATTCTATTGTCAGATTCTCCTGGGATATAACTGACCCTCATCCTTGGGCTCATTTCCTCTTGCTTGCCTTGTAAGCAGCCTCTGAATTGCCTCTGTTGCCCCTGAACACAGTCCCACTGTGTCATGTTTTGGCAACAGTGATGGGTGGGAGGCTGTGAAAAATCTGTCTTCTCATCTGAGAAAGGTCTGTGAATCCAGAGCTAGTATCAAAGAAGGACCATTCTCTGCCCCTTGTCTCCTCCAAGTGAGGGGGCAGACGGAGCACTTGGACCCAGGGCAGGGATTATATTTTTAGTGATTGCCTGTCTTCCCGATCTGCTTGAGGCTTTCTTTTCAGGAACTGGGTGACTCAGCTATGGAGTCAACCCTTGACAGATGGTGATGAGGAGAGAATGAGAGATGAGGAAAAGAACTAGGATTGGGCTGCCCTCACCAAAACAGTTTATGGATTCAAGTCCCTTTTATAAGGACACTTGTGATTGAATTTAGGATTCACTGAGAAAAAAAAAAAAAAAAGGACTCACTGAGATAACCAGGATAATCTCTTCATCTCAAGAGTCTTAATCATTATAGTAAAGCACTTTTTTTTGCATATAAGAAAACATTTACAGCTCTCAGGAATCCGGACCCGGTTATATTTGGTGGGGGTGGGGGTCATTATGCAGCTTACTATGAGTGAGTGACGTTGCTCAGTCGTGTCCGACTCTTTGTGACCCCATTGACTGTAGCCCACCAGGTTCCTCCGTCCATGGGATTTTCCAGGCAAGAGTACTGGAGTGGGTTGCTACTTCCCTGGTGGCTCAAATGATAAAGAATCCCTTTGCAATGCAGGAGACCTGGGTTCAATCCGTAAGTCAGGAAGATCCTGTAGAGAAGGGAATGGCTACCCACTCTAGTATTCTTACCTGGAGAATCCCATAGATAGAGGAGCCTGGTGGCCGACAATCCATGGGGTCTCAAAGAGTCAAACATGACTGGTAGCCTAACACACACATACATATAACTGTCGATTTAAATTTCAGAGCCTCAAGGGCCAATTTGTGGCTCTAGGCCAGTAGGTAAGATGTGGACAAGGTGAAAGAGGCTGCAATGGACATCTTTGTTTTTATTTGAATAGTTAGCATTTATACAGCCTTCTGAAACAGTCCCTCTATTTTCCTCTTCAGCCTTGTGGAGGTGGAGTTATAGTCCCTAGTCATCCCTACACTCATGGCATCCAAGGGACTCAGTTCTGTCCCAAATTTATAATAACCTAGTTACAGTGAATGGTTCGGTGACCCAACTGAAGCCAACGAGGCTTTTGCAAGAGGTATCATGAGAGAAATGCCACATTTTCAACTGCTCTTGAACTTGGAAGAATACAGCCCTGACCTGGTTGGCAGCCATGCTGCCAGTGTGTAAAACCTGAGAATAAAGTCAAGAGACAGAGATTATGAAAGTAGGGAGCAACTCATTTCTGATGACATCAGTTGAGTATCTATGCTAAGGACCAAATTTGCCCTCAGACTTTGTTATTTTAATCAGTGAAATCCCTTTTTGGTTGAAGCTTTGTTTGTTTGTTCATATAAGAACACCTGTCCAACTGGGAGCTTTTAAATTCAAAGACTGCTATGAAGCTTAGAGGCATGATATTACAAGGTGGCTTATAAAGTGAAAATGAGGAAGTTGTTTCACTTTATAATGATTGGTTATTACAGTGGTGGTTCCCAGATGGCAATGAATTGGTTAAAATTTATTATCTTATACCTTTCTTAGGAAGATGACTGTTCTTTTATGATTGTAGAAGGCATTTATGAGAAGCAGCCTAAAAAGCAGCCCAAGTTGTGTTTTACTTGTTTTGCACAAAAAGCTAAATTAAGTTTCACTTATCTGGCTTAAATGATTTTGACTGCTTAGGGAATTTTGGAGTCTAGTTTCTTTTGTATTTAATTTTAACACCAGGAAGGCAGAGGGCACAGTTGGAAGCTGCAGGTTGTGCTGTTTGGCTTCATGTGTGTGTGTGTATGTATGCATATATATATGTAAGTGGGGGCAGGGAGAAGATAGACTGGATGGGGTCTCCTGAGCCTCATCTCTGGGGATTTTCGAGTTCTACCGAGCCGCAGGGGAGTCCTAGAATAAGAAAATTTGGGTGCTCCAGGTGCCAGAGGTTGCTTGTCCCGGGCTTGTCTATGAGTATGGTTCATGCCAGCTATTAAGCAGATCCTGATCCCTGTCTACTGCTCACCCCTAACTGAGGGTCACAGTGTTTGTGTGCCTCCCAGACAGATGCAGGGATGGGTTCTGGTCCAAAGGCTATGCTTGAGTGGTACTACCAAAGGGCTGAATGGAGGAATCAACTCTATGTGCTAGAGCCTTCCAGAAGGCCAAATACCCCAATCAGTGACTCAGGCTTCTGGCGAGTGACCCTGGGGCCCCATCCAACTTCTGCCCAGGTCCACGGTCAGTTGCACATCCCTTCATCAGTGCTGAATTGTATTTGTTGTTGTTGTTACTTTCAATGAAATGTTTCCTCTTGGTACATTTGAATTCTGTTTGTGGTTCTTTCTTCTGTGCTAGCACACTAAACATAGACATTAACCTTTGTTAATATTGTATCATGTCTCAGTTCCCCATTCTGTACAAGAGGATTTAGTACATTAAATACTTAAAATATTTGCATATATATAGTTCGTCCGGAGCCGAACGGGAGCTTCTGCAGGACCTTGTAGCCGAGGCAGGAGAGGAGCTGAGGCACTGCCTGCGTCCCACAGTAGTACTCATAGCCGAGTACTATGAGGTAGTACTATGAGCCGAGTACTGTGAGGTAGTACTCATAGCCGAAGCACTGCCACGTCCTGCCACTGTCTCCTGCGCCACCCAGGGGAGCGAGCTCTGAGCATCTTATGGTGAGGCCACTCCTTGGGGCCAGGAGCAGGGAAGCCGAGTGTGAGAATCCCCCAGACCAACCAATCCCCCAACTCAGCCTCTTCCCGCCACCTAAATCATCATGACCCATTTCAACAAGGCCCTTCCTATGGGCTCTCAGCTGAAGTCAAGAACAAGATAGCTTCCAAGTATGATCATTAGGCAGAAGAGGATCTCTGCAATTGGATAGAAGAGGTGACAGGCATGAGCATTGGCACCAACTTCCAATTGGGCTTGAAAGATGGCATTATCCTCTGTGAACTCATAAACAAGCTACAGCCAGGCTCAGTGAAGAAGGTCAGTGAGTCCTCATTAAACTGGCCTCAGTTGGAGAATATTGGCAAATTTTTTAAAGCTATTCAGGCTTATGGCATTAAGCCACATGAGATATTAAGCCACTGATGTATTTGAAGCAAATGATCTTTTTGAGAATGGAAACATGAGGTTCAGACTATGTTGGTGGCCCTAGCAGGTCTGGCCAAAACAAAAGGATTCCATACAACCATTGACACTGGAGATATGAATGCAGAAAAACAAGACTTTTTGATGAAGAAAAATTTAAAAAGCTGGCCAAAGTGTAATTGGTTTGCAGATGGGAACCAACAAACGCACAGTCAAGCAGGTATGATGGTGTATGGGACGAGGAGGCACCTTTATGATCCCAAAATGCAAACTGACAGACCTTTTGATCAGACCACAATTAGCCTGCGAATGGGCACCAACAAAGGAGGCAGCCGGGCAGGGATGTTGGCACCGGGCACCCGAAGAGGTATCTACCATCAGAAGCTAACGTTACAACGCATGGACAACTCCACAATTTCCCTACAGATGGGTACCAACAAAGTCGCTTCCCAGAAAGGAGTGAGTGTGTATGGGCTTGTGCAGCAAGTGTATGATCCCAAATCCTGTGCTGCTCCCACAGAACCTGTCATTCACAATGGAAGCCACGGACCAGGAACCAGTGGGTCGGAAATCAGTGATAGTGATTATCAGGCAGAATACCCAGATGAGAATCATGGCCAGTACCAAGATGACTACCCAGAGATTACCAGTATGGTGACCAAGACATTGATTATTAGATTCACAGAGGAGCTCAGTATTTAGCTCATTGTTTTTATTCAGTGAGAACCAAGCTAACCTTGTTATTTTTATCTTGTCTTCCTAAAACACTATTATGCTTATTGTACCTAAAGGAACTATTGCCTTATACGTTCCTTTTTCCTTTTTTGGCCTCTTCCCTAAATAGTTGCCTTTTAGTGCTGTGACAGTTAAATCCTACAGCATAACCAATAACTCGCATGTGAAGTAAAAAGGAATACTGTGAAAGGGGAGGACTCTTGTACAGTCAATTCTTTCCTTAAAAAATATGCATTTTTACAGTCCTCTACTTAAACTGGTGTTTTCAAACAATAGGAGGCTATTTTGTTTTTTTTTTTTTTTTTAGTTTAGTATCTTGTTTCTACATGAAAGACTAAACTCATAGCTAAATGTGGTCTTTGCCAACTAAATTTAAGATGCAGCATTTTAGAAATTTACACATCAGTGTTTCTACAGTATTGTTTGCTAACTTTTAAATAAAGTCCTGATCAGAGTGAAAAGAAAAATTTCCATATATAAAATAGGATAATCAAGGTTAAAGCAGAAAAGATTTCCAGAATCTTTCCAAAATCGTGAGATGCAAGTAAAATGATGTTTAAGTTTTATAAATTAAATAATATCTGACTCTAAGCCTCTATTTACAGGGGTGGAATGATACTTAATAATAATCTTTAGTGTAATATACCTTCTCAGAGGGGGAAATAAAACCAAAGACCTCTAGTCTTTGGTCCTTTAAAGTTGCCACCAAGAGGCTCACAGAACAGAATGTTATTGTCCATTCAAAGACAGGTAATACCCATATACAGCTTCTCTGCCAGGGTGGTTCCAGAATCTTTGGCTGAAACTCTCAAGGTTGTGATACTGATGTTTAGCAGCCCCCACCTCTGGGAACACATCTGTTCTCCCCATCAGTAGCCCTCCTGTGACCTTGGGGCCTGCACCAAAGGGCACAACCCTTTGAGAACCCAGTTCTGCTTGCCTTGCCTCCAGTCCTCGGAGCCACTGCTACATTTGAGCAACACCTCCTTTCAATCCAGTCCCCTTCTCTTTCCCCCGAGGACTACAGAGCTAAGTTCTCCTCTCACAGAAGAGTCTTGATAAGGTTGGACAACAGATATCTAGAAGCTTTCATGTTGGGTCAGGCGGCACAAAAGCCATTACCAACCGCCAAGAGAAAGCAGAAACCCAGACCTTCTGGAAGAGGTTGGATTGGGGCCAAGTTTCCCTTTTGCTTTTAGGCTAGTCTCTTCTGGTTGCTTAGTAAATGTTATCCTGCCTCAGATGTCTGTTACCTAGCAGACAGTGAGGAGGTAGAACAGAAATATCTTCAGAGAGCCCATCAGCTCTGCTGTCTTGTCATTACAATCTCCCACACTGAAGCATGGTCAACTACCTAAACTTGCATGGTGATTAGCACCCTACCCAAAAGGATAGAGGAACAGGCCTCAGTTTGGGGAGAAGGTCTGGTAAGGAGAAAGTGAAGAAGGAACTGCCACAAGTTCCTGAAGTGCCCTTTGGCCTCTGTAATGTTATGGAATCGATGGCCTAAGTACGTATCCTTGATTTACCACTTGCTGGTCATGTGATACTGGGCAGCTCAGCCTACTTCTGTGAGTCTCAGTTTGCCATCTGTTACATGGAACGCACATCAATTTCATGAGCGTGTTGTGAGAATTAGAGAAATAATTTATTTAAGGTTTTTAGCTTAGTTAACTGGCACGTGGTCTTTGGTAAGCGTTTGTTATATCATTGTTATTAACCACTGACCCATCACACATTTTAAATCCCAAATTGTAGCTGATATTTCCATTTGTGGTCTAGCCTCACTTCCCAGATCTGATGCTTGGAACACTTTTATAGTTGCAGTCTTTTGCCAAACCACTGTATGGATTCTCTCCCTGGCTATGTTGCTCTCTGAGTTCTGACTAAATCTGTCACTTACCCTTACTTCACACATTACGACGGGCATACTTTCACCATGTCTAGTCCAGCTCTCCATGTGAAACCCAAACTCATGTAATTCCTTTTGGCTCATTCAGTAGGATTTACATATTCCTCTTACCCAGGAGATTAAAGATAGGAGAGAGACTAGAGACCAAGATCCTAGCAGAGAATGTACTCATTTGTTCTTAGCATCACAAATTACCTTTCTCGCTTCCAACACCCCACACTCTCATGTTAAAGAGCAACTTTTCACTCAGGTCCAGCCAGAGGCAGGAGTAATAATGCTATTAGAGAAATTCAAGTAACAAGCAGGGGAGAGATAGGCAAGGAGAGGAAAGGAAAGTAAACAATTACCATTTATAAAATTAGATAGCCAGTGGAAATTTGCTGTATGATGCTGGGAGCTCAAATCCGGTGCTCTGTGACAACCTAGAGGGGTGGGAGGTGGGAGGGAGGTTTAAGAGGAAGGTGACATATGTATCCCTATGACTGATTCATGTTGATATATGGCAAAAAACAACACAATATTGTAAAGCAATTATCCTCCAATTAAAAGTACATAAATTGAAAAAAATTTAGAGACAAAAAAGAAATTGCCTACTTGATATAATGGAAAGGACTCTGTAGTTGGTCTGCCAGTCCATTTGACAGCTCAGAGATCAGCTCAGAGATAAAGTGGCAAATCTGTAATATATGTAACAGCTTCCTTCCTCTCTATTCAGCCCTTCCCCTCTATTCACCCCTTCCACTTCCCTTTGACTCTTGCATTTTTCTCCTTTTTCTCTTCTATCTCTTTATTAGAACTCATGATAGAATATTTTAGGATTTGCTTGTGCAAAAATCATTAGGCAGATCCTTTACCACTGAGCCACCTGGGAAGCCGCAGTGGTTAGTGGTGGTGTTCAGTGGCTCAGTCATATCCAGCTCTTTTTTCTTTTTTTCCTTCAGCTAAGACAACAAAAGAGATGATTTACTGTACACGTTACATTCAGCCACAACTGAGAAGAGAACTAGTCCATAGTTATCACAAGTCCAGGGCAAAGGACCAAAAGGGACGGCTTTGATACGAGCAAGGTAAGTCTCTCAAAGGTGGTCAAGGCGATTAGAATGGCCATAGATGTTCCAGATCCATTGAGAAGTTCTAGATAGTAGGCATGCAGTCCACAACTTGTACCAGCGTCCCTGGCCTCTGGCTTCCCTTGTTTCTGCTTCTGGGGCTTGCACGGGTGTACAAGTTTCCTTGGACCTCTGCCTCATCTTTCTTCTTTTGGGCTTCAGCCTGCGCATTCGCTTCTTCCTCCACTTCGCTCTCATGGCGCAGAGGTTTCTCAAAAGATGGCGCTAAGGCCGAGAGCTTGTCCAGCTCTTTGCGACCCCAGGGACTGCAGCACGCCAGGCTTCCCTGTCCTTCACCATCTCCCAGAGCCTGCTCAAACTCAAGTGTGCTTGTCCTCAAATGGAAATTTGGCGATCTTGTTAAATGTGTTATAGAATAGGGGGATTGCTTAACAATGAATAACAACATTTTTGAGCTTCTGATTTTTAATATATAAATTTAGATAGCATCTACTAGTATCTTGTTTATCTTTGAGTGCCAGTGAAGAGCAAAGATTATATATATATTTTTAGAAAACTGGAGCACCACATTGGTTGAAAGATTGATTATGATACCAGTCATGTTAAAGTATATTCTATGTTCCCTGGTGGTTTCATTAGGTGTTTAATGGTTGATAACATTACTTGATTTCTCTAGTGGTTTACTCCTCAACCGGAGATATACATTGGAAACATCTGGATAGTTTTTAAGATGTATTAATGCTCAAGAAATTCCCCAGATTAATTTTATAATCACAATGAATAGGGCTCAGACATTGGGACTTTTAAAAAGTTCCCCCGGTTACTCTAAGGAAAAACCAAGATTGAGAGAATCTGTCATAACAAAAACCCATCCTTTCCTCTTTGTAATTAAGAGACTCTAGTTCAGGTGTAGGATAGAGCATGGTTCATCTCAAGAAAACTAATAAAACATGGCCCTGTGACTGTGCAAAGATGGGCTTAATAAAGGACAGAAATGGTAGGGACCTAACAGAAGCAGAAAATATTAAGAAGAGGTGGCAAGAATACACAGAAGAACTGTACAAAAAAGATCTTCATGTCATGAGAAACGTTGGGCTGGAGGAAGCACAAGCTGGAATCAAGATTGCCGGGAGAAATATCAATAACCTCAGATATGCAAATGACACCACCCTTGTGGCAGAAAGTGAAGAACTAAAGAGCCTCTTGATGAAAGTGAAAGAGGAGAGTGAAAAAGTTGGCTTAAAGAAACTTTAAGATTCAACCTTCAGAAAACTAAGATCATGGCATCCGGTCCCATTACTTCATGGGAATGTATGGGGAAACAGTGGAAACAGTGGCTGACTTTATTTTTCTGGGCTCCAAAATCACTGCAGATGGTGATTGCAGCCATGCAATTAAAAGACACTTATTCCTTGGAAGGAGAGTTATGACCAACCTAGACAGAGAAAGCAGAGACATTCCTTTGCCAACAAAGGTCCGTCTAGTCAAGGCTATGGTTTTTCCAGTGGTCATGTATGGATGTGAGAGTTGGACTATAAAGAAAGCTGAAGGCCGAAGAATTGATGGTTTTGAACTGTGGTGTTGGAGAAGACTCTTGTGAGTCCCTTGGCCTGCAAGGAGATCCAACCAGTCCATCCTAAAGGAGATCAGTCCTGGGTGTTCATTGGTAGGACTGATGCTGAAGCTGAAACTCCAATACTTTGGCCACCTGATGTGAAGAGCTGACTCATTGGAAAAGACCCTGATGCTGGGAAAGATTGAGGGGAGGAGAGGGGGACAACAGAGGATGAGATGGTTGGATGGCATCACCGACTCAATGGACATGGGTTTGGATGGACTCCGGGAGTTGGTGATGGACAGGGAGGCCTGGTGTGCTGAGATTGATGGGGTCGCAAAGAGTCAGACATGACTGAGTGACTGAACTGAACTGTGACACAGTGATGGACCATCCTTGATTGCCCAGGATTGAGAAGGTTCCACAGACATGATACTTTCACTGCCAAGACTCAGAAAGTCCCAGGCAAGCAAGATTGATTTGGTCACTCTAAACTCTCTCTGATCTTGTAGATGAGTTGTTCATTTCTGTGCAAGGTTTTATTCTTTCCTAACTTGAGGGATTGGTTTGAGGGTAAAAGCTCTGCTCTGAACTATCCCCATGTCTGGTTTTAAACAAGACCGTCTGATGATGACTGCTGCTGCTGCAGTGATCTGCAGCCTTGAGAAGAAGGTCAAGAGGACCATTCAAGATGGGGACCTGGAGCTCTGCCACTGCTGAGCAGCTCAACCTAAGCCAAAATTCTGCTGACTTCCAGAATTCTTGTCATGTGAGAATGTTAGTTTAAATCATGGTCAACTGAATTTTTTTGCTCTTGGTAGGCGTAAGCTCTCAGGGTATCCATAACCATCAAAACTACATGCAATCAGACAGTTGTTCTTCATCTCAGAAATGTCTCCAAAGCCTGTTAACCACTGTTGGCTTCAGACTTTCATCTCTGTTAGCTGTCTTGGTTTTCTGTTATGTTTGGCTTACTGTTCTTCATACCCCTCAACCACTACCACCATCCGCCCTTAACTGGAATGCAGACTGTTTTCCCGACTCTGATCAGCACACTCAGAAAGACAAATCTGGGAACTTACGCCTTGGCACCATACCCTGGCATTTGCAAGCAGCAGTCCCATTGCCATTGATCTGGGGGACACTGGGCTGGGGTAGGGTTCCAGTGTGTCCAGTACCTGCTTGTCTGAGAAGAGGGAAAAAAATTGAATAACTCTGATACCACTTTCACTAAAATCTGCCCCTTACAGGGTGCCAATGTGTTGATTAATGCTTGATAACCAAATTGAAAAAAACAAACTCATACAACAACATCATGTCTTAGAACTCAGGAATATTTGCTGTGCTGATTCTCCTTCATTAATATCTCATTGTGCAGAAGTGGCATATTCTACTTGATTTCTCTGGTTAGTTCTCAGTGATGTGGCTTAAAAATGACAGCATCCCAGACTCTTAACTCCAAACGATGGAGCCAAGTCTGTGAAATCCAGTGTGTTTTTAAGAGAGAATAGGAGTGTGCATGCTGTCAAACTTGTTCTGTTCTTTTTCCGTTGGCTCGTACCGAAAGCATGCGTGGCCTTCCAAGAGCCAGAGCTGCACATGTGGGTCCTGGCAGAACTCTCTCCACACCCATCTCACTCGCAGGAAGCTTTGGCGGGGCTCAGCCTGCTCTGAAATGTTCTCACCTGGTCTCTCAGCCAACTGCTTTTCTTTCCATTATTATTAAGCAGGTCAAGTTGGCAGTGACAACTGCCCTTGCTCTAATATTGAAACCATTCTTTCCACTACTGCATCATTCCTCCAGCATTTTGTAGAATGTGCTTAAGACCAATAGATTGGTTAAAAACAACTGTCAGCCAATAGGGGAATGTTTTATTCTCTTGACATGAATCTTATAATACACAAATGCATATGGAGCTATATGTTTCACACATAAATGTGAAACACTTACAGTGAGAACATAGAAAGTATCTGTCGTTCATGCATGTAGAGAACACACAGGAAGACATTGTACATCTTGAGGGAATTCAACACCAAGGAAGTCATTCTTTCATCTCTTTCCTGAGTACATAACACCCTGGCTGGAGAAGGAAATGACAACCCACTCCAGTATTCTTGCCTAGAGAATCCTGTGGATAGAGGAGCCTGGAGGGCTGCTGTCCATAGTGTCGCACAGAGTCGGACGACTGAAGCGACTTAGCATGCATGCGTGCATTGGAGAAGGAAATGGCAACCCACTCGAGTATTCTAGCCTGGAGAATCCCAGGGACAGAGGAGGCTGGTGGGCTGCTGTCTATGGGGTCGCACAGAGTCGGACACGACTGAAGTGACTTGGCAGCTGCAGCAGCAACACCCTGTATGGCCATAATGCTTGGAAGGATGGAGATATATTGCTTATTATAACAGTTGATAATTCAGTGATCAAGCACATTTCAAGAAACCAGGGGTTGGTGCTTTTTTTTCCCCCCGCTTTGATTCAGAATTCAGGCTTTGCCACATGCACATGAGATGAGCCTGAAGGACTCTCTTTCCTGAGCTTTCTTTATCTTTATGTTTTGTTCTGTATCCTCTCTGTCTTTTTCACACTTCCCCTCAGGTCCTTGCTCTGACTGTTGTAGTTTATTTCCATCCATTGTTTTTTCCTTGTGGGGGAAGAGACACTGTGCTTTTTGTTTAGTCGGTTATCGCCCCTTCTCTGCCAGGAGACCAGTGCCCACTCTCTGTGGCCCAGCTGGACGTCTCACCTTCCCTCATGAATAGACTAGAGATCATCTGTGCTCCCTTAAAACTTTCTTATGTGATATTTTCTAATTCTTCCTCTTTAGTTTGTCTTCCCTAGTAAACAATTAACAAATTGAAGGCAGGTATGATATCATATTCTCTGAATCTTTAGCACATCAGTGTTCCCTACAAGTAGTAAGCACTCTACAAAGGTTTGTTAAGTTAAATTGAAGTACCATGAGGACATTATTTTACAATATTTTTGCCAGTGAAACACAAATATTTATATGCTTCACAGGATTGTTAAAATGAGACTGATGGATAAAACTACATGAGGAACATGGTGGCATATTTTTCTGACCAAATGGACCCTAAAGGGTTATTAATACTTTTACATCCATGCCTCTCCCATTCTTCTTTATTGTTCCTTATTATTTATTAAACCAAGTCTGTTTTTAGAATGGAGGTAGGTGTAATACAAAGAGTGACCAGAGCAAATTAAGCTGTTTGGCCCAAAGTTTATAAAACCAAGAGCATGTGTATTAGAAATTATGTGAAATCTGTATAGACTTGTAGAAAAAGATGAAATCCAGAAGACAGAGGAAACTAGAAAGGGCAAAAACTTTGAAATCCACTTTTCTTTTTAAAATGCCTCTATTTTCAAAATACCGATTCCTAGATTGCTTTATTTCTGTTTCCTTCTGTGTTTATTGCTGAATATTAAAATGATTCATTATTACTAATACTTCTTCTTAGCTTATCTAATTACTAAAAAAGTACATAGTTGGCAGTATTATAGTGTGGCCTTATAACCAAGATGTAGTCAGAGCAGTAATTTTGGTTTTACACTGTGCTGTGTGATTAGAATAATTGGACATTGTTGACACATGGTTTTATGCATTTGTTTTTTGTAAGTTGGGATGAAAATGGCTTTAAATGTTTCAGTTTTTGGTATCTGAGTATTGCTACATTGAAAGTTGTTATTTTTTACATTTTTTCTCAATAAATGTCTCATTAGTATAGTGGAATAGAAATCTAGCCAAACCCTTGCTCTCCAGATGGTTTATAAAGATTTGGAATATTCGTAAATGGAAAAGCTGACCAGCTACAGTGAAGCCTCCTGCAATTCTCATCTTGGTACTAATATTACAGAAAAGGAACCTTTTGGGTGATTTTGTTTTTCATTATTTTGCACCATCCAGAGCCACCTTTACTTCTGACAAGTGTTTTTTTTTAATCCATAGTAGAAATAGATTTGTTTCTCATCCTTTGTTTTTTACCTTGTTATTATGGAAAATTTTAAACATCATTCAGATTAGAAGACCAGAGTGGAGCTATGTACTCAACACTTCACCAGGATCAGCTCATGGCCAATCTGATTTCTTCTAAATTTCCATCTCCTTCTCTCATCCCTCCCTTGATACATTATTTCATCTACAAATATTGTGATACATATATCTAGAAGATAAGGATTTTTACAGTCATCACTACAATAGTGATAAATCTCCATTCATGTCAAAAATTTAATCAGAGTTTAGTTTCCACATTGTTTTAAAATGATCATTGTTTGTACTGTGACCCAGACCTGGTCCACATATTGTTATTGATTAATGTCTGTCTTATTACTTGAATTCTACAGACTTTCACTCCATCTCTCTCTCATTTGTTTTTTCTTGTGCTTCTATTATAATGAAGCATATACTTAATTACATATGTTTGAGTAGCCATATTAAAAAAGATGTAAAAAGAAATAGGTGAAATTCATTTTGATAATTTTATCCATATATCTATAATATTATCATGTGAACATCATTGTAAAATTAATTAAATATTTAAAGAATGTATTGTGTGATATCATATCAAAATAAAATTAGTAAAAGCAATATATTAATATAAAATTTACTAAGGTAATTCAATATGAATCAAATATAATTAGATATTTTATATTCATGTTTTCTATACTGAGTCATTAAAGCAAGCTTTTATTTTACAAATACAGCATATTATACTTTGAGCTAGGACAAGTTCAAATAACATGATCAAAAGAGCAATTCTAGAGTTCCTGCCCACGGACTGACAAAATATACAGCTTCTATTTTTCTGCATTCTTTCTTTTCTACTACCCTGCCCCTCTATTTGGATTTTATTCTCTCTTTTTACTGTTATCATCCCTGTAACACTTTGAATTTTGTCCCTGGCAGTTTTTCAGAGTATGTTGGAATATGACAGTTTATTGGTTATAGGAAGCTGTCAGGTCCAGACTTAGACTACCTGTCAGAACTTCTTGAAGCCCCCTTGCCCTGGCCTGTAAGAGCCTCAGTGTCTGATACTCTGTGTCCCTTCCTCCTGCTCTTCTCAGAATGGCCCACGAGTTCCTGTTAGTACCCAATGCTGCTTTGACATTTCTCTGACTCTCAGGCCTGTTAAAAGTTCCTTGCCTTCTCCTTGTTTCCTTTTGCATAGTCACTGATACTCTGTCTTAATTCTTTTGGTCTGTCCCCTTCTGTTTGTATTTTGATGTCTGTGGTGATTACCTTGTCACCTAAGTTTATTGTAGATGTTGACTGTGAAATTTTTTTCTATCATATTCACTCTGTTTTTATGCAATAAATACTAAAGAAGTGAAGAAATAACAACAATAAACTATATCACTTATGCCACTATCTCCCAACAATCTTTTATTTTACTTACACAAGGACATTTCATTAATTTATGTTTCTGGGTGGTTGTGAACTGTGAATTTGATGTATCCACTAATTGACTTGATTGCATGTATCAAGTATCAAACTGAGTCTATTACACATCTTGGTTTTCAGAAGTATGATCTAGCAATGAGAATTTCTCATCAAATTAAGCATTTGCAAAGAATATGCAATGCTATTTATTACTTTCATATGTTTAGAAAACTTTTTTTAATTTTTAAAAATTTTTTTTCATTTATTTTTATTAGTTGGAGGCTAATTACTTCACAACATTGCGGTGGGTTTTGTCATACATTGACATGAATCAGCCATGGAGTTACATGTATTCCCCATCCCGATCCCCCCTCCCACCTCCCTCTCCACCCGATTCCTCTGGGTCTTCCCAGTGCACCAGGCCCGAGCACTTGTCTCATGCATCCCACCTGGGCTGGTGATCTGTTTCACCATAGATAATATACATGCTGTTCTTTCGAAACATCCCACCCTCACCTTCTCCCACAGAGTCCAAAAGTCTGTTCTGTACTTCTGTGTCTCTTTTTCTGTTTTGCATATAGGGTTATCGTTACCATCTTTCTAAATTCCATATATATGTGTTAGTATGCTGTAATGTTCTTTATCTTTCTGGCTTACTTCACTCTGTATAATGGGCTCCAGTTTCATCCATCTCATTAGAACTGATTCAAATGAATTCTTTTTAATGGCTGAGTAATATTCCATGGTGTATATGTACCACAGCTTCCTTATCCATTCATCTGCTGATGGGCATCTAGGTTGCTTCCATGTCCTGGCTATTATAAACAGTGCTGCGATGAACATTGGGGTGCACGTGTCTCTTTCAGATCTGGTTTCCTCAGTGTGTATGCCCAGAAGTGGGATTGCTGGGTCATATGGCAGTTCTATTTCCAGTTTTTTAAGGAATCTCCACACTGTTCTCCATAGTGGCTGTACTAGTTTGCATTCCCACCAACAGTGTAAGAGGGTTCCCTTTTCTCCACACCCTCTCCAGCATTTATTGCTTGTAGACTTTTGGATAGCAGCCATCCTGACTGGCGTGTAATGGTACCTCATTGTGGTTTTGATTTGCATTTCTCTGATAATGAGTGATGTTGAGCATCTTTTCATGTGTTTGTTAGCCATCTGTATGTCTTCTTTGGAGAAATGTCTGTTTAGTTCTTTGGCCCATTTTTGAATTGGGTCACTTATTTTCCTGGAATTGAGCTGCAGGAGTTGCTTGTGTATTTTTGAGATTAATCCTTTGTCTGTTGCTTCATTTGCTATTATTTTCTCCCAATCTGAGGGCTATCTTTTCACCTTATTTATAGTTTCCTTTGTTGTGCAAAAGCTTTTAAGTTTCATTAGGTCCCATTTGTTTATTTTTGCTTTTATTTCCAATATTCTGGGAGGTGGGTCATAGAGGATCCTGCTGTGATTTATGTCGGAGAGTGTTTTGCCTATGTTCTCCTCTAGGAGTTTTATAGTTTCTGGTCTTACATTTAGATCTTTAATCCATTTTGAGTTTATTTTTGTGTATGGTGTTAGAAAGTGTTCTAGTTTCATTCTTTTACAAGTGGTTGACCAGTTTTCCCAGCACCACTTGTTAAAGAGGTTGTCTTTTTTCCATTGTATATCCTTGCCTCCTTTGTCAAAGATAAGGTGTCCATAGGTTCGTGGATTTATCTCTGGGCTTTCTATTCTGTTCCATTGATCTATATTTCTGTCTTTGTGCCAGTACCATACTGTCTTGATGACTGTGGCTTTGTAGTAGAGTCTGAAGTCAGGCAGGTTGATTCCTCCAGTTCCATTCTTCTTTCTCAAGATTACTTTGGCTATTTGAGGTTTTTTGTATTTCTAGAAACTTTTTAAAGAGAAAAATGAAACTGGAACATGAATGTTTAGAAATCAGAAACTCATTAATCCCTTCACTTAGAAAGTGAAAGTGTTAGTCGCTCAGTTGTGTCCTACTCTTTGTGACCCATGGACTGTAGCCCACCGGGTTTTGCTGTCCACGGGATACTCTAGGCACAAATACTGAAGTGGGTTGCCATTCCCTTCTCCAGGTGATCTTCCCAACATAGGGATTGAACCTGGGTCTCCAGATTCTTTACCATCTGAGCCACCAAGGAAGCCCTTAGGTACTATTAAGTGGAAAGTGAATATACTTTGCATCCATTAGATACCATGATTGTCTCTAACAAAGTAAGAAAAATTGATCAGTCTTTCAGGTACCTTTCCTTCCTCTGAAACAGAAGTATCCGAAAGATCCAATGAGCCAACCTTGGAAATTTTATTTAGATTTGATAGGTAGTTCTAGTAGCATTCTGTATAGCATTCCTAAAATTCCATTAGAAATTTAAGGAAACAGGTCTTCCATGTATATTTTATTCAAGACACCTTCTTTATCTCTTCCATATTAGGGGTTAACTCATACAACATATTGTTATATTCAGATGGAATTATTTCATACAAATCTTAAAATAAGTACCCAAAAATGAACCATCAAGGTAACTTAAATCTAAAAATCAGTAGGAAATGTGAAAGTATACATTTAAAATTTGATGCTAGCATGGAGGCAGTGATTTAGACTGTGCAGGAACAGATGATCTTTAATAATTCAGAAGATGAAACCAAAGACAAAAAACATTGGTATTCTAAACACTGTGAAGATGGATTTTGTTGATGTATTCTGGTGTACTGATTAGCAGTGTCTATATTTTCATCATTAAAAATTGATGGTGAGAATGATAAACATTACTTGAAGACCAGTGCTTTAAGAAATGATGAGCTATATTCTCTGTAAAATTATTTTTATTAACAAAACTTGATATTAAGAAATAGTGAAATTATTTCTTAAATAAAGCCTTGTTAGTGTGTTCAACAAAAGTTGATTGAATGTTCTCAGTGCACCAGACACTACTTTGAGTGTTGGAGAACCAGCATTGAACAGAATAGACGCAGGTTTGTTGCATGGAACTTACATTCTGTTGGAAGTTATACACCCCATGATATAAAAGCTCAAAATATAAAAATGATGAGAATTTTGTTTGAAGCAGAGGGCCTAGAGTTTTATCCACTTTACTTCTCCTGTCTGCACTATTCAGTTTCACTCTCCTTCTTGACTATAATTGGGAAATTCTTGCTTTGAAGCACAGCTCAATAAATTAAATGGATATATTATGTAGCTGCATACAACACTCAGTATAGTGAAGCAAAGTCTGTATCTGTACAAACTGTGTCTATATTAATTCTTGGAATTTTAACACCTTGGAAACTCACCAACTGGGGTAAGCATGTCTTCTACTTGACCCGCATGTGGAATGGCAGGTGTTTTCCCTCATAAATACAGACAGCCCTCTGGTGGTGGTGCTGTGCGGTGGCCTTCTTCTCAGTTGCCCTCAGGAGCTTGGATGGGCATCAGTGCTGCTTCCTCAGAAACCTGCTCCCTGGTTTCTCCGCTGTGTCTTGCATGCTGGGAATGCTGCCTTTCCATCACTCAGCAAAACCGGAGGGCTGCCTCATCCTTTCCCTCAGGCAGAAGATAGAGATTTTTAAACTCCTTGAGACCATGTCACTTGAGACTGTTCATTCACTCACTCACTCATTTGTTCATTTATTATTTTTTTGTTTAGGTGAAGGGTGAAGTTGCACCATCGTGTCCGACTCTTAGCGACCCCATGGACTGTAGCCTACCAGGCTCCTCCGTCCATGGGATTTTCCAGGCAAGAGTACTGGAGTGGGGTGCCATTGCCTTCTCCTTTACTCAGGTATTTTTTCATATATTTATATTTATAAATAAAACAAATTAATACACATACTAATAAAGGAACATAACAAACAGAAATAAGCATGCTGAGCATTCTGAAATATACTAATTACAAAAACAGGCACTTCCTTGCTCCCAGAAGATTAGAGTTCATTGGGAATGGGAGATACTAATAAAAAATCACATAATAAATGCAAAACACAGTGAAGGAAAGACACATGCTAGTAGATCATTTACAGTGGATATGTGATATCGTTGTGATAGGTTTAGAGGGAGCATTCCTTTAAAAGTAGCTAATGGTGGGGAGACATGGCAACCCACTCCAGTGTTCCTGCCTGGAGAATCCCAGGGATGGCGGAGCCTGGTGGGCTGCCGTCTATGGGGTCGCACAGAGTCGGACACGACTGAAGTGACTTAGCAGCAGCAGCAATGGGGGGGAGACAGTGAGAGAAATATTTTCTATTATAAAATAGTGAGGTGGGAAAAGGACCTATGTAAGAATTCAGAGTCCTGTCAAAATACCAATGGTAGGGACCTGCGGTCTCACCTGCTCCTTAGAACCACTAGGAAATAATTCTCCTAGCACCCTTGGAATCCGGTGCCACAGACTCAGGGCATGCTTGTTTGGATCCATGTGTGAGAACAGCTGAATCCTGGTGCTCAGATATTATCACAATCACCACCAATGGAACTTGTCCTAAAACATGTTCAAAGGCCCTCTAATAAGAGAAAGCTGAAACCTCATCAAGCTGATATAACACAGTAGAGCCTTTTTGTAACTGTGGTATTGTTAATAAATGACTTTAAACTAGAATAACAGAATTTATTTATCTTATGGGATTGTGGGTGAAACACCTATAAACCTTCCCTATGTCTCATCATTAGAAAGTGCAAGTGAAATTCTCTCAGTCGTGTCCGACTCTTTTCGACCCCATGGACTATACAGCCCATGGAATTCTCCAGGCCAGAATACTCAAGTGGGTAGACTTTCTCTTCTCCAGGGGATCTTCCCAACTCAGGGATCGAACCCAGGTCTCCCACATTGCAAGTGGATTCTTTACCAGCTGAGCCACAAGGGAAGCCCATCATTATAGGGTACCTATATATAGTAGAATATTCTAATAATGGTGCATAAATATATTCTAATAGTAAAATATTCTAACGATTTTGCATATTCTAATAATTCACTCATCTTAGGTAAAGTTGCAAAAGAAATGTTCTTTCTGTTATCGCTTCAGTACTCCTTCTGTTCCAGAAGATATTACAGTGAGCCTATGTGTAGGTTCTTAACATCTCCATTTATATTCCACATTAGAATAGCTCTAGAATAATCTAGTCTTGAGGCTTCCCCAGTGGCTCCACAGTAAAGAATTTGCCTGCAGTGCAGGAGGTACCCGAGGCATGGGTTCAATTCCTGGGTCAGGAAGATCCCCTGGAGGCAGGCATGACAACCCACTCCAGTATTCTTGCTTGGAGAATCCCATGGACAGAGGAGCTTGTCAGGCTACAGTTGATAGGGTTGCAAAGAGTTGGACACAACTGAAGTGACTGAGCACAAACACAACACCAATCTAATCTTATTACTGATATTACCTTATATTATTAGCTTCACCTGTTCTAGAACTTCCTATAAAGGAAATCATATAATACATATATATGTATGCCTATTGTCATCTGGCATGTCTTCTAGATTCTTCTTTCCCTGGCCATGGACCTATTCTCTTTCTACTGTATAAGCATTCTGGAGTGGTGGTTTGGTTTCATCCTCAGCCAGAGTTAGCATAAGACTCTTCAAAAAGAAGCTGTAGCCTGCTGCTTCTTTCTCTCATCCCTCAGGATCTGCCATTGCGCCTTTCATCTGCCCTGGACCTCTGCCCTCATGGTTCTTCTTCAGCTCCCAACATTACCTCTGGGCTGTTATCAGGTTGAACCCAAGTCACCTTGATAGGTGTATATGCATTTCAAAAGGAAATCCTCTTAGTTTCCAGAACACTGAGAAGAAATACAAGATCTTTGATGCATACTAAGTGAAAGCCTTGGAGCATTTGATCCTTCCAGTGTAAGTCATCTCTATTCCTTCAAGTATGAAGTGACATGGCAAGTGTGTAGAGATGATTTTTAAATTACATCTTACAAATGAGAACTCATTTCTTTAGGTAGGACTGTATTTATCACTTTTCTAACATTGTTACACTTAACAGCAGAATTTAGGTAAGGCGATTAGCTTTCTACTTTTTCTCTCCCTTAATTTTTGACTCATTTTATACAAGTTTCCCTGCTACTTCCTGGGCTGGAAGTAAGATAAGAAGCTTAGATAAACTTCTTATCTTGAAGCAAGATAAGAAGTTCTGTTTTTCATCTTGCAGTGAGCTGCCCCAAATTCTTTTGACTGGCAAGGGTTGGCAGACTATTCAGCCTTGGGAAAATAAATGTTCACACACATGTACTGCTCCAATGGCATTTCTGGTATTTTAGAGTTTATAGAGTAAATATTTTCTGTTTCTCTGTACCTCTAAAATACAGAAAAACAGCTGAAATTTGATTTTTCTCTTCAGGACCAAAAGGTTTTGTGATGAAAATCTCAAAGATGCCATTCTTTACTGAGAGGGGCTAAGGAAAGGTAGTAAATGAAAAAAGATTTATTTTTTTTTCCTGTGGCAGTTGTGTCACTTCCGTACCACTGAGACCAGCAGTTCAGTTTAGTTCAGTTCAGTCGCTCAGTCATTTCCGACTCTTTGCGATCCCACGAGCTGCAGCATGCCAGGCCTCCCTGTCCAACACCAACTCCAGGAGCCTACCCAGACTCATGTCCATTGAGTCGGTGGAGTGGAGGTCAGCAGAGCAAGCATTAAAAAGAAAGTCAATATAAGACATTGGTGCGTTTTCATTTTGTTTTTAATGCTTCTTTTTGGAATGGCCAGTGAATGCTGGATTCAATAATAAGAATCTTTACACCCAATTCAACCTCCTGAACAGTTGACTCAGGACTGAGAACACGGATGTTTCCTGTAGTGAACAATGTCTTTACAACCCCGCTAAGGTAAGGGCCTGGGTTCAAATAAGCTGTCATGCCAAGAAGGAAGGTACCAAAGTTTGTGAGTTGGGAGTTCAGTGAAACTTAGCTAAGAAGGTAACAAGTTAGACATAACTGGAATTTTTCCCCCCCTAAATCAAGGAACTCTTATTGTTTGAAATGGTGATCAGAGTCAGTCCTTGACCTTTCAGACAGCTGTCTCCCATGGCATCTTACACGGGGTCCAGTGTTCTCTGTTAGATGCCACCTGAGCCCATTTGACATGAGAAGTTGGATTAAAACTGCCTCAATTGTGTTTCTCCTGTAACCTCTGAGCTTCTTTTTTTTTTACCTCTGAACTTCTTGAGGTCAGCGATTACATCTTTATCCTCATTACAGAGTCTAATCTAAAATAGCTTCTCAGTAAATATTTATTAAGTTAGCTATATGTATATTATGTAAACTGCTGCTGCTGCTAAGTTGCTTCAGTCGTGTCTGACTCTGTGCAATACCATAGACGGCAGCCCACCAGGCTCCCCCGTCCCTGGGATTCTCCAGGTGAGAAGACTGGAGTGGGTTGCCATTTCCTTCTCCAATGCATGAAAGTGAAAAGTGAAAGTGAAGTCGCTCAGTCGTGTCCAACTCTTAGCGACCCCATGAACTGCAGCCCACCAGGCTCTTCCGTCAATGGGATTTTCCAGGCAAGAGTACTGGAGTGGGGTGCCATGGCCTTCTCCTTTATGTAAACTAGTTATACCTAGTTATTGATATAAGCAAAGTGACTTAGACGATTACCATGCAATCTCTTCTTGCATGAAATATAAAATTGCATTATTGGTAGCATGATGTTTCCTAACTATGTGATATGCATTGTTGTTGTTCAAAGTCATGTCTGACTCTGCCACCCCAAGGACTGCAGCACACCAGGCTTCCCTGTCCTCCACTATCTCCCAAAGTTTGGTCAAGTTCATGTCCATTAAGTCAGTGATGCTATCTAACCATCTCATCCTCTGCCAACGTCTTCTTCTTTTGCCTTCAATCTTTCCCAGCATAAGCATCTTTTCCAATGAGTCAGCTCCTTGCATCAGGTGGCCAAAGTATTGAAGCTTCAGCTTTAGGATCAGTCATTCCAATGATTGTATATTATATCCTTAATAGTGATAG
Organism: Cervus canadensis; assembly: GCF_019320065.1. NCBI lineage: Eukaryota > Metazoa > Chordata > Mammalia > Artiodactyla > Cervidae > Cervus > Cervus canadensis. The sequence continues at coordinate 40,080,326 of NC_057399.1, read as the reverse complement.
GTAAGAAATATACAGTCCTGCAACAGAATGACTCCAAAGAATAAACAGCATTTTGAAAAGGCTGCATGCAGAGTGTGCTATGATTAGAGAGGCAGGGATCCATTGCAGGAGGCATTCATTTCCAGGTATGGTGAGCTCTGGTAAGAGATGGACTTTGATCAGCATAGGGGCTGTGAAGCAAGTTACAGTCACACCAACCAGACCCCACACCAACCAGACCCGAAGCACACATAAGAAGACTATAGGGTGCAGCAGAAAGAATCCAGACAAGACTAGAATTACTGTCTCAGCAGAAAAGTGTTGAGGGCTGCCATCAGTTACTAGATGAGGTGAACTGGAGTCTGGTACATTCTGTACTGAATGGATTCTCATTCATGCAAGCATGCAGGTATAAGTGGCCACACATGGACCTCTCTTTAGTGAGAGGATTTACTCACTCTAGACAAATTCTTGTGTTGCCTTCATGAATTCCCAAGTTAAAAAGCCTCTATGCATATTATATATAGAACCTGACTCAGAGGATGGTTAAAGGCTAGAATTTTGTGCTCAAAGTGAGTATGACTCCTGAAGCAGCCCACTTGAAATCCTGTGGCTAAAAAGGCTTCTTCCTTTTTCTGAAGGTTTAGTTGTAATTCCACATGATTGGGGACCTTTATAGCCTACTTCTCCCACAATTTCAGAACAGGTTTAGGTTCATTGCCCGCTTTACCCAGCCCCATGCAAGCTGACTCAATTACAGAGACAAGAAATAAGCCAAAGGAGATGATTTTGTTGAGGTGATTTTAAAGTATTCTAATGATGGGTCTTCCCTACTGGCTCAGACAGTAAAGAATCTGCCTGCAATGTAGGATATGTGGGTTTGATCCCTGAGTCTGGAAGATCCCCTGAAGAAGGGACCGACTATCCACTCCAGTCTTCTTACCTGGAGAATGCCATGGTCAGAGGAGTCTGAGGGGCTACAGTCCATAGGGTCGTAAAGAGTCTAGCAACAAAAAATATGAGATAAAATTGCCAAAATTAATGCAATTTTTTGAAATATTAGAGTACGAAAACTGTTTAGATTTTAAATTATATGTATTTGTCTATTAAAATATTTGCATATAATTTTTCTTTTTGTGTTTTTAAATCTGTGTATCTTGAATTAATGTTCAAATACTGCAACCTCTGTAATGAAAACGAAAAGCCCTCTTTTTTCCCTACCTTGTCACCACCTGCTCAAATTCTTTAAATTTATTCTGTTATTTATGTTCATATTTCTAAACTACACACATTTCTTTATGTATTTTCTTATATTATAGAAGATTAGATTTTAGCAGTCTTATATTACTCATGCCTTTTTCCCTTCCTCTACTTTTTCAATAAAAATAGACCTTTTTTTGGCTAAATCAGTACTCAATGTCTCCCTAATGTGATTATTTCAGTATGGTTTATTGCTTAGCCAGACATTGTTCTTCATTTATGAAGATTACATTTCATTTCCTGTAAAACTTGTTTGTTCTAACTGCAGGTATTTTCCTTCCTCTTTTGGCTTGTTTTCTCTCCTCTTCTCACTTTATAATTCAGTATTCCAGAAGTCTCCAGGAGAATTATAGATCTTTCTGATTATTACTTTAGACGTGGACAAACTAATTCAGCATTTCCTAGGCTCCTTTTTGGTCTGGAGTTCTCAGTCCTGTCCAAGCGAGGATGCCTGCTCTCTGGCCTGCCTTATAAGACTTTGCTGTCTCCTGCCCACTCCTTTGGCCACTCTCCAATCATTTGAATACCTACACTGACAAGATAGTTTCAGTTAACATAGTATTTCTAGGAAGGGCCCTCATGATTTCACATCCCATAATTCCTAGAACTGTGATTTGTGATACCATCTCATGATGGTCTCACATTGCAGATTTTTTTTTTTTTTTAACCATCTGAGCCACCAGGGAAGCCTCAATTATACTGGAGTGGGTAACCATTCTGTTCTCCAGGGGACCTTCCCGACCCAGGGATCAAACTCACATCTCCCACATTGCAGGCAGATTCTTTACCGTCTGAGTCACCAGGGAAACACATCTCGTGATTATGTTACCTTAAATGACAGAATTGACCTTTTAGAAGGTGAGATTGTCATGTGAGCCTTTAAAAGCGGAGAACTTTCTCCAGTTGGTATCAGAAGGGAAAGGCCAGAGAAAATCAGATTTTAAGCACAGGAAGGATTTGATGCACCTTTGTTGGCTTAAAGATGAGGGGTGTCAAGTGATGAGGAAGCTGGGTGTTGTCTAGGAGCCAAAAGAGGCTCCCAGCTGATCGCCAGCCAGAAAATGGGAGCCTCAGACCCACAGGGGCAAGGAAGTAAATTTTCCCAATAACCCAGGGGAATAGATTTTTTCCCAGAGCCTCCAAATGAGAGCCATACAGGTCAACTCCTTGATTTAGACCTTCTGAGACCCTGAGCAGAAGACTCAGTTGAGCCCACCTGACCCTGACTTATAAAACAGTGAGAAAATAGTTTTTGGTGATTTGTTCTGTTTCAATAGAAAAATAATATTGTTAATTTTAAGTGTATGGACTTTCACTGGGTAGATAACCAGGAAATAATAATAGCCTAGCTATTCAGAATTAGAAAGGAGCGAAGGACTAATATGAGCTTCCCTATCGCTCAGATGATAAAAAATCTGCCTGCCATGCAGAAGACCCAGGTTCGATCCCTAGGTTGGGAAGATCCCCTGGAGAAGGGAATGGCAACCCACTCCAGTATCTTGCTGGAGAATCCCATGGACAGAGTAGCCTAGTGGGCTACAGTTCATGGAGTTGCAAAGAGTCAGGCACAACTGAGTGACTAACACCACTACTACTAGAAGCATTAATATATACAATACCAGGCATGTGTCTCAGAAACTTTTTGTTGATCCAGAGAGGCCAGAATTAAAAGAGGTCATATTCTATGATCCCACTTATAAAAGTCCAAGAACAGGCCAAAATAATTTACGGTGATAGAAATCAGAAAATAGCTGCTCGTGAAGGCCAAATGGGAGAGTCAGGGTTAGCTGAAAAGGGTCGTGAGTGATCTTTCTGGGGTGATGGACATATTTGATGTCATTTGCTGGTGGTTTCAGGGGTGTATGCAATTGTCACAACTCATAAAACTGAATACTTAAGATTTGTGTGCATCTTTCTGTATCTATATTATACTTTAATACAAATAAAGTGAAAATTAAATAAATTCCAGTGTAATCTTCCAAAGTTGAGTGATCACTGGCACCTCTGAACAGCTCTGAATTACCAACATGTAAAAAATTCTTCAGTCAGTGAAACCAGAGCTGCTTCATGGCATTTCATCTACTGTTTTGATCTTCTTAAATTTTGTCCAGCCACTCATTTTGTACTATGTTTATTTTTGCTCGCTTCCTAACCCCAAAAATGTTATGAGCTCTTTGATGGCAAGGATATCACAGTTCCTAGCAAAATATATCATCCAGGAAACACATTTGATAAATCATTGGTGATTTGATTAATTTATACAGGGAAAATGAGGAAAAATACATGATAGCAAAAGGAAAGAATAACAAATAATAAATTCCCTAGGTCTAACTGGATTTTTGATAACAGTTTTAACCTTATCTGCTCTTCAAATCCCCTTTTTATTTTTAGTTGGTAGAGCTCCCATATTTAAATACCATGTTCATAACATGGTTATGATTACATGTTTAATCATCAGGTAAACTCCTGAATCTCATCTCTTAATGCAGTTAGACTCTATTTCTTATCTTCACAAAATGGCTCCCTTTGGGGAAAATCGGTGTGATCTTTTCTTCCTTCCCCAAGCAACAACCCTTCTTTTATATGTACTCTCTTCTGCTACAGTTGCTCTGAAATAATGTTTGTGATTTTAGTTCCTTTTTGAAGCACTGTCTTTCCTTAAGTAGATAGTAAACCTGTAATATTATTGACTTTTGTTAATAGCAGTGTGCTATCAAGGTTTAAATATATATACCATTTTGTTTAGTATAGACTTCTAACAAAAATATTTTTAATGGGTTTAATTATAGGAGGAGTTCATGAAATGTATTTATAATTATACTATATTAAAAGTACAAGGTAGTAAAAACAGGGTTTAGCCATAGAGCAGTCAGTATAAAAGCCTAGAATTATAAGAAAATATCGGGAATGACTTGTTAAACATTGATACTCTGCTCCCTTTTCCAGGCCACCAATCTATTCATTCTATTTTTAATTAAAACTCACTGCCTGCTGTAATCTTAAACTAATCCTTAAAAATTGGAGACAAGCAAAAACAGAAAGTAAAGTGGTTCTTGTTGACAGATGATAGAGAAGAGTATCTGGACTTTTCAGTTTATCGCCTGATAATTTCAGAAGTCTGAATTATCCTTAGATGGCTCTCCGATATTTTGTTTCATCCTCGAATAAGGTGCTGTGACTTCCATAGTGGAGCCTGTAATTTAGCTTTGGCTTTAGAACTTTCCCTCTCTCAGATGTAATGGAGTATCCAGTTGAAGGATGGATAACAGAAATATTGATCATGCCAATGACTTACGAACTAAGCTGGTTGATGCTTTGAGACTTCAGAAGACCCAGATTCCGCACACCTGCAAGATCATTGTTCTTATAAATGAACCACAGTTGTGCTGTTGCAGTATCTTCTTTCCTGGATCAGAGTCTAGATAACAGTGCTCTGCATATGCGATCTATAGTTTGCTTATCTTTCATCCTCATCAGTTACCTAGAGGTATCTGTGCTCATGCCCTATAGTCCAGAGATTAGATATAATGTAAAATTACTATTTAGAAAATCATAGCTTATGTGACACGTTTCCTAAACATGATGACCTATGGTTTTCCCATAGAATGAGTTTGAGAATGAAATAAAACATATGTACATGTTTGTGTAATGTTTATCAACGTTCAATTTACTCACCCAGTATTCATTCATTCTGATGGATTTTAACAGTCTGTGTACATGAGATTGCCCAGAAAAGCCGAATTCCGGCAACCCACTCCAGTATTCTTGCCTGGAGAATCCCATGGATGGAGGGGCCTGGTGGGCTACAGTCCACGGGGTCGCAAAGAGTCGGATACAACTGAGCGACTTCACTATCACTATCAGTATAAGATTTCAGAAAACCTGGATTTGAAATGCCTGCTAGGTCTATGGCACAAACATCTACAAATTTTCAAGGGGGAAAAAAAAAGTGCTGAAATTTACAAATGTATTTAATTTTAGAGTTTAAAAAAAGTGATTAGTTTCTTATTGTATTGAGACTGGTGTGTGGAAAGCAAGCAATTCTGCTGGAATTAGAATTTCAAAGGCAAAAAAAGCTGTGATATCAATTCCACCTGCCATTGACTAACAGACTACCTAGTACTATAGCCATGGTCATATGAGGGTTTGAGCCCCCGGAATGTGGTTAGTGTGCCTGATAAACTGGATATTTAAACTTTACATTAATTACTTAAGTTTATTATTTTTTGGCCATGCCACATGGCATGCAGGATCTTTGTTCCCTGACCAGGGATCAAACCTGTGGCCCCAGCAGTGGAAGCATGAAATCTTATCCATTGAACCACTAGGGAATCCCCAATGACTTAAATTTAAATAGACACATGACTAGTGACAAAGACTCTCTCCTTGGCTAAATGTCAGTCAGGTTCCTGTAAACCCTCTTCTTAACTAGGCTTTGACCTTGGCATTTGTCCTTGTCAGGCCTACGTTGCTCAGTTTTAGGGAGGATCGTAAGTCAGTTTAAGAGAATCTCCTATACTTGATATCTAATCACCCTCAATACCTGCTCAAATTCCTCATCTTGCACCCTTGATATGTGATCATCCTGGCCTGACTTCAGAAAAAGTCCTGTTATGTCTGTTTAACCAAAATCCACCATACCCTGATGTTTCCTCTTAGTAATTTTCCATCCACTGACCTCAGTCCTGCTCTTACTATAAATCTCCAGTTTTCTTTGCTATATTCAAAATCGAGCCTAGTTCTATACTGAGGTTTCTTTCCTCCTATTGCAATAGTTCCTGATTAAAATCTGTTTTTATAGCTTTAATTGCTGACTGGCTCTGGTCTGGTGTGTTACAGCTATAACCCCTGTGACTAAATGCTCAAGGAACTCCTCTTACTCTCGTTTTCCTTTAATAAGATGAAACTTTTTTAATCATGGAAAAATGTTTTATTAATATCTATGCATGATTTTGTCTTCTTTCAATCTGTGTCACACAAACTTAAGGTGCAAAAAATTATTTGGAGATTTGGGGTTTTATCCAGAGTAAATCAGAGAAGTGTTTGCCCCCCCAAAAATTTATTTTAAGAAAGCATTTAGGTGATTCTGATGCAGGTGGTCTTTAGACCAACTTTGGGCTTCCCTTGTGGCTCAGCTGTTAAAGGATCTGCCTGCAATGCAGGAGACCTGGGTTCAGTCCCTGGGTTGGGAAGATCCCCTGGAGAAGGGAAAGGCTACCCACTCCAGTATTCTGGCCTAGAGAATTCCATGGACTACATAGTCCATGGGGTCGCAGAGTCGGACACATTGGGTGACTTTCACTTTGTTTCCTTGAGAAGCACTGTCATAAGTGTTCTAAACTCCTAGGGTAAAGATTTTATGCCAGAGGTTATGAATAAGAATAAGAGGTTATGGAATAGTTTAAAATAAAACTGTTGTATTAAACAATTTCATAAGACTTTACAATTTTTTAAAAAAGAAGGTCAAAACCTTTTGTGCTAGAGCTAGCAGTGCTGGTCTAGGTTCTGTTCTCCCAGGCAGTGTTCACTCTTCTTCAGAATTCTTCTGTGGAAAAGGACAAAAGGCACTGGGATTCTTAAGTTGGAAAAAGGAGAGGAAGCCATGTGAATGGGTGTTTTGATTCTCATTATTCCCTCTCATTATTCATTTAATAATTAAACCACTGTTTTTGACCACTGACCATCTTCTAGGCATAATGTCAAGTACTGGAAAAACAAATATCACTTTCATAGTGTTTATTGTTTAATATATGAAAGAGACAGAGGGATATTGAGCACTTACTATTTGTCAGGCACTCTATTAAATTATTTCCAGATATTGTATTATTTTAATCCTTTCCCAGGACAACTATATGGAGGTAGATGCTGTTGTTACTCAAATAGAAGTATTTTAGAAGAAATCAAAGCATTCTATATAGGAATCTTTAGGCTAGAGTGGGTATTGAAAAAGAAAAATCATGAAGGGTAATGAAAAGAGAAGCAAGTAGAACAAATCCTGGTTGGAAGCCTGTAGGTCAGGCTTATTTATTTATTTGTTGAAGGATAATTGCTTTACAAAATTTTGTTGTTTTCTGTCAAACCTCAACAAGAATCAGCCATAGGTATACATATATCCCCTCCCTTTTGAACCTCCTTCCTATCTCCCTCCCCATCCCACCCCTCTAGGTTGAACAGAGCCCCTATTTGAGTTTCCTGAGCCATACAAAAAATTCCCGTTGGCTACCTATTTTACATATGGTAATGTAAATTCCCATGTTACTCTTTGCATACATCTCACCCTCTCCTTCCCTCTCCTCATGTCCATAAGTCTATTCTCTATGTCTGTTTCTCCATTATTGCCCTGTAAATAAATTCTTCAGTATCATTTTTCTAGATTCTGTATACATGCATTAGAATATGATATTTATCTTTCTCTTTCTGACTTTCTTTTACTGTGTAATAGGTTCTAGGTTAATCCACCTCATTAGAATGGACTCAAAAGTGTTCCTTTTTATGGCTGAGTAATATTCCAGTGTGTATATATACCACAACTTCTTTATCCATTCATCTGTTGATGGACATCTAGGTTACTTCCATGTTCTAGCTATTGTAAATAGTTCTGGACTGAACATGGGATACATGTGTCTCTTTCAATTTTGGTTTCCTCAGGGTATATGCCTAGGAGTGGGATTGCTGGGTCATATGGTGGTTTTATTCCTAGTTTTCTAAGGAATATTCATACCATCTTCCATAGTGGCTGTATCAGTTTACATTCCCACCAACAGTGCAAGAGTTTTCCCTTTTCTCCACACCCTCTCCAGCATTTACTGTGTGTAGATTTTTTGACGAGGGCCATTCTGACCAGTGTGAGGTGATATCTTATTGTGGTGATTTGCATTTCTCTAATAATAATGAGCAATGTTGAGCATCTTTTCATGTGTTTGTTAGCCATCTGTATGTCTTTTTGGAGAAATGTCTGTTTAGGTCTGTTTCCCACTTTTGATTGGGTTGTTTGTTTTCCTGGTATTGAGTTGTATGAACTGCTTGTATATTTTGGAAATTTATTCTTGGCCAGTTGTTTCATTTTCTATTATTTTCTCCCATTCCCATTCTTTTCACCTTGCTTATAGTTTCCTTTGCTGTGCAAAAGCTTTCAAGTTTAATCAGGTCCCACTTGTTTACTTTTTGTTTTATTTCCATTACTCTAGAAGGTGGGTCTTAGAGGATCTTGCTTTGATTTATGTCACTGAGTGTTCTGCCTATATTTTCCTCTAAGAGTTTTATAGTTTCTGGTCTTACATTAAGTCTTTAATCCATTTTGAGTTGATCTTTGTGTATGGTGTTAGAAAGTGTTCTAATTTCATTCTTTTACTTGTAGCTGTCCAGTTTTACCAGCACCATTTATTGAAGAGGCTGTCTTTGCCCCATTGTATATTCTTGCCTCCTTTGTCAAAAATAAAGTACCCATAAGTGCATTGGTTTATTTATGGGCATTCTATCTTGCTCCAATGGTCTATATTTCTGTTTTTGTGCCAGTACCATACTGTCTTGATGACTGTAGCTTTGTAGTATAATCTGAAGTCAGGAAGGTTGATTCCTCCAGCTCCATTCTTCTTTCTCAAGACTGCTTTGGCTATTCGGGGTCTTTTGTGTTTCCATATGAATTGTGAAATTTTCTGTTCTAGTTCTGTGAAAAATGCCATTGGTAATTTGATAGGGATTGCATTGCATCTGTAGATTGTGTTTGGTAGTACAGTCATTTTCACAATATTGATTCTTCCTTCCCAGGAACATGGAATATCTCTCCACCTGTTTATGTTGTCTTTGATTTCTTTTGTCAGTGTCTTATAAGTTTCTGTGTACAGTTCTTTTGTCTCCTTAGGTAAGTGTGTTCCTGGATATTTAACTCTTTTTGTGGCAGTGGTGAATGGGATTGATTCCTTAATTTCTCTTTCTGGTTTTTCATTGTTAGTATATAGAAATGCAAGTGATTCTTGAGTATTGATTTTGTATCCTGCAACTTTGCTAAATTCACTGATTAGCTCTAGTAATTTTCTGATACTTTCTTTACGGTTTTCTATGTACAGTATCATGTCATCTGCAAACAGTGGGAGCTTTACCTCTTCTTTTCTGATCTGGATTCCTTTTATTTCTCTTTCTTCTCTGATTGCTATAGCTAGGACTTCAAGAACTATATTGGATAATAGTGGTGAAAGTGGACACCCTTGTCTTGTTCCTTATCTTAGGGGGAATGATTTCAGTTTTTCACCATTGAGAATAATGTTTGCTGTAGGCTTAACATATATGGCCTTTACTATGTTGAGGTAGGTACCTTCTATATCCATTTTTGGAGAGTTTTAATCATAAATGGGTGCTGAATTTTGTCAAAGGCTTTTTCTACATCTACTTGATAATCATATGGCTTTTATCTTTCAATTTGTTAATATGATATATCACATTGGTTGATTTGCATATATTGAAGAATCCTTGAATCCCTGGAATAAATCCAACTTGATCATGGTACTTTTTGATGTTTTGCAGAATTCTGTATGCTACAATTTTGTTGAGGATTTTTGCATCTATGTTTATAAGTAATATTGGCCTGTAGTTTTCTTTTTTTGTGTTGTCTTTGGCTGGTTTTGGTATCAGGGTGATGGTGGCCTCATAGAATGAGTTTTGAAGTGTTCCTTCCTCTACAATTTTTTGAAAGAGTTTTAGAAGTATAAGCATAAGCTCTTCTCTAAATGTTTGATGGAATTCTCCTGCGAAGCCATATGGTCCTGGGCTTTTGTTTTTTGTGAGATTTTTGATCACAGCTTCAATTTCAGTGCTTGTAATTGGGTTGTTCATAATTTCTATTTCTTCCTGGTTCAGCCTTGGAAAATTGAACTTTTCTAAGACCCTGTCCATTTCTTCCAGGTTATCTATTTTGTTGCCATATAGGTGTTCCTAGTAGTCTCTTATAATCCTTTGCATTTATGCATTGTCTGTTGTAACCACTCCTTTTTAATTTCTAATTTTGTTGATTTGATTCTTCTCTCTTTTTTTCTTGATGAGTCTGGCTAAAGATTTGTCAGTTTTATATTCTCAAACAACTAGATTTTAGTTTTACTTATCTTTACTATTGTTTCTTTCATTTCTTTTTCATTTACTTCTGCTCTGAATGTAATGATTTCTTTCCTTCTACTCATTTTGGGTTCTTTGTTCTTATTTTTCCAGTTGTTTTAGGCATGAAGTTAGGTGGTCTATTCGATGTTTTTCTTGTTTCTTGGGGAGGGTTGTATTGCTATAAACTTCCCTCTTAGAACTGCTTTTGCTGCATTCCATAGATTATGAGTTGTCATGTTTTCATTGTCATTTGTTTCTAGAAATTTTTTTCATTTTCCTTTTGATTTCTTCAGTAACATGTTGGTCATTTAGAAACATGTTTAATCTCCATGTGTTTGTGTTTCTTAGTTTTTTCCTTGTGATTGATATCTAGTCTCATAGCGTTATGGTCAAAGAAGATGCTTGATACAATTTCAATTTTCTTGAATTTACTGAGGTTTGATTTGTGACCCAGGATGTGGTCTATCCTAGAGAATGTTCCATGTGCACTTGAAAAAAAAATGTATTCTTCTGCATTTGGATGGAAAGTCCTGAAAGTATCAGTGAGATCCATCTCATCTAATGTATCATTTAAGAGTTGTGTTTCCTTATTAATTTTCTGTTTTGATGATTTGTCCATTGGTGTGAGTGGGGTGTTAAAATCTCCTACTATATTGTATTACTGTCAATTTCTTCTTTTATGTCTGTTAGTGTTTGTCTTATGTATTGAGGTACTCCTATGTTGGGTGCATAAATATTCACAATTGTTATGTCTTCCTCTTGGATTGATCCCTTGATCATTATGTAGTGTCCTTCCTTATCTCTTGTAATATTTTTTATTTTAAGGTCTGTTTTGTCTGATATGAAGATTGCTACTCCAGCTTTCTTTTGCTTCCCATTTGCACGGAATATATTTTTCCTTCCTCTCACTTTCAGTCTATATGTGTCTTTAGGTCTGAAGTGGATTTCTTTCAGACATCATATATATGGGTCTTGTTTTTGTATCCATTCAACCCGTCTGTGTTTTCTGGTTGGAGCATTTAATCCATTTACATTTAAAGTAGTTATTGATATATATGTTTCTATTGCCATTTTCTTAATTGTTTGGGGTTGATTTTGTAGATCTTTTTTCTTCTCTTATATTTCTTTACTTTATAAGTCCAATTAACTTTTGTTGTAAAACTGGTTTGGTGGTACTGAATTCTCTTAACTTATGCTTGTCTAAAAAGCTTTAATTTCTCCATCAATTTTGAATAAGATCCTTGCCAGGTACAGTAATCTTGGTTGTAGATTTTTCCCTTTCAGTACTTTAAATATTTCCTGCAATTCCCTTCTGGCATGCAGAGTTTCTACTGAAAGATCGGCCATTAAGCATATGAGGTTTCCCTTTTATGGTACTTGTTGCTTTTCCTTTGCTGCTTTTAATATTCTTTCTTTGTGTTTAGTCTCTGTTAGTTTGATTAGTATGTGTCTTGGCATGTTTCTCCTGGGGTTTATCCTGTATGAGACTCTTTGTGCCTCTTGAACTAGATTGACTATTTTCTTTTCCATGTTGGGGAACTTTTCAACTATAATCTCTTTAAAAATTTTCTCATACCCTTTCTTTTTCTCTTCTTCTTCTTGGACCACTATAATTGGAATATTGGTACATTTGATATTGTCCCAGAAGTCTCTGAGACTATTCTCAGTTCTTTTCATTCTTTTTACTTTATTCTGCTCTTCAGAAGTTATTTCCACCATTTTACCTTCCAGCTCACTGATTCATTCATCTGCTTCAGATATTCTACTAGTGATTCCTTCCAGAGTATTTTTAATTTCAATAATTGTGTTGTTTGTATGTTTATTCTTTAATTCTTCTAGGTCTTTGTTAACTGATTCCTGCATTTTCTCCCTTCTGTTTTCAAGGGTTTTGATGATCTTTACTCTCATTATTCTGAATTCTTTCTCAGGTAGTTTGCTTGTTTCCTCTTCACTTATTTGGACTTCTGTGTTTTTAGTTTGTTCCTTCATTTGTGCAGTATTTCTCTGCCTTTTCATTATTTTTTTTTAAACTTATTGTTTTTGAGGTCTCCTTTTCCCAGGCTTCTAGGTTGAATTCTTTCTTCCTTTTGGTTTCTGCCCTCTAAGGTTGGTCCAGTGGTTTGTGTAAGCTTCTTATAGGGTGAGATTTGTGCTGAGTTTTTGCTTATTTGTTTGTTTGTTTTTCCTCTGATGGGCAAGGCTGAGTGAGGTGGTAATCCTGTCTGCTGATGATTGGGTTTGTATTTTTGTTTTATTTGTTGTTTAGATGAGTTGTCCTTCACAGGGTGCTACTGGAGGTTGGGTGATTCCAGGTCTTGTATTCAAGTAGGTTCCTTTGTGTGAGTCTCACTATTTGATACTCCTCATGTTAGTTCTCTGGTAGTCGAGGGTCTTGGAATCAGTGCTCCCACTCCAAAGACTCAGGGCTTGATCTCTGGTAGGGAAAAAAAGATTGCACAAGTGGTTTGTTATGGCATTAAGTGAGATTAAAACAAATACCCAAAAAGGAGAGACCAAAGATGAACCCAAGAGAAATGGCTGTTACAAAACAGGCAAATAATAATTAAAATAATGGAATATACACATATACATATATACCCATAAGCAATGTCAAAACAGTCCAACAAAAATAAAGTACAGTAGACTGACCCAGGAAACAAAGGAAATATAAAAATTATATTTACCAGTTAAGAATAAAACTAATGAAAGCACAAATTGTAAAACAGAACTAAAGCAAGGTTGCCAAGTGGGGAATAAAGCAATGAAGACCAAACTAACAAATATGTTGAGAGGAAAGGAAGGAAAGAAAGAATAGATATGCAAAGTTAAATAGAGGTAGATGAAGAAGATTTATATACATTAAAGATTAACTGCAAGGGGAAAAGAAATGTAGGAAGGGCAAACAAAGAAATAAATGTAGAAAAAATATAATAGGTTTAAAAAATTAAAATTAAAAAAAGAGAGAGAAAAGAAAAGGAAAACCACAGAACTGCAAAAGCCCAACACAGAGGCAAAGGTTTATAACAACAACAAAAAATGTGACTGAGAAAAAAAAAAAGCTCAAACACTTAGTCAGATTTCATAGTGCCAATACAATTGACAACTACAGTGGTGGAGGGGGGAAGAAAAAAAAGAGGAAAAAAAATTCTTAAAGGATCTACAGAACAAATCCGAACATAAGAATAATAAATGTTTTTTTTGAGTCACTGCTGTCAGAGTCCTTTCCCTCACTGGGAGCCACAGTCCACCTCACCTCCCTAGGATGCCCTCCAACACTGTGCTGATCTCTGGACCTGCTGTGGGGGCAGCTCAGATTCTAATCTCGTCCTACTCCTGTGTTTTCTTGCTTCCAATGTCCACAGCTATCAGAACCAGTGCATTTTCTTTTGTGGGAGCTCTCAATGATCTTTCATATATTTCATAGACACAGAGTCTGCCTAGTTGATCGTGTGGATTTAATCTGCATTTTGTACAACTGGTGGGAGGGTTTGGGGTCTTCTTCCTTAGCCACGCTGCCTGTGGGTTTCAATTGTGGTTTTATTTGCACCTCTGCATGTGGGTCATCCACTAGGGTTTGCCCATGAGGCTGCCCTGGAGGACTTGGGTTTGCCCCTGTGAGGGCCAGGTGTGGAGGTGGTGCAGCTGCTTGGGTCGCAGGGGTTCTGGCAGCACCAGGTACTCAGGGGGGTTGGTGGGTTGGGTAACTGGAAATACAGTGCTCTAGAAGGGTATGGCAACCAGTATTGGCCAATGCGCTCCAGTATTCTTGCCTGGAGAACCCCCTCTCTGGCAGAGAAGCCTGGCAGGCCATAATCCACAGGGTTGCAAAGAGTTGGACACGACCAAAGTGACCCTGCATGCATAGGCACAAGACTTTTTTTGCCTGTGGCAGCTCTGCCCCAGTGAGAGTTGAGCGTGAATGTGTCACAGCTGCTTGGCTTACGGGGACCCTGGTGGCGCCAAGTGTGCAGGGACATGGACTGCCTCTGCCACAGGAGTTATGCCCTATCAGTCTTTTTTCGAGCTTCTTGTAGCTGGTGATCAGAAGGCCTCTTTGGTCAGTCTTTCTCCGTAGCTCCCCGCATTCAGGCATTTAGAGGGCTCCTTTGCCCGGGGTCCTTCTCTGTTGTTCGGCATACCAAACACATAGAAGGGCCCCCCTCGCTGGCATCCTACTCGGTAGATTTGCACGTCAGGCACTTAAAGCGTACCCTGGGTGGGGTCCTACTCCGCAGTTCAGTGCATCAGGTGGTTGATGGGCCAGCCTCTCTATTGTTCTGCTGCTGGATGCCAGTGGGTGGGGAGAGAGAGCTATGGTGATGACTCCACCCCCTACATGTGACTCCGCAGTATCACCTTGCTTCCATGGCTGCCCAGCTTTCCTCCACAGGCATTTCCCACCACAGTCTCCTCCCTCACATCCTTTCAATCCGTCTGTCCACAGTCAATAGCAGCCCTCACCCTTGGATTGCTTCATAATCCCTAAACTCTAGCTCCCAGCCTCGGTGCCTTACAGGGGACCTGTGTCCCTGTCCGGGGTATGTATGGCTGTGGCAAGGACTGTCTGATTCTCATTCCATTTAGGCTCCCACAGATGAGCTGTTTCCCTCTCAGCCTCCTCTGACTCAGACAGTTGCCCCAATGTGGCAATTGGACCCCTGAAGGATCGGTTCCTCCACCTGCTGAGGGCAGGTCCAGTCCTACTGACACTCCCCCTAGTTCCTTTATCCTACTGAGTTTTGCGTGGTTCTGAATATTCTTTTCCGCTGGTCAGGTACTGCTGATTGCTCTCAGCTGGTGTGTCGCATGCACTTCTGTGTCTGATGGTGTATTCCTGATGTATCCCTGGAGAGAGAGATACTCCACGTCCACCTACTCCTCCTCCATCTTGTTCTCCTGGTCCTGTTATATTTTTCACAGTATGGAATCACACCATGCAGTCATCTTGACGAGCCAGCTGGTCATGGAAACTAGGGATGATAGGAGCATTTGGAGGGACAGAGGGCCTAAGCTTCTAACATCTTAGGTTCAACTCTGAAGGATCTTCCTATTGAAAATTATTATATGTCAATCATTCATTTCTAAAGGGATGATACACTTCAGATGCATCATGGGTTTAGTTGACTTGCTAAGAAGTACATTTCTAATATATATGGTGGGAATAAAGTGCATTATCTCCAGAATACAAGGTGAATCTTAACTGTAAGAAATGAATCAGCTAAAATCATTGTGGGTTGGATGAGATCAGCCAAATGCAAATACAGCTCAGCATCAATATGTAAATTTTGTGTAGCCAAGGAGGGGCACTGAACAGGATTAAAGAATAGCTTTATTCTTGCTTGCATATAATAATATGCAAGTTGTAAGCCTTTGAAATGTATTATATCCTGCCTTTAAAAAAGGAAAATAAAAAAGGAAAGACTAAAGAAGCACACATGAAAAGAAGCATAAAAGAAGAAAGAATGAAGTGACAGTGGAAGGGAATTGATCAACTTGGAGAAAAGACAAGGGCATAAAAATATAGGAAGACAGATTGGCAATGTTTCTTCAGCAGTGCCTAGGTGATAGAATGTTCTAATGTGCCTTGCTAATATCCTGTTCTCACGATCAAAATTGTTCATTCCAACAGTCGCTATACATCAGCTTAACAAAGTGTGGTAACCCCTGTCTTTAAGGTCAGTCAGCTTCCTACATTTGTTCTGATTTCACTCGCTTTTGAACCTCAATTTACCCTGCTTTCTCTTGCTGAATTAAATTGAGAATACTAGGATTTTTGCATCTGATAAATATATTTTTCATTGTAAATTGTGCCACTTGTTTTTACTGAGTTCAGTGGTTGAGAGACACCCCCTCAGTGACCAGCACTGTGTCTACTGAATCAGTGTGCTAGGGCCAAACTCTAGACTATGGTGATTTGACCAATATCCTGGTTCCAGCTTTCCAGTCCAACCTCTGCCTTCATTATGTTTGGATTATGACTGGGATTTTTGTATTGTAGCTTATTATTATTGTAGTAATTAACATCATAAAGTTAAAAGGTTAGCATTACTAAAAGCGCACTGAGTGTAGGTATACTATAATGTCCTTTTATCTTTGTTCTTATTCGAATTTCATACAACCTTATTAAGTGGTATTGTAATCTTCAAAGAATGATCTTCTGGATTACAAAGTTGTTTTCATCAGTCAGGTTTCAGGATTTACGTGGGACCATAGGTGGCAAAAGAGACAGATGCCTGCCTTCTCAACCTGACATGTAAAATCAACTCTTATCACTGTTCTGATTGACGTCACTTCTAAATTTCTCTCACACCTAAGAGACCAGAACTATTTCCCATTTTACAGAAGAGAAAAATAAGACCCAGAATGTCAAAATGCTAAACTAAACTTGTTCATATTAAAAAATCTAACTAGTGGAACTTCCCTAGTAGCTCAGTTGGTAAAGAATCTGCCTGCAATGCAGGAGACCACAGTTCAATTCCTGGCTCAAGAAGACCCTCCGGAGAAGGGATAGGCCACCCACTCCAGTATTCTTGGGCTTCCCTCATTGCTCAGATGGTAAAGAGTCCACCTGCAATGTGGGAGACCTGGGTTCAATCCCTGGAATGGGAAGTTCCCCTGGAGGAGGGCATGGCAACCCACTCCAGTATGTTTGCCTGGAGAATCCCCATGAAGAGAGTTGCCTGGTGGGCTACAGTCCATGGGGTTGCAAAGAGTCAGATGCTACTGAGTGACTAAGTACAGCACAATAGTTAGTGACAGAGTTGGGATTTTTGCCCAGATCTGCCCAACATCATTTTATGTTTATTTCTTTGGAGATATGTTACTCCCTAACTTTTGGTGAGAAAGGTATTAGTTTTGTAGATAACTAATTAACTATTAATAACTAGATAAGCATGCATTCCTAAACCATTAAGTACAGTGAAGTTGGCCCATGGGAAGCCTGAGAGATTTGCCTTTGGTAGTGAATTCTGAAAATACCACCTGTAATTTAAATATTTGCACATGTAGACTCATGACTGTGGGAAGATTCACCCCCACTAACTGTTTGGATTCTGTCGACTTTTCATGAAAACTCTTCTGGCTTCCTCATACCCTCATCCATCCACACCCTCCTTGCATAACCTGCTTTTCTTCCTCTACAAATAAAAGAATGAAGTGTCTTAGAGTGTTGAGAGGAACCTCAGATACCCACAAAAAGGAGAGAGTTTTTAAAAATAGGGGACAAAAAGAGAAACTTGACCAGCTAGACAGTATGCCCTAAACAAAATTATGGACTGATTATGGCAGAGTCCTGTAAGTAACTAAAAAATAATGTTCAAGGATAGGAAAAGTAGAACCCCTGTAAGTGACTCTTCTGTGCCATCTAAACTACTCATGCAGTCAGTCTAGAATGGCAAGTCTCTGCCAGATTGGAGGTTGACATTTCTTGTAAAACCACAAAAATGTCTCACTGTAATGATGGTAGCAAAAACAATGGTCCCTATGCCAGCTGCCACATTTTTTCCAACTCCAGCTGAATAAGTTTTGACCAGTGACCAAGTGGAAGCAAGTTGACAATCCACAGACTTTTGAAAAGTCTTCCTAACCTTCCTAACCTTCCTAACCCTGATTTTCCAGCTTTTCTTTTAGACCATTGTTCTGATTAAAGAAGACTTGAGGAGGATCCAGTAGTAGCTGAGAGAGAGGAGCATTCAGCCTTGGTCTTGGGACTAGTTAGAGTCTGAGCAGAGGAAGGGTCTACTGCTTCAATGATGAGGATGAGATATGTAACCAGCAGTATTACTTTAACTATGAAATTCCAGATCAAGAATAATTTTAAAACTCTGATCCCTACAGAATAAATGCTATTAAGTAATAAGAAAAATCAGCAATCAATCAGGTCAGTGAGGAAAGAGACCTAGCAGTTTCCTCATGGCCAGTAGCCCCTGAACTGATCCCTTGAACCCAGTCTGCCTTTGTTGTGCTCTCTGGGGTACCGAAGTGAGGCTACAGCCACGCCACCCTGAATGCACCCAGTCTCTTCTGAACTTAGATGAGCACAATCTTATTGGGTGAGACAACAGTGCCTTACAAAAAGGTGAATTGACCTACATATTGGAGGTAGAAGCAAAATTTAAATTTCCTGCAACATAGAGATATTTGCAAATGTCTTTTTCTCTCAGTCTTATGATTTGAACCTAAAGAATTGTGTGTTTCTCTTGACTTAGTCTTTGAGCAATATCAAAACAAAGTCAGGCAACATTAAATTCCCAGTTAAAATATTAGAAATCTTGTATTTAGCAAGGCTAAATATTTTAACTTTAAATAGCAGTTAAATAGCTAGATAATAGTTAACTATTAGTTAGTAATAGTTAATAAGATAGTTAAATAACTAGATAAGCATTTATATCTAATCTTGAGTTGGTCGAGAGCAGATATGTAAGTGGTAAATAAGCCTTTTTTAGAGTTTGTTCTTTTCATAATAAACCAACAAATACCATCCCATGCAGAACCGTATAAGGTTCTCAGAGATGTAAGAAGCTAAGGATAAACATTGTGCAGTGTAATGCCAGTCCCATGGGAAGTAGAAACAGCATCCACAAAGACAAAGAGTAAAGACTTACAGGAAAAGAAGCAGAGACTCACAGGAAAGTCATTTCCTTCCACTTAACCTTGATTGAAGTCTGTTTTTATTTCATGTGATGGTGCTTAGATCTGGCAATGTCACTCCAAGACTACACCAGAGTTATAAATGAACCAGAATCAAAGAGGAAAAAAGTATTAATACATAGGAAAACCTCAATTTGTCTATTCTTCCTACCTTATAAGTAATCCTGAACATGACTCCGAACCTATTAAGTGGAAGCACACTCAAGAAATAATCCATTCTTCTGAAGAAATTTATGAGCAATGCAGCAAGTATTACAGATAAGAATAAAATCTAGTTATTAGTAGTGGTACTCAGGTGAAAGCGGCTTATTATAATGTATGTTTTTCCCGAGTTTCTTTCTAATGGGAAAGAATCAAACCAAGAGCATAGGAGTCCTTTTTGAAATTATATATCCTGTGTTCTCTCACTTTAAAAAATGAATTTAAAAATCCTGGTCTTTCCTTAGAACTAGGTTTCTAGCACTGCCCCAAAGTCATATTTGTCCCGTGAGGTAGTATGCAAACCGTGTTAACAACTTATAATTATTTCAGACTGCTACCTTTTCTTAAAATACAGTGCATTCTACTTCATTTTGATTTGCAATTCCATCAAAGCTTATAGCACAAGCAAATCACCAAGATATATGTTCACTCCACAAGCATTTGCCTTCACTCACTTTGCTCAGTGGTGTCTGGCTCTTAGTGACCCTTGGACTGTCCATAGCCCACCAAGCTCCCCTGTCCATGGAATTTTTCAGGCAGGGATACTGGAATGAGTTCCCATTTCCTCCTTCAGGGTTTCCTCCCAACCCAAGGATCAAACTTACATCTTCTGTATTGCCAGCATTGTAGTTGGATTCTTTACCAGCTGATCTATCAGGGAGGCCCTCATAAGCATTTATTGAGTATCTACTGTGTAGGTAGCAATATACTAGGTGTTGGAAACTCATGAACTCATAGTATGAGGGAGCAGAGACTGGTATAAGCAAGTAGAATTGGTGAGGTATGTTCTCTACTGCATTAATTGTAGATCTGAATGAGCTGAACTTTTAGAACGTGTCACCTAGCTTTAATAATCCTTACCACTTTTTATAGCCACAGAAAGAAAATCTAAGGAAGAGTTTCCACTACCCTAAAGAGATCTACAAAATTAAAAGTTTCTTCTTTTCATTATGTGGCAACAGAATATCCAACCTGATATATGAAAGATGTCTCAGAAAGTCTGTCTCACCATCACAAACAAAAAATGATATGCTCCATCTTCTTTTACTCACTAGTTTAATTCATTTTTCTCTTTTTCATCATTGTTTATTCTTTCCATTTTTATAAATATTGATCCAGAGAACTAGTTGAGATCCAAGGCAGCAGCATATCTCAGGTCTCCTCTCTCCTGGGAGTGTTATCTGGGAGGGTTACAGAGTAAGAAACAAGAAGTGAGCTAGCCAAGTCAGTGTTAGGCTTTTTCAGTCAAAGGACTCCTAGATGTCAAAATAAATCACCCTTAGTCTCTTATATACCTATTGGTCCATCCATCCTTCTACCCTCCCTTGCAATAAAGCTCTGTTGCTGCTACCTCTCATTTTTTATTGAAGAAGAAGAGTCAACTTTTGAGAGTGAAGAGAGGCATAAGGGTGATGGGAAATTGAAAAAAGATGTGGAGTACTATGTATAAAACGGATAACCAGCAAGGACCCACTGTATAGCACAGAGAACTATGCTCAGTGTTTCTAATAATCTATAAGGAAAAAGAACAGATCTGTATATATGTATAACAGAATCATTGCTATTCACCTGAAACTAAGATGATATTTAAATCAACTATACTTCAATAAAAATAAATTAAACAGATAAGGCCCTTTAAAAAACAGAGATGTGGAATAGCTATAATAGGTAATTCTCAGAGCCCATTGACACATATAGTCATAAATTTAAAGTATCTATTACTCAGTCCCTGTAAACTGGCCCTAGTATTCTTTGCAATTACCTAGGTTTTTTTCCACCAGCTTGGTCATTTCTTCAGTTCCTACCACACATCATGAGAAAGTTAGGAAGTTTGGGGAAGCTAGCTTTCTCATGTGCTTATATAACTGTGTAATATCCTGAAGGAGTTTGTAGCCCTGAGAAAACCACATTTATGCTTGGAATATGCTTCATTGTATTTGTAAATACAAGTGATGGTTCTTGCTATGTCATCTCACCAACATTCATGGAGTTCATAGTCCTTCATTATGCACTTACTGTATTTCAGGTGCTCTGTTAGGACACAATGATAAATCCAATTGCAGGTGAAGAAATAAGATAATGAATTGTGGCAAAGACTGCACATACACAGTGCTATAACAGCACATTTCTATGATTGGAAGACTTAAGTTCAACATTATTTTTAAGTCTTGAAACTTGAGTAGGTAATATTTGAGCATTAAAGAAGGCTCCATCAGCATGTAAGGGGTCCGTATAAGCAAAGGCATGGAAAGTAGCTATCACATTGAGGTGACAGCAAATAATTTAGTATAATCGAATATCTGGGTGATGGGGGCACAGTCAAGAAATAAAAGATAAGGCTACAAGTATATGTTGAAAATTGAATGTGTTTTCCTTGGCATTGTGATGATTATGTCATATACAATAGGAATATATATATATTTCTTTTATGCATATATTTGTATAAAATATGAATTTATGAGTCAGTACATTTTAAATATTTTTTAAAAATTAAACTCATAAAGTATTTGGGAAATACTCAAACTTTCTGAAGACACGAATTCCATTATAAAGTTTGCATTTTTGAAAGATCTATTGACATTGCAAAAGATATACTGAAGGAGAAAAATAACAGAGGTAGTAATAAAGAAGTTAGCCTAATAGAGTTGTTCTGAGGATACAGATACTGGATGTGTGTTTTGTTTTCTGAACATATGTCATCATTATTATTAGAGGTTAGGATTCTTGATTTTATGCAACTGTTGGTGCTTTTTCAAAGAAGTAATGTTTTCAAAGATTAAGTGGAAACAAACATTCGATTATTACTGATGCTCCCTGTTCAAACCTTATCTAAGTTCCATCTTAAGTTATCCAAAATGTTTCTGAGAATAATGGTGGTACTGACTTTTGACAAAATGATGAAGAGATTAAAAAAATTAAAAAGAATGTTAAAGTGGATGTATATACAAAGGCTAATGGGTACAGATATCAGTTCAGTTCAGTTCAGTTGCTCAGTCGTGTCCGACTCTTTGTGACCCCATGAAGTGCAGCACGCCAGGCCTCCCTGTCCCTCACCCTGTCCATCCCAGAGTCCACCCAAACCCATGTCCACTGTGTCCATGATGCCATCCAACCATCTCAGCCTCTGTCGTCCCCTTCTCCTCCTGCTCTCAATCTTTCCCAACATCAGGGTCTATTCAAGTGAGTCAGCCCTTCACATCAGGTGGCCAAAGTATTGGAATTTCAGCTTCAACATCAGTCCTTCCAATGAACACCCAGGACTGATCTCCTTTAGGATGGACTGGTTGGATCTCCTTGCAGGCCAAGGGACTCACAAGAGTCTTCTCCAACACCACAGTTCAAAAGCATCAGTTCTTCGGTGCTTAGCTTTCTTCATAGTCCAACTCTCACATCCATACATGACCACTGGAAAAAACCATAGCCTTGACTAGACAGACCTTTGTTGACAAAGTAATGTCACTGCCTTTTAATATGCTGTCTAGGTTGGTCACACTCTCCTTCCAAGGAGTAAGCATCTTTTAATTTCATGGCTGCAATCACCATATGCAGTGATTTTGGAGGCCAGAAAAATAAAGTCAACCACTCTTTCCACTGTTTCCCCATCTATTGCCAAAAAGTGATGGGACCAGATGCCATGATCTTAGGTTTCTGAATGTTGAGTTTTAAGCCAACTTTTTCACTCTCCTCTTTCACTTTCACGAAGAAGCTCTTTAGTTCTTCTTTGCTTTCTGCCATAAGGGTGGTATCATCTGCACATCTGAGGTTATTGATATTTCTCCCAGCAATGTTGATTCCAGCTTGTGCTTCCTCCGGCGGAGCATTTCTCATGATGTACTCTGCATATAAGTTAAATAAGCAGGGTGACAATATACAGCCTTGATGTACTCCTTTTCCTATTTTGAACCAGTCTTTTGTTTCATGTCCAGTTCTAACTGTTGCTTCCTGACCTGCATACAGGTTTCTCAAGAGGCAGGTCAGGTGGTCTGGTAATCCCATCTCTTTCAGAATTTTCCACAGTTTATTGAGATCCACACAGTCAAAGTCTTTGGCATAGTCAATAAAGCAGAAATAGATGTTTTTCTGGAACTGTCTTGCTTTTTCGATGATCCAGCGGATGTTGGCAATTTGATCTCTGGTTCCTCTGCCTTTTCTAAAACCAGCTATTGCTGAAGCCTGGCTTAGAGAATGTTAAGCATTACTTTACTAGCGTGTGAGATGAGTATAATTGTGTGGTAGTTTGAGCGTTCTTTTGCCTTCTTTGGGATTGGAATGAAAACGGACCTTTTCCAGTCCTGTGGCCACTGCTGAGTTTTCCAAATTTGCTGACATATTGAGTGCAGCACTTTCACAGCATCATCTTTTGGGATTTGAAATAGCTCAACTGGAATTCCATCACCTCCACTAGCTTTCTTTGTAGTCATGCTTCCTAAGGCCCACCTGACTTCACATTCCAGGATGTCTGGCTCTGAGGTGAGTGTGAGTGATCACACCTTCGTGATTATCTGGGTTGTGAATATCTTTTTTGAGCAGTTCTTCTGTGTATTCTTGCCACCTCTTCTTAATATCTTCTGCTTCTGTTAGGTCCATACCATTTCTGTCCTTTATTGAGCCCATTTTTGCATGAAATGTTCCCTTGCTATGTCTAATTTTCTTGAAGAGATCTCTAGTCTTTCCCATTCTGCTGTTTTCCTCTATTTCTTTGCACTGATCACTGAGGGAGGCTTTCTTATCTCTCCTGGCTATTCTTTGGAACTCTGCATTCAAATGGGAATATCTTTCCTTTTCTCCTTTGCTTTTCACTTCTCTTCTTTTCACAGCTATTTGTAAGGCCTCCTCAGACAGCCGTTTTGCTTTTTTGCATTTCTTTTTCTTGGGGATGGTCTTGGTTCCTGTCTTCTGTACAATGTCACGAACCTCCATCCATAGTTCATCCGGCACTCTGTCTATCAGATCTAGTCCTTAAAGGACTAAAAGTCTACTTCTCACTTCCACTGTATAGTCATAATGGATTTGATCTATGTCATACCTGAATGGTCTAGTGGTTTTCCCCACTTTCTTCAATTTAAGTTTGAATTTGGCAATAAGGAGTTCATGATGTAAGCCACAGTCAGCTCCTGGTCTTGCTTTTCTTGACTGTGTAGAGCTTCTCCATCTTTGGCTGCAAAGAATATAATCAGTCTTATTTCGGTGTTGACCATCTCGTTGTGTTCACGTGTAGAGTCTTCTCTTGTGTTGTTGGAAGAGGGTATTTGCTATGACCAGCGCGCTCTCTTGGCAGAACTCTATTAGCCTTTGCCCTGCTTCATTCTATACTCCAAGGCCAAATTTACCTGTTACTGCAGGTGTTTCTTGACTTCCTACTTTTGCATTCCAGTCCCCTATAATGAAAAGGACATCTTTTTTGGGTGTTAGTTCTAGAAGGTCTTGTAGGTCTTCACAGAACCATTCAATTTCAGCTTTAGTATCACTGGTTGGGGCATAGACTTGGATTACCATGATATTGAATGGCTTGTGTTGGAAACGAACAGAGATCATTCTGTCATTTTTGAGATTGCATCCAAGTACTGCGTTTTGGCATCTTTTGTTGATTATGATGGCTACTCCATTTCTTCGAAGGGATTCCTGCCCACAGAGTAGATATAATGGTCATCTGAGTTAAATTCATATATTATGATAGTTATGTTAGGGTAGAAGTGTTAAAAATTTAATCTCGCCAAATGTTCCTCACTGAGCTGTTCCCTTATCTGTCAAAGAGTGCAACCAGTAGCACCTCCCTCTTGATGTTGTATCAGAAATAACTTAGTTAATATTTTGAAAGCACTTGGAAGAGTGTTTGTGAAAGTGCTTCATAAATATTTGACAATGTATCATGCAAGGTTTTGATATAAATATATATGAATACATAAAAATAAATATCCTCAATTCCCCATTTTGTGGATATCACAAATTTTATTTCACTATCTTTGCTCTATCATGATTATCTTTTAGAAGGTGAATAAAGAAACTAGATAAAGTGGTACCTGGATGAGGGGGCTACATCTCCCTTTAATTTTTATGTGTGTGTATACATATATATACACACACACACATATATATATATGTATTTGATTTTTGCACACTGTTACTGCCTTTTCTATTCAAAAAAATAATAATAGAACCAAGCATTTACTGAGTTTCTTTTTTTTTTTATCATTCTATGCAAATAGAAAGAATGAGTTTTTTAGACAAAAGAACAAATGGAAGCAGTCAAATTATGTCAACAATAAATACAGTATAACAAAAATATTTCTAAGCTGTGTCAGTGACCCAGGTCAAATCTAACACCATCATTCAAAACCAGCCAAAGCACAAGCTCCAATGGTGAGTTAGTACTACCAACTTTATATTAAAATAATTTTACTATGTTTCAGTTACCATATTAATACATTGAGCAATTCTGAAACTTTGAAAACTAAGTTTATGCTCTTGAAGTGGTGTATTGGGAATTTATAAGATGCATTATCTTAGCACTCATTCATAGTTGATCTTAAAACAACTTTTATTAAAATTATTTTTTCTATTTGTGGTTGTCCTTCCCCATAATATATAATAACATTAATTTTTAAGAGAGAAAATCATGACTCATTCAAATACAAAAATGAACATGGTTTAAGATTTTTAACTCACAAAGGAACCTGCCAGATGGCTGATAAAGGGAGGCCCATAAATCAGGTACATTAATAGGTCAAGAATACTGAACCCAAAGTATATGAGGCAAAACCAAACATCTAAGAGACATTTCCATGTCTATAGACAAAATTATTTAGTATTTACATTAGTTATCAACAGTTTACACAACTGTAAAATAGATTTCCTAGAATCAGATAATCCAAAGGGTATCATCGAGACTGAATCTAGACTAGTGAAGCACATTTATTTCTCATATATATAAATACATTTTCATGTATGTAATATAATGCACATCACCTTAAGACATACTAACCATACCTCAATTCGTCCTAGGTCACTTCAGTCATGTCCGCCTCTTTGTGACCCCGTGGACTGGAGCCCGCCAGGCTCCTCTGACCATGGGGATTCTCCAGGCAAGAACACTGGAGTGGGTTGCCATTTCCTTCTCCAGGGGATCTTAACCACCCAGGGATCCAACTCACATCTCTTAAGTCTCCTGCACTGGCAGGCGGGTTCTTTACCACTAGCGCCACCTGGGAAGCCCCAGGTTCCCATACACTTCACCTAAAGGCTCCATTCCTCATCACACTTACTGAAATAATAGCCTATTGCTACAATTACTTCCCTTCTCATTCATCCAACCCACAGTAAGCTTCTTTCAAACATCTACACTTTTACATCTATTTACAGGTTGATCGTATCCATTCTCTACTATGGCAGTTTTCTTGAAAACGACAGACTAGGTGAACATGTCTTAAAAACTCAAGAGACGCCTGAAGAAAATCAGATAATATAGGTAAAAGTCTAATTTCTAGGCTGGCTGAAGCTATCCTGTACAATAAGTGAAGGGACAGTCTTATTTTATATAGCTCTGTGTTAACTTTAATTTTCCACAGCTACAGACATCAGAACTTCTTCCTGTGCAGAACACTTCTAGGCAGCCCAAAAATAAATCGGACGAAACTACAAGAGAAAAAAGCTAATTCCCACTTGGTAACAGAGTACCTAAAACCTCAATTACCAAGCAAGGAGGAGTCAGCGCTGGTCACTTCCCCCTCCTGCGGCCAAGGAGCGGAAACCGAAAGCCAGACCAATGTCACTCCAGGGACTGCGGGGATCCAGACAACTCAGCATCCTGGGCTCGGTGCCTACTCAGCCCTGATTCGAGCCGCTCTCGATTCGTGGAACGCCCAGTCCACACGGACGACCACACAGACTCGACTCTGGGGCCACAACCAGCAGGGCACCCGGCCGCCCAATTTCATCTGCACCCCAGGGCGCGTGTCTCCCCGGGGGCAACGAGCAGCACTGTTCCCCGTGCCTGGCTCTGCCTACCCTCTATCGTCTGGTGGGTAACTTGTCCCTGACAGCGCCTCAGGCGAGACGAACCCGAGCAACAGCAGCAAGAAAGGCAGCAGGCTCTTTTTTGCAGAGAACGGACAGAACCAGCCTTCTCCTCCCGCACCCACAGCCGGGGCCAAGTCCCGCGCGCCGCCCGCCGCCCTGAGTTTCTAACACTGCAGTATACACCGAACTAGGTACTTTACATATATTGTTTTATATTTAATTATTGTCAATCGTACATATAGCAGATTGGTTTCCATTTTGGTTTCCATTCAGGGATGAATGACTTAGCATAACCTATGGAGAATGAGGCAGTGATACAGGGAACCTCAGTGAGTACCACTGTGGACAGGCATTATTGAGCACTTGAGCCCTTCTATATTCCCATTGCTTTGACACTCTGTAAACCCCGAAACTTAGGCATGTCTCAGGAAAAAGAGGAGGAGAAGCACAAAACTCACTACATTTCTGTCATACAGATAAAATGAAGCACAAAATAGAAGCTGTTCAATTATAGACAATTATAGAAAATATTAGTAATGAGAAGACTTATACTATGTAAAATAAGAGTATCTTAAAAGCTTAAATTAAAAATAAATTTAAAAATTCATTATGGATCTCCTTACAGTGTAAAAATGGAATGAAATTTTTAAAAAGAAATATATTTTTTGAGGTGTGGACTAAGACTCATATCTGCTACACATGTTCAACGATCTTTAAATAATAAGTTAACCATCTACTACTATTCTTTAACACCAACTGAATCAAGAAATTATAGGTTTACACACATTGTGGAATCTTTCTAAATATACGTGTTCAATCATCTCATGCTTCATTTCATAGGAAGAAATCTAATCCAAAGAGAAAATATACTTTCCCAAGGTTACATAGAAGATTTGTGGCAAATTTTTGAGCATAAAATATTTTTCAATTATTTTAGGGGCCCTAAACTTTCCCTGTGTATAAACAGTCCCTTTCTCCACCCTCAGGCGCTTGAAATTTTAGTTTTTTATAAGAGCACATGGATGGGTAAAAGAAGTCTAAAATACATTCAAATTTAATCAGTTGTTCTCTATAGATGTATGAAAATTCTAACTGAAATTGAAAACAGAAGAGAGAAAAGCATTTAGTTAAGCATCCATTCCATTTTTGTTAACAATAAATATGAGTATCAGGGGTTTTAGCCACAGTATAATCATCAATATGTTTAATAAGACATTTTTTGAGGTTAAAGATGAAGGAAAAAAGGCTCTAAAATATTTATGAATAATGGGAACAAGAATGAGCATTCTAGAGTTTCAGAGATGATAAAAATAATGTTTCCTGGAATAATTAGAAAAAGCTTCACAGAGACAATGGGGTTTTACCAGGCTTAGAGAGTTAGATCTGAATGGGCCTAGAGGGTTGGAACAGACATTCCAGGTAAGAAAAGTAATTGGACGAGGAAACAGAGAAGATTAAGATTGTTGAAGCAGAGAGGACATTTATGATTCATCAGGACCCCATGAACATTTACTGAGTCTTATGTCCATTTTATTCTTCTATATTTCAAGGAATAGAGACACACCCAGTCTCCTGTAATGCTGCTGCTGCTAAGTCGCTCCAGTCATGTCCGACTCTGTGCGACCCCATAGACGGCAGCCCACCAGGCTCCCCCGTCCCTGGGATTCTCCAGGAGGAACCCTGGAGTGGGTTGCCATTTCCTTCTCCAATGCATGAAAGTGAAAAGTGAAAGTGAAGTTGCTTAGTCATGTCCAACTCTCAGTGACCCCATGGACTGCAGCCCACCAGGCTCCTCCGTCCATGGGATTTCCCAGGCAAGAGTACTGGAGTGGGGTGCCATTGCCTTCTTCTCCCCTTAATGAGCTTTGTTTTATTATAAGCAAGTTGTTCTGCACTAGGAGTCTCCTGGTGTCACTGTTCTCTGTCTAGTTATTTCTGTTTTCTCTGTGTCTGCTTTTCTCTATTTCTCTCCACCCATTCCCATCTTGGAATGTGGAAGTGAGGGGTAGTAAAGAGATGAGGAAAATGTTAGGTGAACACATTTGCCTTTGACCTTGAGAAATTCAGTCTCCTTAGAAGATAAGACAAAGAAAACCCACTATGATCCATTCTATAGTGGAAGACAGCAGAGGGTGCTATGGGGTCAACAAGGCCCTATTGTTGAGTCTGAGCAGAGTTCAGTGAGGGTTTGTGGGTGCTATGAGCTGTGTCTTATATATGGGTCAGGAAGGTCATGGTTTGTCAGACTGCAGCAGAGGCAACGTAAGGGGCAGCAACCTGTGATTCATCATGACGGGCATTGAAGAAATACAGTAATCTGATATTTCTAGCTAATAAAGTGAAAGGTGAAGAAGATGAGCAATTATTGTGTAATAAATACTTGGGCTGGTGTGCCCTGCAGTGGATTTGTACTTGTCTCACAAGCTATGTGTTGCTTTTGGAAGGCTGGATGCAGCAGAGTAGAGTCTGGGAGTTGGTGATGGACAGGGGGCCTGGTGTGCTGCAGACCATGGGTTTGCAAAGAGTCGGACACAACTGAGTGACTGAACCGAACTGAACTGAAGGGGCAGAGCACAGAATTTCATTTCGAGAGATTATACTTTTTGGCTGAGTGAAAGATGAATATGAGGAAGGAAAAGATGAAGACCTGAGTAATGTAAACATACTCGATTTCTTCATTCTCTAGAGTGCATGCCATTTTCCTTTACATAGCCTATGTCTTGAAATCATCTTCCATGCCATACTGCATTAGGCAAGGTGGTAACAAAAAATACTGTTAGGGAAGAGAGAGCACGATACAGATATGAGGCTGAGAAAGTCTCTTTTCCCTTGACCCCTGGGTGATGTACTGCAGACTGAAGCAGGTAGCTTTCAGTCATGGGCTTAGGAGATCAGACCCTGTTTTTGTCAACAGTATCCCCATTACTGAAGAAAGCTGCAGTCATCAGTCCTGTTACGAGGAGGATGAGCTTCTCACAGGACTAGTGCAAAATGCACAATTTGGTTTCATTGTCTGCATTAGAATATATATTTACAGAATACAAAACTCAACAATGCTACATACATCTCCATGCCACAGTCTTGTCACATTCTACAATTGAAGATGTATAAATATCAAATGATTATCCCAGGGAAATTTTATCAGCCTCCCATTTAGACTTGCTCAATTGAGTGGTAGCTGTTTTACAGGGATGAAAGTAGCTGTAATTGGCAAATGCTGATGAAAGAGCCATTAACAAGTCTTGGAAGATTTCTGAAACCTCAGGTCTTTCTCAGCACCATTCCTCACCTTATTTGGCACAACTTTTGAAGTGATAGAACTTGTTTGGTGTGCAAATTAGAAGGATGAAGTGTAGGTCATTCATTAAAATAACTCCAGAGCGAGTTTGCCAACACAGGAAAGCAGATTATTAAATTTTATTCTTCATAGCAAAAATATAACTCAGTAAAGTTATAAAGTTATGTTTTTACAAATTCTGATCTTATATAGTAGATGTTATGATAATGCAGTCAAGATAAACTTGTTAATGAGAAAAAAAGAATTTTTTTTTACTTGAATTATTCAGTTTGTTTATTTTCTTAGGATGCATTTACAGGATAACTCTGGAACTTTCCATTAAACTTTGCAATTCACTGGCTACTTAATATAGTGCAGTGAATGCCATAGGCTTTCAAATATTACTAGATAAAAAGTGAAGAAAAGGATCATGTAATTCCTCGTACAGACAGACTTATGGAAGGCAGTCAAGAAAGCTGATTCAAGAGGCAGATTTTGGTCCTTCTAAACAGGATGCTAATGTACATTCCTCATGGTTGAATGTTAGGATGTTCTTTTTCTTTTTTTGTATATTTTCCAAGGAGAAAGCCGAGATTATCCTGATTATGAGAGGATGTCGACTTTGCCAACATTTCCTATTCCACAGGGAAAGGGTGGGCTGACATTGTGCAAAACTCCACAAGTTCTCACTCCAGCCCTGGTCTCATTTCCACAGTGAACTCCAAATAGCCCCTTCCTGACTGTAGCTGGTGATAGTGCAGGCCGTTTTGTAAAACTCCAAATTCAAGGACCAGACTGGGGATATGGAGAAATGGAGCCTTCCAACTCATCATAGGCAATGTTACACTCCAGTTACAGAACTAATTAAAGTTGATTTATTACTTTTGGGTCAGAGTTGCACCAGACTCAGTCTACACAGGAGAAAGAGGCCAAATCAATAGTATTTGTCTAGCTTTTGTTTTTAGGAGTCTTTTTTTTAACTCAAAATTTGGAAAGACCGCAGAGTATGCACAATCTAATTATCTGCATTTTTAGCAGAATTCTCCATCTTCTCTTCTCAGCTTCACTGCTCAAAGGGATAACTGCCTCTGAAGTTTATATTTGGCCCGTGAATCTTAAACATCGAACGTTGTAGGTGAATTAGGTCTTCACTTTTAGGTCATTTGTTTTCAACGTTTGGGTCCAGTTTTTACATTGTCAATTTTAAAATAATTTCTTTTTATAGTTATATTCATTTATATACATTGTACATGTACATAAATATAAAAGTAAATTTATAATTCTTTCCAACACATTTGAAATGTAATAATTGCTCAACAATTAATAAGTTGCTTAATTAGATAAACATTTGAAGCGATTGTTACTCTAATTACAATTATCACTTTCTTTGAATCTCACAAATAATTTGCTTAACTTTCTTAGTATGTATCTGATCTATATATGTTTCTGAAATAATAAATATGTTTCAGTGCTTATTAAACCTTACAAAAGGGAATGCTTCTTGTCTTGAAATCTCATATGCTTACAGTGAATCCAAGAGAATAATATTTCATGCAAACATATATTGCTAAAAGAGAGACTTCAGTTTAGTTATTTTTTAAGCGTTCTCATCTTTTAGTGGGAGCTTTGTGTTAACCTTTTATACTTGCTTGTAGTGTTTAGATAAGCACACATGGTTTCCTTGGAGTAGATTCATTTGGGGTTGGGTCGTAGAATGGGTGGGGTGTAAAACATTCATAGGGAAGGAAATAAGTGATAGTAGTATTACGATAGGAGGAAAAGTGCCAAAGTTCATTTTTAATAGTCACAGATGTGTGGCCATCTGTATTAATTCATCCTCAAAGTTTTATTAGAGGACTGTATTATGTTCTTTTTTCCTTGTATTTTTGCATACAGGGAGAAAATTATATTGCAAAAATCCCTCAGATTGATCTGTGTCTTCTTGACTTTGGAAACTTGCATGACATATTATCAACAGGCAGGCAAATCCCACAAAGCTATTACCTTTCAGGATGTGTCTCAGGGTGGTATGCTCCTGGCAGAATTTCTCCATGTCTAGTTACTATTTGCAGATTCCATGCAATTTTTAAAATGTTTTTTCAATAAAAACAAGATGATCATATTAGTGAAAGTACGTAAGAGGAACAGACAGCTTCAGAAACCTCAACTGTAATCCTACTAGGCACAGTCTCCAGCTGGGCTTGACAGAGTCATGTACCGTATCAGGAGGAAAGACAGCGGTCACACTTAAGATGGTTTTGTTTGAGTCAAATGATCAGGGCTCTCCTGTTTTATCTTAAACTTGTGGAGACAGGTTATGTTTCTGATGAGGGCAACCGAATAATGCACTGGTAACCCAAACCTGTTTATCCTCCGACTATGGGGTATGTTACATTATACTTTACCTTTCAACCCTGGGAGGTGATCTTAGTAATAAGGTGGCATGTGCTTTCCCTGAACTGGGGTCCATCTTCCAGATAAGTATCGGAAACCTCCGCTTTGAAATAGGTCTTACCTCTCGTATCTAGAAGAGGTGTGGTCATGGTGGGGTTTAGTGAGTTACCAGACACACTCACATTTTCCTTATTTTTCTTCTTTAAGTTGCTTTAATGCATAGTATCACCACTATTGAGCTTGCTGTTTTTCTCTTCAAACTTATCATTACTTTTGTAGTCTGTATTTTACTTGGGGCACCAATTTCCATTAGCTTTTCAAACTACAAAACTAGGAGTCAACTCCTAATTTCATTTTCTTTCTCTGACTCTGTTCCCATCATTTGTTTCCATTTGACTTGTTCGATATAAAGCTCCTTAGAAGAGAATGAAGTCCTCTTTGAAAAAAAGAGTTTCTGTAACTACGCTAGTCCCCGTGTAAACAGAAGGAAAAAGGAAAACAAAAGGGAAAGGAACCTCAAATCTTCCCAAACGTTTGTCTAATAAATTATAACATCACAAAAAGTACATATTTTTCAAAGTTATTAAAAAATGAATATTTTAAAACATAAACTATAATTCAATACATTTTTGGTTTTTTTTATTTATAAGACATACTTCCCTCCTTCCTAAAAAAAATTGGTGTGTATTTTAATGAGAATGCATATCTTATAGGAAATTTCAAGAGAGAGATCAGAAATAGCAAGTATTTTTTTAGAAAACACAGAAATCAGGGAAGGTGATTTAATTTTACCTTTTATCATGAAAAAGAGTGACTACAATTAAAATAAATTATATTAAGTTTCCTGGTAGCTAAAGGATGCTAGAGAGAAGCTAATAATTTATCAAAAAATATCCACTTAGATTTATTCATGTAACTGATCACAGGTGAACAAGTAAGAGACATTTACAAGATAATATTTGCAAACAGATTCTTCAAAGACTTAAGAAAGACTCTTCTTTTGAATTCTTTCCAAATCTGGAATCTGAAACCCTTAATTTATCTGAGATGATCTTTCCTTTCATACTGTCCCTTCCCTGAATCACACAGTTAAGTGACCCTCAAATTAAACTTGATTTTTCCTAAAATTCATCAAAGATGATGACAGTGGCTTTATTTGTTGATCAAATTTTTCAGGGCTTAAGAAGCATTTCAAGCTATGAATACTTTTAGAAATTATAGCATTTCCCTTAGGAAACTAAAGTGTCATTAAACTAGCATATTTGTATACCAAATAGTAAGATAATGGCATAAAAGTGGGGGATATGATCATTAAGAGCTTAGCATAAATATCTATAAAATTATCTTGAGCTATGTAGGTAGTCAGTTGTAGAATCCATCTTTTTCATTTTTAAAAAGTTTTACTTATTTTTACTGGCATATAGTTGCCTTTCAATGCTGTTAGTTTCTGTTGTACAACAAAGTGAATCAGCTACATGTATACATATATCCTCTCCCTCTTGAAGCTGCCCCCCACCCCCACCATCCCACCCCTCCTTGTCAACCCAGAGCCCTGAGCTTTGAATTCAGCAGTTAAATCCTAAGATGACTTTTGACTGCAGTAGGTAAATTCACATAAATATCTCTAATAGGAGATGTGTGATGCATGAGTTACGAAAAAGAGAAACCCAGACTCTAGAAAATGAAAGTGAAAACCTTGGTTCTTCTCTACTCTTGACTTCCATATTTCCTCTAAAGCCTGACTTGTGATTTAGTTCATATAACTACTTTATTTACCCTAGTATTTCAAATCTTAGAAATTTCTATTCTTTAACACTCAGTCCCTTTGGGTAGCTTGCCACCCACATCTTTGAGGTTTATCCTATAACTGAACCTGTGATAAGCAAAGAAAAACATACCCTTTTACTTCAATAGTTCTGTAAAGATTAAGCACTTCCTATCCAGATTAGTATTTAGAGCTGAGATTACCCTGAAAAAAATCAATTGGTCATTCTATATAGAAACAGAAAATGTATATGTTGACCAGCCTCATCTTTCCATGCATCCAAAATGTGTTTAAACAGATTGTTTAGAATAAGGAATGTCTCTTCCATGCAGGTGAGAGGTACACAAATAGATTGCCAAAGAGCATAGCGAGGCCAAAGTTCACAATAGTTTGCTGAATAAACAAGGGTCACAAGAGCTGGAAATACAGGCAGCCTCACCAGGCTTCATGTTTCTGCCAACTCAAGTCTAAGAAAAACAAAGGGTTAGGTGTCAGTAACCAAACACGGTGTTCTTTCTTACTTTTTTTAAAATGTAAGTTAACCATATTGTAAGAGATACTTTTTCTGTACCTGCATCTATTCAAAAAAGATCAAAGATTATAAAATTTATGAGAAAGAAGTAATGCTTTAGCTCAGTTCCATTTGGTTCTGTTCACTTAACCGAAACTCTTGAGGTAGATACAGAGATAAGCAAGGAGCTAAAAATATAGTTGGGGAAATAGTACAGTTTGTTTGAATACATGTCAAGTATAAAGTCAAAGGTGACCATATTAGTAGATAGTAAAAAGTGTACTGAAATATACAAAAAAAGACAGATTAACTGCTTTAGAAGATCGAATACATTGCCTGGAACCTAACAAATGAGTACAGTTTTCACATTCATTAATCTAGATCATGGATATATTATTAACAACATCTTTTGTTGTTGTTTTTAGTCCCGGCATTTAGTTGAGATTGGGGAGAAGATGGGATAAATTCTAACATAGGTCCTTCTCTGTATTTCTAATAAATACCTTCACTTAAACTTCAAAGTCCTTCACAATATGTTTTCTTTTACTCTCCTACTTATGCCTTATACTCGGGACCTTCTGAAATTTCTGCAAATGCCCTAATTAGGGTTTTTTTGTGTGTGTGTTTTCTCACCATTTTACCTGCTGCTTCCTTTGCTTAAGAATAGGGTATTTTATATACTACATACTTTTTGAATATGTATTGCTTCTTTAAAACTCAATATGCATAGATGTAAAGTCTTTGGTGACACCTAGAGACAATAGTTGCCAGTTGCTCTAATCTTGCTGTACCTTTAACCATTTCTATTGTCTTATTTTCACTTTATTATGTATCATCTGGCTACTCATTAGACTGTGAACCTATGTTCATTCTCATGGTGTCTAGTAGTTCCTAACTATATCTGATAAATGAATGAATGAAGACCAACATCCTCCATTAAGTCTTGGCCAGCTCGTATTCCCAGTGATAATATTACCTTCTTAGAATTTCTAGTGGATTTATAGGTTTATAGACTTCTGAAAATCAGTCTTTTAAGTGAATTCTGAGAGTTAGCCAGCCTGAAACACTTGGAAAATTTTAATAGAGTTGTCATTTACAAATGTGTAAGTGTATTTGTTCAAAACTATTTGTTGTCTTCTGTGCTCAAAGCCCTGTACTAGATAACATGAGAGAGAAAGAAAAAATTTACTCAGAGAGCTCAATCAATATTTATAAAATGAAGGTATAGTAAAACAATAATAAAACACCAGAGGGAATGGAATAGACATCGTCTTGGGATTTCAGAGTGAAGAAAAGAGCACCCAAACCATATTTTAAAGGTTTTTAAAATTATTATTGTGATAAGATGCATATAATTTGAAATCTACTCTTGGATTGTTTAAATGTATAGTGCCAGTATTATTTGGGCTTCCCAGGTAGCTCAGTGGTAAATAGTCCACCTGCCGAGGTAGGAGTTGCAAAGATTCAGTCATGCCTGAGTGACTGAGCACATACATGCATGTGAGCGTGCACTCACACACACAGTATTGTTTACTATAAGCACAGTGTTGTACAAGAGATTGCTAGAATGTTTTCGTCTTGCGTGACTGAAACTATATTCCTTGAACAATTCCTCATTTCCCCTGCCCAAGCCCCTAACAACCACCATTCTACCTTCTGCTTAGAGAGTTTGACTACTTTACTACCCCATCTACATTTCCTCTTTGGAAAAATGTCTCTTGCTGCTTTTAAAATTCTCTCATGACTTTTGACAATTTAATTATAGCGTGCATGATGTAGACTCCTTTGAGATTAGCCTATTTGAGATTTGTTGGGCTTCTCAAATCTGTAAGTCCATATCCTTCTATGGATTTGGGGAGTTTGTGGACCTTATTTCTTTAAATAATATTGCTGTCCTTTTCTCTGTCCTCTCTCTTCTCCTTCTGGACTCTAATAATGTATTTATTGGTCCACATAATGGTATTTCATTAGGCCTTTAACTTTTCTTCATTCCTTTTTTTTATTACTTTCCCCCTTTTACTGGATAATTTCAAATGACTTCAAGTTCACTGATTTATTTTTCTGCTTGATGAAGTCTGCTGTTGAACCTTTCTAGTAAAATTTTCTGATCAGTTATTTGCATTCTTTAACTCCAAAATCTGTTTGATTTGTAAAGAAAATATGTTTTCTCTGTTGAAATTCTCATTTTGTTCATGCCTTGTTTTCCAAAGTTCACTGAAAAGCTTTACAACAGTTATTTTGAATTTTTACTCAGGTAATTTATTGACTTCCATTTCTCTCAGGTTGGTCTTAGGAAATTTATTTGCTCCTTTGATTGAGCTGTTTCCCCCTGTTTCTTTGTGTTCCTAGTAATTTTGCATTGATCCCTATGAATTTGAAAAAAGAGTCATCTATTCCATTCTTTATGGAATAGCTTCATACATGAAAAGGACTTCGTGAGTCAGGCCAGCTTTTGAGTCTGGGGACCTCTTGAAACTTTTCTGTGGATGTCTTTTCTGTATTTGCATGTGTAGATTCCTAATTATAGAAATTTGCTGGTTTTCTTTTTAATTTTTATTTCAGGAGAATTGATTTAAGCATTGTTGTTGAATTGGTATCTACATTTGAGAAAGGAGAGTCTGGTACTTCCTATTCTTCATCTCCCTCATGTCATGGTTTAACGGTTTAACATTATTCTTTTCAATGTCTTTGGGTTCAGAGAACACAACACTTTGAACTCATTTTGTCTGAATTTGAATCTTACTTTTCTATGTTCAGGGCTTCCCTGGTGGCTCAGAGAGCAAAGAATCTGTCTGGAGAGCAGGAGATCCAGGTTCAGTCCTTGGGTCGGGAAGATCCCCTAGAGAAGGGAATGACTACCCAATTCAATATTCTGGAGAATTCCGTGGACAGAGGAGCCTGGTGGACTACAGTCCACGGGGTTGCAAAGAGTCAGACACGGCTGAGCAGCTGACACTTTCACACTTTTGTTATGTTCAGCCTATAAGCAAGTAACCTGACTTTTCTGAGTTCTGGTGTCCTCCTTTGTAAAATGGAGATGATGTCAAGTCACTCCTGGAACTGTTGTTAGGAAAGTCCCTCGTAGAGAAGTTGTCCTTTTTTTATCCTCCTCCCTAAACAAATGTCTAGAAGGATGTAGTTCAAAACCTTAATATATAGGTAACTCTGAAGGTAGTCAAAGTGCGTTTATTGTATATGGTTTTATGTTTCTTTCTGTATATTCTAATTTTCCTACAGTAACTATAAATTATATGTATTATTAGAAGTTTTAAAGTTTTTCTGTGTTGTTTTTTTATTCTTTGATTTGAAAAATCCTTTCTGGCCTTATCCAAACCATATACTGATTCCCCACAATTATTTTACACATATTTCTAAAATGCATAAAACTTGTTCAACCCCATTCTAATACCAGTTAAAGAGATTTGTTTTTGTTTTTGTTTTTTTTATAATTAAGAGATAACTCACCTTCACAGTAAAGGATTTGTGGCTCTTTGTTTTGTGTAAAAGGACTCATTTTCATCACTGATGAGGACAATAGACATATTTATTTTTAGCAGCAAGTATATTACCAAGACACATCTATGTCAGCATTT
Organism: Cervus canadensis; assembly: GCF_019320065.1. Taxonomy (NCBI): domain Eukaryota; kingdom Metazoa; phylum Chordata; class Mammalia; order Artiodactyla; family Cervidae; genus Cervus; species Cervus canadensis. The sequence continues at coordinate 40,041,594 of NC_057399.1, read as the reverse complement.
CAGTGAGTGATCATATCAGAGAATGTTGAAACAGGTCACATTGAAAAGAATATTGATTTTAGCCCCAGAACTTAGAGTATATTGAAAGTGAAAACAACTGACTGCCACAAAATAACCAGTGTTATTTCCTTTTGTCTCCCTGACACTATTTATTATGTGTATACATATTTTTTTAATTTATAAAACCCTTGTAAGCTGCTTGTTCCATAAAGTTAGGTTTCTGCTAGGCACAGTATTTGTCCAGGTGGTTTTAGCCATCATATGATCCTACTTTTCCCCCTGAAGTGTCTGGGTTTTTCAAGTCGTTGTAGCTTTTCTTATCCCATTGCTCCTTGCTGTGAACAATTAAGGTACTCAGGCTCCATTTTAGAAGTGAAAAAATATTATCATTTCACAATAATTCACAATGAAAAGAAGTAGGAATCAAATCTAGTTTTCTTTCATTTTCACTCATGCCAAGCCTAGTGTCCCTCTTTACTGGTGTCCTGACTGCCTCCCAGACCACTTACCATTTTACTACTACCGTGTCAATAACGATCACCCTCACCAGACCAGTGTGATTGACCAAATCACGGAGGCCAGGCCAAAATCCTACCCATTCACATACCTAGTCCTTATCCTGTCCCTTCTAGTAAAGATTCTATTGTGTCTCTTACCCAGAGATGCTGTGAGCTGTGTGGTGGCTTTGTTGTTTAGTTGCTCAGTCGTGTCTGACCCTTTGTGACCCCATGGACTGCAGCACACCAGGCTTCCCTGTCCTTCACCATCTCCCAGAGTTTGCTCAAACTCATGTCCATTGAGTCGGTGATGCCATCTAACCTTCTCATCCTCTGCCGTCCCCTTCTTCTCCTGACTTCAATCTTTCCCAGCATCAGAGTCTTTTCTAATGAGTCAGCTCTTCATATCAGGTTGGAGATATTGGAACTTGAGCTTCAGCATTAGTCCTTCTAATGAGTATTCAGGGTTGATTTCCTTTAGAATTGACTGGTTTGATTCCTTGCAGTCCAAGGGACTCTCAAGAGTCTTCACCAACACCACAGGTCAAAAGCATCAATCTCATTCTAACAATATCCAAGTTTGATGTAAAAACAGTCACCATATTTTACCCCATTTTCTGTCTTTGAGGTTCAAATTATACTTCAACTGTCAAGGGAGCAGGCATTATAGGGAAACATCATGACTCCTGCTGAAGCTCAACCTGTTATTACTCCAAATGTAACAGAGGTGGTGAAACTTCCAGAACTGAGAGACCCTCCAGTCTGTGAAAGATCTAGAAGTTTCTCAGATCTCTAGTCTCTATCATGCCAGAAAGGAACCTCGCAAAGAAGGATACAAAGGCTGACTGACTTCCTAACTTTTCCTGCTCTTCCTCTTAGCCATTTTGATGCCTGATGAACAGAATGCTCTGGAGTTCTGAGAATATTCCCACAATCACATTTTTGTCTATTTCACTTAATTCCAAATAAAATAGAGTGTTTGTATAATAGTTGTCTAGGGTAACTTTTGGGGGCTTCCCTGGTGGCTCAGATGATAAAGAATCTGCTTGCTATGCAGAAGACTCAGGTTCCATCCCTGGGTTGGGAAGATTCCCTGAAGAAGGGATTGACTACCCATTCCAGTGTTCTTCCATGGAGAATTCCATGAACAGAGGAGCCTAGTCCATGAGGTCACCAAGAGTCAGACATGACTGCATGACCAACATTCACTTTTTTTTAACAGGGTAATTTATTTGCAAACAGTTTTATTTTCCATAATTACATTTCTTTAATTTCTACTTTATTTCTTTTGGAAACTAGAGTTATACACTTTTTTTTAACATGAAATATATATCTGAAATGTATAATGGTATTATTATCAACATACCATTATTGCATCAGCTGACAATAACAGTTTATATTTATTAGACACAAATTTAGCTTCCTGGCCTTTTATCTACAAATTCTAATCCACAGACTACCATTTCTTATTTATGTTATTGCCCACCACTAAAAAATGAGGAAAGTTTTTTTTAAATGTATCAGATGTAAATATTCATTATGGTGAAGGACTTTTACATACAATATTTCATTTGCTTTCACAATGTAGACCACAGTCCATTGGCTAGAAGGTAATCAATGACCCCACATAACTGTGGAGGCAGAAAATGACAATCTAGCTGTGTGCCATGCAGAAAATGAAAATTGATTTATGGATCACATGCCATTGTGGCTGCCTGTGCTAAAGAAATAATTTCAATATATGAGAAGACAGAAAAAGACAGAAATATTCTCCCCTTGCAACTTATTTTTTAGAGTTAACCTACAAAATTCTAATACCAAAATAACTAATGAGAATATCATTAAGAAAAAGTTCAAACTTGCTAATGAACATAAATGCAAAATACCTAACTGAAATGTATAGATCATCTAATATAGGCTCCTCAAAGCCTTTCATGTTCTATAATTCAACATTCTTCCACACACAAACAAGATATTCAATAGTAAGTAACCAAAATTCTTCACTTTAATATCTGAAAAAGACAAAGATATTTTCTATTACTATTTCTATTCAATATTACATTGGAAGTCTGAGCCAGTTGTATAAAGCAAGGTAAATAAATGCTGTAAAAATCTGACCAGAAGAAACAAAGCTGTCATTTATTGCAGATAATACATAGAACATACAAAAGAATAAAAATCCCCAAAGAGTAAATTGTTAGAAATAAGAGTATGATAAGCATGTAGATAGAAAATTAATGTACAATAATCTGTTGCACTTCAAAAATAGTAGCAAAAAGTGTCAAAATGAGTCTTTTTAAAAAGTGTATCACTTATGTTAACATCAAAACCTAAAGTAACTAGAAATAAATCCAAAAACATTGGTCCAAAATCTTTATGGAATGACTTGCAGAACTCTATGGAAATACATTTTTCAAAAAGCAAATACACAGATATATTCATGGCACAGAGTGCTCAATACTGTGTCACTTTTCCCTTAATTCATCTGTAAAGCTAATGCTTTTAAATTTTTTAATTTTTTTAATGGAATTTTTCAAAGTGAATGAAAAATTTATGTGAAAATGCAAAGGGCCTGAACCATCAAGATACTCTTGAAAAGCAAGCTGGGCATACTTTTCCTATCAGACATGAAGACTTAAAAAGCTCTATTGATGAGAGGAGTGTCTATTGGTGCAGAGATATAAAAATTGTCAAATGAGAAGAACACTGGATATAGTAAAAATTACATGCAAAACAGGCATCTTACTGAGGGAGACCTGGACTTTTCAGTATATGAATGTGGAACAATTGATTATACATAGAGGGAAAAATGAAATTGGATCATTACCTTATAAAAAATCCATTCCAGGTGACTCAGTTATAAATGTGAAAAGCAAAATTATAATGATTCTAAAATTAATGTGAATACTTTTATATCCTCAGACTTTCTTAAACAAAATACAAACTATAAATTGTAAGATTGAAGGCAGGAGTAGAAGGGGATGACAGAGGACGAGGTGGTTAGATGGCATTACCAACTCAGTGGACATGAGTTTGAGCAAGCTCCAGGAAACGGTGAAGGACAAGGGAAGCCTGGCATACTGCAGTCCACGGGGTCACAAAGAGTCAGGCACTACTGAGCGACTGAACAACATAAGCTATAAATTATAGAAAAGACTAGTAAATTTAGTTATGTTGGAATTAACTTCTTTTCACCAAGAGATACCACATATGGGAATGAAAAATAGAATTTGTAGTTGTTATAACCACATATAACTGGCTGAGTGAATTACTACAACATATTTAAAAAAAAAAAAAAAAAACTCATACAAAAGGATAAGAAACAAACAGCCTTAGGGAAAACTAAGTAAAGATGTAGTCGGAAAAACATGGACTTTATTATTATCTTTTTTTTTTTACTCATGGACTTTAAGATAACCTGACAGAAGATGCTCAATTCTATTAGTATCCAAGGAAATGCAAATTAAAACCACTATAGCGTACAACTCTTGACCATAAAGCTAGCAACATTTAAATGTATAACAACTGGATCAGATAAAGCATAGCCTTCCGGTTTAGACTAAGGATTAGAGACTTTATTTTGATAGTAAGAGGATCCTTTGAAGAGCTGAAAATAAAGATGTGATCAGATTAAAGTTCTGGAAAAATTCCTGTGCTGTATGGAGCCTGGAAAAAAATTGTTGACCGTATCAAATATTGGTGAGAATGTGGAACAAGGGGAAATCTCATCCCCTGTGGAGCAGAGAGTCAATTGATAGAATTGATTTGGAAAATAGTTTGACATTTTCGTGCATATTTGAAGATACGCATTTATTCTCACCCTGAATTCCACTCTTGATCCATACTTTAGAGAAATTCTTTTTCATGTTTACCTGGAAACTTATACAAAATAATTTAGAGCAACTTTAAATGAAAACAACACAAATGTTCATCTAATATAGATTGGATAAGTAAATCATGATATGTGCACATATGCTCTTTTTGTCCATGGAATTCTCCAAGCAAGAATACTGGAGTGGGTAGCCATTCCATCTCCTGGGGATCTTCCCAACCCAGGGATCAAACATGGGTCTCCTGCATTGCATGCAGATTCTTTACCCATAAGCCACCAGAGAAGCTTTTATCATATTTTGCTACAAGGAAAATAAACATACTGCAGCTGCACACAACAACATAGAAAAATTCTATCAACACAATGTTGAGTGAAAGAAATGGATATGGAATTTATAGAATGTGATTCTGTTTTAACAAAGTCCCAGTTGGGCCAAGCTAAATAGTGTATTGTTTAAATCTTCATGCATAGAAGGAAGGAAAGAAATTAGTTATCACATGGATGATTATGATTACATCTGTGGGGAGAAAAGGAAATTCATTTGGGAGGGGTACACAGGAAGCTGCTAAGACATTACTAGCAGTATTCTGTTACTTAACTTGGATGATGGCTCTATGGGTGATTGCTTTATTTTTATTCTTCAAATTATATATCATTGTTTAGACTTCAATGTGCATGATATATTTCACAAGAAAAAAAAGGAAGCTTTGTAGGTCTATTTTTGATGGATTGTGTGTGTGTGAAAGCCACTCGGTCATGTTCGACTCTTTGCAACCCCATGGACCATACAATCCATGGAACTCTCTAGGCCAGAATACTGGAGTGGGTAGCCTATCCCTTCTCCAGGGGATCTTCCCAATCCAGGGATCGAACCCAGGTCTCCCGCATTGCAGGTGGATTCTTTACCAGCTGAACCACAAGGAAAGCCCTTTGAGGGATTATGGCAATGTTTTTTATCTTTCCTGTCTGAGCCCCCCCACCCCCAACAAATATTATCTTATTTAGATCTAGTTTTATTCTCAGTGAAGGTTGAAAAATAAGTTTCTTTTGTTGAAATTCATAATAATGTATCCCACAAAGATCTAATAGCTTAACATTTATCTGCATGTAAAAGAATTATGACATTTAAAATAATGTCTTCTATATCCTGGAAGTGATTAACTTATTTGAAACTCATATTTGATTTAATATTTATAATTTTTTATTTGAGTATCATATAGCAAACAACAGTAAAGCAAACCAAAAGCTTCTTCCATCTGTATAGTAAATTGTTTTGTGAAAGGTATTCTAATGATACGTAAAAACAAATATTTATAGAGGAAGTAGGTTGTCCATATATGATATTGTTTAAGACTCACAGCACAGTAGTAGGGATATACAATTAATATCCTTATGTTTCAATGTGGAAATACAATGCTAACATTTGTGGGAAATCAAGACAAAGAAATGAAGTAACTTCCCAGGTAAGAAAAGGAAAAATACTGTATAATATAATTTACATGAAGAAACTAAAAAAGACAAACTCAGAGAAGCAGAGAGCAGAATAGTATTTACCAAGGGCTGGTGAGTTGAGGAGGAGTAGTGAGAATGAGCTGAAGCTCCAATACTTTGGCCACTTGATGCAAAGAACTGACTCACTAGAAAAGACCTGATGCTAGAAAAGATCGAAGGCAGGAAGAGAAGGGGATGACAGAGGATGGGATGGTTGGATGGCATCACTGACTCAGTGGACATGAGTTTGAGCAAGCTCTGGGAGTTGGTGATGGACAGGGAAGCCTGGTATGCTGCAGTCCATGGGTTCACAAAGAGTCAGACACAACTGAATGACTGAACTGAACTGAAGTGAGAATGAGTGATGTTGGTCAAAGGGTGCAATCCAGTTATAAGATTAACAAATTTGAGGGTCTAATGTGTAGCAATGATAGCTAATAATAGTGTAGCTTATACTTGAAAGTCGCTAAGACAGTAGATCTTAAATGACCTCAGTACAAAAAAGACATGGTAAATATGTGATGGGATGCAAGTGGTAGCTAAGGCTTTAATGATAATCATTTTGTACTTTGTAAGTGTACCAAGTCAACACATTTGTGCATCTTAAATTTACATGTTATTGTGCAGTAGAACTACCAGGAGCAGGGTGGAGGGTAGAAATTAAGTAAATTTCCTAAATCAGTTGACAACCAAAGTACTTGGAGGTGATCTCTAACTCTCAAACTGTCCTAAACCAGAGTCCATCCTGTCTATTACTACAGGGGTGGCAAACCATTATTTGGGGGCAAAGACTTGTGGATTGGTTTTTTTCTGTTTCTTTTTGTCTGGCACAAGGTTAATCTTTTTTTAAGGAATGAAATGCTTTTGTGAGAATACTTGCTCATTCCCAAACCTATAGAGCCCACCCTCCTCTCACCTTGGTGATCATATTTCAATGACATCCCCCCACCCCCCGCCCCAAACTCCTGTAAATGTTTCTATTTTTGACCAGTTTTCTCCCAACAGCTGAACTTTATAAGTACTCAGTGAGTTAGGTAAAGAAAGCCACATTTCACAAGTGAGGAAACCAATTCTCAGTGATAATGTGATGGACCAGAGTCAAACAATTAAACAAGTATTTTTTGAAATTGCTTTATTTCTCAATGTAATACATAGGAGAAGGAGTAGTGAGAAGGAGTGATGTTGGGTGTGGGGGGGAAATTAAATAAAATAAATTAAATTTCTCAGTCAGAAAATGAAATCTGACACACCCTCCAATGAGAATTAATTTGTCGGATTTCTTTCTCTGCCTCAGGAAAAAACAAGTGAACTTCACTGCTGTCACAGGCATCCTGGCTTTGCTTTCATCTTACTGGACCTTTTGCCTTCTCTGGATAAAGAAACTTAACACCATTCCACAAGAAAGGATTTTTTCCTTCTTAGATTTCCTGATGTGAAACCCATTCCCCTAATGTTTTCCATTGTCTTAAGAGTATGATATATCTAAATAACATTTGTTCTCCTGCCACTCAGAAACAAAGAAAAAGGAATGATGAGTTTTGTCTTAGTTCATTGAAAATTATGGCTTTTATTACTATTAGCTTTTTACCTCAGGAATATGAAAATAATATTCCTCTGTCTGTGAAAAACAACAGTTATTTTCTGTGTATCTTTAAGGTAGAGTGTGGGAGGAGGGATTGAGTGGGAAGGAAAGAGGATTTGGTGGAGAAAAGTAATGGAAAAGGGCAAATTACTGGCATTTCCGAGGATCAAAAAGAGCCTAACATAATTTTAGTTAAAATATCGAGTCATTCTCTGTTTCTGCAACCTGTAGGTCATGATTTCAGCTTTTAAGCTTTATGTAAGACATACAGATATCTAGCGCTGGCACAAAGCTTTGCCTAGCTGCACAAGCATAAAGTGTCTGTGTGCTTAGAACTCGAGGTAGTACAGCCCTCGGTCAGCATGATCAAAGACCTGCTCTCTATCAGCCTGAGAAAATGCAGGAAAAATTACTGATAGGTCATTTTCCCAGGGGATACATTTGAAAACACTTGGCAAACTTACAAAGAAACTAGCAATGGTGTATGAAGGCAAACGTACTATGCAGGTGCCATTGAGTATTTTAATATTAACAGCGTCTCTTAGAGAAGATAGCTGAATGACTCCAACTGATTTATCTGCAGTTGATTGCTATGAACCAGGTACTGGATTTCAGTTTGAGCCAGTGACTTAGAATTGTTAATACAGATTTACAGGCTGGTGAAACCAAATATTTCCTTTAAGGGAATGACATTCTCATGCAATTTGATTAACGCACTACCAGAAGTTCATCACAATATGGTAACAATTTTAATAATGGCAACCTGCCAACTTTAGCAGTTGTGGAAGGATTCAGCATCACTGAATTTTCCCAAAGAAACTTTAAACAGAAATGAGCCAAGATCTTTTGAAAAGTGTGTCAAGTCACCATCATCAATAAAGAAGAAAGGAATTTATTAATCTGAGTCACTAGAGTCTTTACTAACATGAATTCATGGTGAGCTTGTTGACGGATGCAAGCTTTATAAGGCACTGTATTGGGAATACAGATAGATGCCCTGAGCTTTCTGTCCCCTCTCCAAAAGTGCATCACTATTCTAAAGTTGATGGGTGGCCCCCTTGGTCTGATTGTGATATTTTTATTACATGAAATATAATGTATTAAATTGTAGGTTTTCAAAATACCTACGAATGTTCTCATTTTGGAATTTGACTTTTTCCTCTCATTCAAACCGTATATCTATGCTAGTAAGGATATTTAATGGCTAGTTGTATACTGTTCACTGTATGATTTTTCCATGTTCTTGGAAACAAATTACTTCATGATATTTACTATTGCTGTCAGTACTACACTAAACATTCTTATACTTAACATCATCTACAAGTGTCAGCATTAATCTCTTCCTCTTGTATACGCACAACAGATACAGCCAAACTGTTCTCCAAAGGGTCTATACCAATTTTTACTTCCACCAGGATAAGAGATACCATTTCTTCGCGTCGTCTCCAACACCCAGAGTTTCTAGGCTTTTTATAAAGTTTCATAAAACAGAAGAGTAGGAAATTTTCTTTCATTATTTTGTTATTAATACTTGTGTCCCCCTTCACTACCAGTGAAGTTGAACATCCATTTCACAAATTTATTGCCCATCTTGATTTCCTCTTCCGACACATGGCTGTTCACATCCTGTGACCATTTTTCTTATCTATTGCTTGTCTACTTCAACATGATTAGTCAGAATTCTGATTGTGATTCTTCGTCTGTGTATTTAGGTAAATCTTGACCCACCCTGTTGTTTGACTTTTGACTTTGGTTACGGGTCTTTTGAAGTTTGAAATGTGATTTTATTGAGTGCATCAGTCTTTAAATTTATGATCACTGTTTTTTTGTTCTTATGGAAGAAATTTCCAAATGCCATTTTTCGTATATTATGTTTCCATTTGTATTTGTCTTTCACACTGCCCACAAGTAAAGACAAGTTTTATTTCTGCTCAACTTTTAAAACTCTTCTTTCTTTTATTTTTATGTTTTTAATTTATATTTTAAGGAGAGAGTCGGATGATTTGAGAGAATAGCATTGAAATGTATACTTTTATTTTTTAACTTTTCTATTTAAGGTCTATAAATGATAAAGTAGAAGTGAGAGTTCCTATTTTGATCCTGACTTCAACAGGATATGGTGCATGATATTAATGGATTTTTAAAAATACTTAAAAATATCATTTTACTTATGTGGCAGTCTGTACTTATTCATGATACATTTTTGTGGTTTGTAATAGCACTTATTTAAAAAGTGAATATGAAATTCAAAAGCAATGAGGACTACTTTCTAAATACCTAAATTTTATTAACCAAATGTCTTACCTCAATATCTCATTTGCTTTCATCATACGATGTATCCCAGTTTGCAGTTATTTTGCTTTGCTTGTTTGTCTTGGGTCTGTTTCGTTCTGAGGCTGTTAGCTCCCTGAGGACAGTTTAGCCCTTCTAACTTACCCATCTGTGTCTGACTGCCCAGTGTCAACCCAGCGCACAATACAGAGCTCGTGCCTGTTAAACCTGCTTGAGGAGTGAGCACTCTCGTGTGTGCTGTGGGACCCACAAAACACAAATGCACGTGCACACACACACACATGACAGGCTGGCTTCTCCTTCGGTTTTACCACAGTCTCTGCAGCCTGTGTTCCTTAGCCTGCTGACTTCATTGCCCCAAAGCGAAAAGTCAGTATTCTTCTGTCTGCATGGACTTTACACTATGCCATAAGTCTGAATTAGGCTTCAGTTTCTGTATTTTCAGGGTACATATTTTTGTCAAGCCACAAAATCTGTACCAGGAATATTCTGAAATCAGGTGCAGTGAGGAGTGATTGCAGAGAGGAGACACATATGACTTCAGACACAACCTGGCTGGATCATTTCAAGCAATTTGCTACATGCTTCTCTCACTGAGTATTATCTTCGCTGTGCTGTGGGAATTATAATACTTATCTTATCAGATATTGCCAGCTACGTGCTGATTAAGTGATAAATTCATAGCCTATATTACTCAGTGCTTACTCTGTGCCTGGAATTATTATTAGGACTTTGTCTGTATGGACTCGTTTAACCAATGAAATTATGGGAATGTGCTGCCTGCCTGGCTCAGTGTTTGGCACAAAATAAATGATAAATAAAAATGGATTTAAAAAAATCTCTCAATGGGGAAATAGGCTAGAACGGAAACTTAATCATAGAGAGGAAACTAGTAGACAGGAAGCTAATGTGTATCAGACACATTGAAAATAGAATTACAGTAGTCTAAATATGAATGACATAGTTCTTGCTTTTCAAGAGCTCCTGGTCTATCTGTGATTATATGTAGTGGGTTTCATCAAAGAAATGATGAAAAGATTGTAATTTTTATATACAGTCTACCAGTATTTATGACTTTTTTTTACATGTGAGAGGCAAAAAATACTAATTTACAAAATAAATATTTTAAATTACACTATATTCACTTAGAGACAGCAAGATTAGATGGTTAAAACAGGAAATTCTCTTTTAGGTGATTATAAAGTATAAAAGTGCAAACAATAATTTAAGTGAGGTTCCAATTTTCTTTTCCTTTTGGTTGCAAGGACTGGAGTCACTCTTTCAGAAAATTGACTCTGTGGGTGGGGCAGTCCTATAGTGGAGACAATGGAGTCACAGAAAAGAAAGGGGGAGGGAGTCCTGAGTTCCTCACCACAGTGAGTCTTTGTTAATTAAGCCTTACATTCCTATCCAAGTCAAACAGTTCTGCAGAGTGACTTAAGAATTAGGCAATAAAAGCTCTCTGTCTTGGTCAGTGGTCAGGCTTGCTTAGACTGAAAGAAAATAAAAGAGAAGCATTTCTCCTCAAGCCTTAATTGCTCATAAGCAATGCTTGATAGTTTACTCAAAGGTCTATGGAATTACTAGGGCTGAGCTGGTTTCTATAAAGGATGATCCATTGCTTAGAACTGCATTACATAAGTGTAGGGCAATACAGCTTTTTTAAACAGTGGATGGACTTCCTTAATGTATGGCTTGTGAAAAAGTGCTGGTCTCTGAGGATTGGGATTCTGAATAGGAGTGATTTAAGCTGTTTCAGACCTTGATGGTTAATAAGTGGTGCCTTTTTCCCACTATAAAGCCTATCTGATGGCTCAGATGGTAAAGAATTCACCTGCAAATCAAGAGATGCAGGTTTGACCCCTGGGTCGGGATGATCTCCTGGAGAAGGGAATGGCCACCTACTCCAGTATTCTTGCCTGGAGAATCCCATGGCAAGAAGAGCCTGACAGGCTACTGTCCATGGGGTCACAAAGTGTCAGACACGACTGAGTGACTAACATTTTTCCCACTGTATCCTGATTCTATTTCCACATCTATTTTTTATTGACTACAATCAACTTACTCTTTGAAGAGTTAATTTTATCTTGATCCTATTGGCTTAGAGCTTTTCAAAGTTTAGTGCTATCCTAGAACATATCTTTCTTTTTTTCTTTCATTCATTCAGCCTGTAAGTATTTATTGAGCATCTACTATGTGTCACTCACTGCCCTAGGTAGTCAGGTAAAGTTCTGGGGCTTTTAGGCCTCACATAAAGTGGCTTCCCAGGTGGTGCAGCGGTGAGGAATTCACTACCAATGCAGGAGACATGAGTTTGATCCCTGGCTCAGGAATATCCCTGGAGTAGGAAATGGCAACCCACTCCAGTATTCTTGTCTGGCAAAATTCCATGGACAGAGGAGCCTGGCGGGCTATATTCGAGGAGGTCACAAATAGGCATGACTGGGTATTATGCATGTAATTGCTACAGTAGCTCTGTACCCAAAATACTTCCATAATTCCTTCACCCCAGACCTGGCTGACTTCTACACATGCAGATCTCAATTTAAATATTACTTCTTCAAGAAGGCTCTCAAATTCCCTTTCTCATCCTAGATTAAGCCTCCAGTATATAAATTTTTATAACTCATTATGTTTTCTTCAAAGCACTGATTACAATGTTGATAATGAAGTTATATAAGGAGGCTCACTAAGCTACAAGCTCTCTTACGACAAGATTCATGCCCTTTCTGATGTACCATCAGATTTCCAGTGTCTCAAAGAGTGCCTGTGACAGACAAAATGCTATCATATAATTCTACTTGTTAGGAAGCTTTCCGTGAGGTAGATTGACTTGAGGTTGGATTTTTGACCCTTTAATGTATCAGCATTATATGGTATAAAGGCACTTCAATTTATCGTATGCCTGGCCCTCCTCTCTACTCTTCTAAGTCACTGATCCCAATGTCCCACAAATGCCCCAGTCTCATCGTTTGAAGGACAAACCCCTGAACACGCCCCTACCCTGCCATCAACCTTTATATATGCATGTGTACTTGGTCAGCTTCATTGTTTACATTTATTCTTCTTAGCACATTTGTGTATTTGTTTAGCTCTTTCTCTATGCCTGTAGGTCTAGAGAAACTAAGAGGATGCCCAGATAAGCTTCTTTGAGCACTTAATGACAACCAAACAGCATCAGATGTCTTGCATGACCCAGTTTCTCCCCATCCCATTCAACTCAACATCGTGCCATCTTGACCAAGTACCTGCCCTGGAAAGCCTGTTTTGCCTCTGAGTTCTTTTCTTTTAGCTAGAGTAAAATAATTTCTATGTTTCTTTATTTCCATTTCAACTTTTCTTCCTTTATACCTCTGCCTCAGAGCCAGCTATAAAACTTGTACAAAGTAAAAATTAAGAATTTCAAAACCCAGAAAAAAAGGGCCTTCAATCACACTGGGAATCTTAATACAGGGCCTTGTGCACTTGCAAGAAGCTGGCCTAGTCCCTCTTTAATTTCACCCCCTTCTTTTCCTCAGTCTCGTTCTCTCTACCCTCTATTTTCTTCTCTCTGACGAGCACCATCACGTGTCTTTTCTTTCCCCAAGAACATTTCCTCCCCCTGGATCGGCCAAATCGGAATCAATCATTGAAAGCTACAAGTGAAACATGAAGTTTTGTGGTCCTATCTGATTTTGTGGGCAAAATCAACATTAACATCACCAAATGCTTGTTATTTTATTTTAAAACTGTATTCTTTGAAGGAACTTCCAAGTTATAATGACTTGCCTAACCCCATTTACAGGGTCTAGTGTTATTTTTTAAATAAATCACTGCAGGAATTTCTTCCAGGATGGCTATTGTACATTTCTGTTCTTACTTTAAAAATTGGGCAGAGAGGGTGACAGGTACCAGGAAGTCACTTAGGGTGTACCCTCTTCTCTGGTATCTAGTTTCCTTGTCTTGCCCTCTGACCATCAACTCAAACTTCGCTTCTTCCTCCTGACCCCCACGTAATACAAATGTACATTGGCTGACATGACATCTCACTGTCCTGAGTTCTGCAACCAGCACCCACCCCCCAAGAAGTCCATGCACCCAGGGATCTGGTCTGCTTGTCCTTGGCCCCAGTCCTCATTCTGCAACATGCCACAGCCCATGTTAGATCTCTGCACTTTATCCTTCTGTACTTCTACCTGGCTGAGCACCATCTCTGCCTTGCAACGAACTGAGCTTGTTCATGGATTTACAGGAAATCCATTCCCACCCAGTATTCCGGGCTCTAGAGCCGTGGCTCGTAGTAGGTCACGTCTTACTCCCTGTCTTAACCAACCCTCCTTCTCGTTCATTCTCTTCTTATCTCTGCCCCCTAACATCCCGTATATCCCTCCTCTTTCCTGTAATCAAGAAGAGCATTCCTTCTCATCTCATGCCAGACAAGAATTGTTTTACTCACCTGCTAGCCCCTTGTGGTTTTGTATTCTATCCTCAAGTCCTCATAAATTTGCTTAAATACAGTCCACTTCCTAAGATATATTTCTTTTACATGTTAATATAATCATGTGTTTTATCTAGTCATACCTATATTATCTTGTTACTGGAGTTAGCTACCTCTGTATTCCATAACTTCAGAGACCAGGAAGTCTAGAATTTTTTCATATTTCAAACATTTCCACCCAGACTTCATTAGCGTTCTCTACTTACACTTTCAGATGTTGTCTAGTTTTTAACTGGAAAATATATTTCTCACGGGATACCTCTGTTAGGTATTGATGGTAGGTTTTCTATGTTGTTGTTGTTTAGTTTCTCTGTTGTGTCTGACTCTTTGGCGACCCCATGAACTGTAGCCTGACAGGCTCCTCTGTCCATGGGATTTCCCAGGCAAGAATACTGGAGTGGATTGCCATTTTCTTTTTCAGGTTTTCTATAACAGATATGTATCAGAAGAGACCCCAGTCCCCAAATAAGACCATGATAAACTATTCAGGACTGAAGTGCTTATCTTCCCTTGACCCTTCATTAGCTTCTGACAGTTTCCTTGGCATTTGCTTGATTTTGAGTTGCATACTTGTTTCCCATGAAATGTGGTTTACTTTGTATCTGTCTTATACCATGACCATGCCCTTAGACTACTTTCTATTACAGAAACCTGCTGACAGTTTTTCCTATAGAACATTTTTTTTCTGGGTTTGAACATAACATATGTTCAATGTATTAAACTTGGAGAATGTAGAATATAAAACAAATAGCCATTTCTAGTCTTGCTCCCAAGAAATAACACCTGTTAACCCTGTTTAATATATATTCTTAACATTTTTTCTAGATATTACTTTGTACAAAGCAAGTCACTCAGATATATAATTTTGTATTCTATCTTGGTTCATATAACTTTATATCATAATGATTTTTTTTCATGTGTCTTAACCTAGTTTTCAAGAAATCAGAACCTGGGGCTTTATAGATAAACTAGTATAAACTAGGGATCAGAACAGGGGAGGGCAAATGAAGTAGAGAAATGATGGGGAAAAGCTAGTATAAAGATTTAATAATGACTTCCCTGGTGGTCTAATGGTTAAGAATCTGCCTTCCAATGCAGGGGACACAAGTTCAATCCCTGGTCAGAGAACTAAGATCCCACATGCCAAGGGTAACTAAACCTGTGTGCTGCAACTAGAAATGCCTGCAAGCTGCAACGAAGGCCCAACAGAACCAAAAAAAAAGAAAAAAATGTGATAGCAAAGTGACTGATAAATGCACCGCTTATGTGGCCTTGGGGTCCATTCCCAGTTTCTTAGGGCCGCCTGGCACGGGTCTCAGTGTGGCAGCAACCCACAATCTGTTTTCCCATTGTGTCATCTCACCTGTGAACCAGGCTCACGTTCATTTCTTCTCCACTGACTGTAAAGGAAAATCCCCGTATGGCCCTTGATGGGAGTTGGAGCCAAGATGTCAGAACAATAGGGGTGACTGACATGGAGTCTGATTACCTGCTACTCTGGTGGAACTCCTGAGACCCACTCCCCAAAATATAATCAAATGGAACTGCTACCCTGCCTTATGGTGCATGTCTGATAACTCGAAGTTCAAGATGGGCTGTTCCTAAACCAATTAGTCACTTCCTAAACCACAGTTACTTGGTCTCTTTGAGGGCTTGGGTACCCTGGGAACTGTTTATCAAACAGAGAGTAATTTTTGTCCATGAAGGCATAGTTTTGCTGCGTAATTCTAGGGGTTTGTGATGTGCATTTTCTGTTGAGGTTTTCTAGGGACTCCACAGGGCAGCCTATTCCACTATGGACACTTCTGACACCACGAGTGAAATAACTGGCCAGAGGGTCCAGGTGACAGAGGAGCATAACCTCCGCCTGGTGTATGTCAGATTCCTCTCTTATTCTAAGTGCCCATCAAGGGCCTCCAGATACAGGGGCTTAAGCAAAGGTATCGTGTGTGCTTGTTCCAGAATTCTGAGTGCAAGTGTTTGGCCTCCTTTTTCTTGATGTAAGGTGCAGATGGAACCACCTCCTTTGCCTTAATAGCTCCAGGCCACCAGGTTCAGACAGTGTTAGTCACTCAGTCATGTCTGACTCTTGGTGACCCCATGGCCTATAGCCCACCAGGCTCCTCTGTCTATGGAATTCTCCAGGCAAGAATCCTTGAGTGGGTAGCCATTCCCTTCTTCAGGAGATCTTCCTGACCCAGGGATCAAACACGGGTCTCCTGCATTACAGGCAGATTCCTTACCATCTTAGCCGCCAGGGAAGCCACTTGGTCCGGAAGAGCTTCACTAATGTGGCAGCAGTGAGGATTCATGGATCTTGTTTCTACCTCTCTGACATACATGTGTCTTACTAGGGCATTTAGCAAACTTGCTGCTTCTTACTCACAGAATGATATTAGTAGGGTATCGTCAAACTATTGGACCAGTTTGTTCACTCGGATGTCAAGATGATCAAAGACTCTATAGACTATAATATAATAGGGAGAAAGAGGATAACAGATCTCTGCAGAAAGATCTTGAAAGTATACTGCTATCCCCACCATATGAAGCCAAAATGCTTGTTGCCATCTAACAACTTGATATTCCAACTCCAAAATGCTGGCCTAAAAGTCTTCTTTCTAGGACATTTTAAATGTCTTACTTGGTTTCTTCAGAAAGCAGAGCTTGAGGCAAAACCTTATGTGCTTTTGCTTTATTAGAAAGTGCAGCTCCAGGGAATAGGACTAAGGAGAAAAGAAGTGAAACAGGTAGAACCAATATGAAGTTTTCATCTCAGTCCTATGGAAACATTTTCCAGGAGAAGCTTATGAGCTACAGCATGAGTTGTCAGTCATGGGGGAGAACAGGGAAATGAATTTATCTACTAGCTACTCTTTCTTCCAGGTTCATAGTCTGTCCATAATCTGCCCCATAGCATGTGAACTCCCTCACATGAGTGTGGGTGTGAGCAGGTTTCCTGGTAAGCCACACCTCACGGTCAACAGGAAAACCTTGCAATAAAAGGCAAGAGGCCCTATATTAGACATGAACCAAATTGTGTTAACTTGTGGGAATCACTTAGAACTTAGGCCAAGTTGGTTGCTGCAGCAGAGTTAGAGATTTAATAAAAGGCAAGGCTAATAGGTGAATAGGATCTGAACTATGGCATGAGTAATGTGATACATCATGCTATTGAGGATGCTTTAAAGCTAGTATTTCCATAGATATACAATATACTTCATTTCATTGTTCCACTGATGTGCCCTAATCTGTTGTAACATCCCCTAATTGTTAGATTATTTCCCTTCAATTATTAATATATTCCCAGTAATTTTCATATAAAAATAGGTATTCATTATAGAACAATTTTTTTTAAATTAGTTACAGGCTTTAAACAAAAAATACATAATTCCTCACACTGACACTGACTTGGTAGCATGGAAACACTTCAGCCCAAAGTGAAGTGAATTTGTCTTTGATGAATTTATGTATAATAAATTCTCCTGACATGATTCCAAAATATATGTATGAACTGATGTGGCATGATTATAAACATGAGGTAAATTTAAACACTGGTATTACTTTACATGATTTCAATTTTAGGTCAATGACTGGAGAGTTGTATTTTTTGAAAAATCTGAGATAAAAAAAAATCTGAGATAAAATATTCTTTAAGAAGCTACCATGTACCTATGTACAATTGAAGATCAAGTGTTAAAAATCCACTCTTGAGGAACACATTAAGCAAAGGATACAACCTCCATCACACATCTGTTCCAAAAACAGCATGTTTCCAAAAGTATACATTCCTTTACAAAATAAACATTGCAACAGTAATAAATATAGAGAAATCAACAGAATGAGTTCCAAAATATAATCACAGTAATCAAGCTTAGTTTTGAATGCCTTATCAATAGTTGATTCATATTTAACCCAAGCTTAACTCTTGGGGCTTTGGCATTAGGTACCCTTACAAGTGAGATATTTTCTGGTGATTTTGATTTGTGGCTGAAGCAGAAATACCCAAACTGAATTCAAGCTGGACTTTCTAAGCAGTGTCACTGTGTAATAGAGAAATGGAGGTGCTTCTTTTTCCATTTGATGCCTTTGAAGTCAGCTTTTTTCCTTCCATATTTGTTGAGCCCTTAGTTTGTGCCAAGTGCTGAGCTAGAAGTTGGAGATACAAAAATAAATAAGACATAACTCTCTGTCACAAAGAATCCTGATCCAGCGCAGAAACAGTGTTACTATGAACAGAGTTGTCTAAGAACCATTTCTCAACGTTTCCCATCTACATAATAATTTGCATATGAAGGAATACAACATATTATTTGCAACTGAAATAGCTGGATAGTCCATAACAGGGATTCTATTAATAGTTCTAAAAGAAAAAAAAAAACAGGTCAGGTAGGAAGATTATACGGCTTTTGTGGCAGAACGTTTTTCAGAGTTTGGGAACATCAGATCCAATACGATCTCCCAGCAGTAATAACACCACATGGAAAGATGAAATGTTATTGTTCAAACCTCTCATTTCACCTTCCTTTCACTGAAAGTTGTTAATTCTCTGTGCCAGGATGGAGCTGAGTCAGGTCTCTTCTCTGTGGTCCTGGAGTGAGCTTGTTGGGGTGTTGGGGAAGGAAATTAGCTTCTTCATGGTGAGTATTTCAATATTTCAATGTTGTCCTTAGTGTGAATTTGAAAATCCCATGAGCTGAAAAATCAGAATCTTATACCTCAGTGGTTACAGTGACATAGTTTGAGGATGAAGGACATGGGTAAATTGTAACCTGAATCAGGTAGGTATCCTAATTTGAGTCTGCACATATTAAACGTACTCATTGCCAAAGCACATATTAAACACTATTCCTTGTGTGGGTTAGCACCTTGATACTGCCTCATGCAGTGTAAGTGCTGGTTATAATAAGCAAAGAAACACATGCGCTCTCTTCAGTGGCTACTTTTCATAAAGTAGTCATAATCTCTATTCTAAAATCCTGACAGGGATCTCCTAGGAATTACTGGAGTCTGTGTATTTAGAAAATCACACTGCTCCTTTATTGCACTTCCTTCCCTAAAGTGATTAAAACCATAAAATCTTATAAAATGGGACAGAGTAAAGGGAGAAACAGCCAAATTGATATTGGTTGTGGGACTTCTCAAAGCAATAATACGGGGATCTCACTGTTTTTCCTCTCCCAATTTCTCCCTCCATTTCTTTTTTCCCTTTCCCCTTATTCCCTCTCTTTAAAGTATTATAGTATTATGACGTTTTTTCCCATTAATAAAATTTCAGTTCTTTCAGTTTTGTCCTATTGCCATCCACTCCCCATCTCTTACATGATGTTATAAGAAAGAAAATTCTCTGCTGAAAAATGTATTATAATTTTGGAATCATAGCAAAGATGACAACTTTCTTAAATTTATCCTATTGCTCATGACATAAAATGTAATCCCATCAAATATATTTGTTTTGTTAAATATGCACCAGCGTGTTTCAGCAATACTTTCAAAACTGAGCTTTTTCAGTGGGAGTACTTGGCTGTACTGACACCACTTCATCTTTCTGCATCTTCTGCCACTGAGCTGTAGATTTTCTAAAATCAGAACCAAAAGGCCAAGAGGATAATATTCCTGCTTCCCATTTTCTGTCATGTAGGTCTTATCCATCTCTCTTCTACTAAGTAAATTTGTCTCTGACTTTCTTTCTCTTAGTTTTGCCTAGCTGCGCAAATACCTTCTTGTCTTTTGAACTCCAAAGATACCCTCTGACATTTCCGATCAGATCATCTGAGACTGATGGGATGTATGTTCTCTCTCTTGGTTGCTTTGTGAGAAAGTTCTGCTGAAAAAGCCTTGTGTTTCTAAGACAGTGGCACCTGTCCAGCACTCTGCCCAGTTTGTCAAGAGGGTCTGACTGAAGCCCTTCATTATTGTCTGCTGGTGAAATAATTTGCCCGAAGGGGAAATGGCTCCTTAATAAGAGGAATGAATGGGGCATTGTTTTTGCCTAATACTCACAGAGCTTCTTCCTTGTAACTTCCGTTCCTGGCCTTTGCTTTAACGTGTCTACCTGCTTAGCAAGCTTCTGTGTGAGAATTTAGGCGGTGGCCTTGAATAACACGTTGTGGATGCCAGTTACCTGAGGGAACCGAATCACAGAGTAGAGCAGAAAGCCTTTTGTGTTTTCTCTAGAAGGAACTAATTATTACAAAACACTTGTGTTTAGGTTCTTAGGCCTTTTTTCAGACCCTGAACCTCAATTCAAAGTGAGGCCAAAGGTAGTGCTAACGTTGCAGACAGATATTTCAAGAAACAAAGGCTAGTTTTGGGTAGGACAGCTTAGAATAGACATATGTAAAATATTTGACCTTGTTGACAAAACCATTTTACGTACCTATCTAAAGGTTGGATTTCCAGTAGCTGAGTTTGTTTTTGACTCCCTGTGATGAGGAATGTTTAACACCATGGTGGGATTGAGGCAACCTCTTTCCCTGTCTTGACAATTGAGAAGAGACCAACAAACAATGACTGGATCCTGTGTGTGTTGAGAAGTCTAACTTAACTCAGGAACATGGGACATTCATATTTTCCTATGTGCACTTCAAAGCAGGGAAAGCCGATTTTCATAGGGGAATGTACATAAGGGAAGTTGAGAGAATTCCACCAAGGTTCTTGATATCTTTTCTGTCCTGAGAGGACTGTCTGAATTCCTTCTTTTCCCCTCAGCTGGAGCTAGCTTGAGTAACTGCCAATTATTTGCAGTTAAGAGCCTTGAATAATAGTAATACATAAGTAAATACTGGTAGATACTCCTTTATACTCCCAGAAATAAGAATGGACAATTTTGCACGAAAAACAACCAGATGGAAACATTGTATTTTATTTTTTATTTTTTTTTCATTTATTTTTATTAGTTGGAGGCTAATTACTTTACAATATAGTAGTGGGTTTTGTCATACATTGACATGAATCAGCGGTGGAGTTACATGTGTTCCCCATCCCGATCCCCCCTCCCACCTCCCTCCCCACCCCATCCCTCTGGGTCTTCCCAGTGCACCAGGCCTGAGCACTTGTCTCATGCATCCAACCTGGACTGGTGATCTGTTTCACTATAGATAATATGCATGTTTCAATGCTGTTCTGAAACATTGTATTTTAATAGTATGACACAGTTGAGAGTTGACAGTTCCCTTGGATGGCACACTGGCTCATGCAACAGGCAAGGAAACAAACATAGAAACAAGACATGTCAAAAAACTCAAGTTTCTAAGCAGCACAAATCATTAGCAGTTTCAGTGGGAGTAACTTGGGAAAAGTTGGATTGACACAAATATTTACATAGAAGAAAACATAGTCAAGCAGTGTTATTATAATCATTATTTATGAAAACATGTATCATTGCAAATCATAGTTTCTGGAGGGATAATTTATAACCAAAGTTGTTTTAGTTGCTTTGTACCACCCTCTTTTATAATTGTTTTATTAGGAAGATACTAAAACAAAATCTCTGAGAACATGGCTCTTCATTTCTTTAAATAAAAAATTATTCATTTAGCTAAACTATAAACATCCAAGACTTTAAAATAGTACTCATGTTTGTTTGTTTTTACTATGGAGACTGTTCATTCTTAAGGGAAAGGAAAATGTTATGTATGTGTCATCACAACTAATGAAGGGAAAAACTTCAGGCATTAGAAATTACTCTTGAATTTCTCTCACTTCTTGTCATAAAGTTACACTACCACGGTATATTTCAAAGATTATTTTTGTTAAATGTCTGGGAAAATAGGATTTAGTTTCTCCTAAAAATGAAGATAGACTTAAAAAAATTAATCTATACTTGATAATTCCAACATATATTTATTCAGTTTTTCCATCCCTTCTAGAAATAGCGATATTAATGTTTTTAGCATAAAATAGCAAAGAAATAAAGCGTTACTTCTTTACATATATGACGGTTGTTTTTCACTCCTATTATTTACTGAACAATGAATATCATTTCTATTTTTAAGTTGAAAATGGAGATGCAAATCCATCATGAAACTTGTCCCCATTTCTTATAGCCAGGCTTTTGGGGAGGATCCTAAGCCCACATTACCTGCAGAGCAGCCTAGATAACAGAGACAGGCACACAGACCTTGGAAAGGCAAACTATACTCAGCACCAGATTCCAGGGGCAGTAAAGGTGTCCTGCTAGGCAGATGAAACAGAGGCAGGGAACCTGAATTGTATAGTTGTAACCTGAAAGACTAGATTGCTTTATGGTTGTGTCTGGAACAGGAGCTAACAAAGCAACATACACAGGAACTAAAGCAGAACTTTAGTGTCAGAGACCAAAATGAATACGCACTGATGGATTTCAACGTCATGGTGTTGGAAAGTAGACACAGTAAACTGCTCTCGGTCCTGGAAAAGAAGGAAATTGCTGAAGTTTTTTCCAACCTTGCTGGGTCTACATCCCAATGATTCAGGGTGTTGGGATGATAACTGATTTTACAGATGGAGCACAGGGAAAGCAAAGGAATAATCTAGAGCTGTTAGGTAAAATACCAACACCTGAATCCTATCATTGTAACCACTTTGCTTAGTGCTGAGGGGTTTCTTCTGCTGATAATGTTCTAACTTAATTCTCTTATTTCTCCTTCATACACTCATCAGTACAGCCAAACTTATCTATCTGATGCCCTAGTTCTTTCCTTTTGCCCACACAATTTCATATCTTTGGATATTCCTTTCATCTCATCTTTACCTGTGTCAGTTCTATCTTCAAGTCCCAACTCAGGTTTTATTTTATGCCAATCCTCCAGAGTTTGAAAAACATTAGTTGTTCACAATTCCTTTAAAATATTATTGTAAAATACATCACATCAGGTATAAAAGTACAAAACCAATTAATTTTAAAGAATCATCTGTGTAACCACTACCTAGGTGAAAAAACAAGACTCTTTTAACATCTCTTTAGAAGTCCTTTATATGATTCACCTCCATGGTGATGTCCTCTTTGTTCTTCTTTGGAGGTAATCTCTGTCTTGACTTTGTACTAATCATGCCCTTTTGTTTAAAAAAACTTATATTATTTTATTTGGACTTATATTGCCTATGCACAGTGCTTTAAGTACTGTTGTTTATCTTGATATAATTGCATCTTACAATGCATATTTTGTTCTTCTTTTGGTCAGCATTTATGTTTCATCTTTTATTGCTTGTGGCTAAAGTTCAATTACATTTTTTATAGGATTCCCTTGTCTAAATATTACACTATTTATTCTTTGTACTATTCATCAACATTTGGGCTGTTTCTAGTTTAGGGCTATTATGAACACTCTTATGTAAGTATCCTGGTGCATGTGTTCTTAAATCATTTAAATTGTTTAACTTTATGAGGGAATATTTATCCTATATTTTAAAATATCATAAAAAATTCCAGTTGTTATATCGTATTCTAGCTTGTGTTCTTAGCACAATGTATAGAATTGTTACTCTGTTTTAGGCTTCTTGGTATCTGTTATAGATAACATTCCAATGAATGCTCTACGAATATTTGTTGTTCAGTCACTCAGTCATGTCCAACTCTTTGCGACCCCATGAACTACACAGCACACCAGGTCCCTGTCCTTCTGGAGTTTGCTCTAACTCACGTCCTTTGAGTCAGTGATGCCATCCAACCATCTCATCCTCTGTCGCCTCCTTCCCCTCCTGCCCTCAGTCTTTCCCAGCATCAGGGTCTTTTCCAATGAATCAGGACTATAGCCCACCAGGCTCCTCTGTCCATAGAATTCTCTAGGCAAGGATACTGGACTGGGTAGTCATTCCCTTCTCTTGGGAACCTTCCTGACTCAGGGATTGAACCTGAGTCTCCTGAATTGCAGGCAGATTCTTTACCATCTGAACCATCAGGGAAGCCCACTCTAGGAATATATTTTCTCCCTATATGAGGTTACTTCTATAGCAGACATCTGCTTGTTGGAATTGTCAGGTCAAAGGGTATGAATATTTAAAGATTCTTGATTTAATAAAGACAAATGACTTGTCATGGTTGTAACACACATTTATATTGACTACTTGTTTTTGGTAAGGAATTGTTTTTGGAAGAGACCAAATATGCTAATTGGTTTTAGGACCAACTGATCTTCATATTGTAACAATTGAGCCATGTATTCTCTCTTATGTAAGTTAGGAAACAGGAAACCTGTTCTTCTTCTTGATTACTAGGAACTAATTCTCTATCTCTGGCTGAAAATTTGGCACACTGTCCTCAATATTTTGTCACAGTCAATTTTTTGATGGAAAGTAAGACTATTAGACTGATTTGAAATAGTAGCCATCTAATAATCAACTGGGTGAGGAAGAAGTACTCTAGAATAAGATGTGATAATTGTCTGTTAAACAATTAAATATCCTTTACTTTTGTACCATCTCCAGACCATAATTTTTGCAAGAGATTGGTACACACACACAAACACACAAGATGTACATAAAGAAAGAGAAAAAATGCTTGAAAATTAATATTAAGGTGGAGTCTTTTCTTGTTCATTTTACCACCTGATTACATCTTTCCCAAATCCATTTGCCAGTTGGTGCATGTGTGTGCTCAGTCATGTTGTCAGACTTTTTGTGACTCCCATGGACTGTAGCCTGCCAGGCTCCTCTGTCCATAGAATTTTCTAGACAAGAATACTGAAGTGGGTTGCCATTTCCTATTCCACGATCTTCCCTACCCAAATATCCAACCCACATCTCTCAAGTCTTCTGCATTTACATCATAATATATTTGCCACTCTTCTCAGGCTGACTGTGATGGTACGTCTTGTTTACTCCCCTCAGTGATAGGAACCATGGTCAGAAACATGGGAAAATACAAGATGGTGAACTGAACTGCCTGTTCTCCAAGCGTAAATGATTGCAAGTATCAGGAGTTTGTGCCATTGTGATTTTGTGGAAAAGAGCAATGAGACAACGATTATAAAATAAGGGCCAAGTCCTCTGCCAGGAAGACAAACTAGTTGAGTTCAGAGGTTCTGCCTTTAAGTGCTCTGTAGGATCCACACAGGGAGAATCCATTTATCTTACCTTTGTGCCTCCCAATTAAAACATGACGTACTTTTCTATCAATCTGTAACTCTTTTGGTTGTTATGGCAAAGGGACAATAGTGTAGATATATCAACAATGTTTAGTAATATTAGGTTCGATTCACCATGTTAAAAACTGAAAATGATCTTTTGTGTATTTTGACTGTAGCAGCATGCATGTGACCTTCTTAAACTCATAAATTAATGTTAAAAACACAGGCTCCCAGTTTTAGATTTAGTCTTCTTAAAAGTAATTCTTTCTTACAAATGAGACACTCTGTGTTAATCTGCAGGTCTTCATGTCTCAGGTAAATGGCATGGTTCTTTTTTGTGAAAAATATAGCTTGCTTATTGACATAGGGGCCTTCTGGAGTTCTTAAAGGTAAAGGGTTCATAAGGCTGCAGACAGGGATTCTAAGTTGTTGTAAAATCAGGAGCCATTATCTTGACACTAATCTTTTCTTAGTAGAAGCTATGAATGATTTGTTTAATTTTTTCCTCTCTTCTGCAAGAAACACCTAGATCCTTTCTGAATTTTAATAGTTTTCTTCCATAAATTAAAGCTTACCTAAGGACCAACCTGGATAGCATATTTAAAAGCAGAGACATTACTTTGCCAACAAAGGTCCATCTAGATAAGGCTATGGTTTTTCCAGTGGTCATGTATGGATGTGAGAGTTGGACTGTGAAGAAAGCTGAGCGCAGAAGAATTGATGGTTTTGAACTGTGGTGTTGGAGAAGACTCTTGAGAGTCCCTTGGACTGCAAGGAGACCCAACCAGTCCATCCTGAAGGAGATCAGTCCTGGATGTTCATTGGAAGGACTGATGCTGAAGCTGAAACTCCAATACTTTGGCCACCTCATGCGAAGAGTTGACTCATTGAAAAAGACCCTGATGCTGGGAGGTATTGGGGGCAGGAGGAGAAGGGGACGACAGAGGATGAGATGGCTGGATGGCATCACCAACTCGATGGACATGGGTTTGGGTGGACTCCAGGAGTTGGTGATGGACAGGGAGGCCTGGCATGCTGTGATTCATGGGGTCGCAAAGAGTCAGACACGACTGAGCGACTGAACTGAACGGAACTGAACTGAAGAACACAAATCAGAGGAATTGCGGGCGCAGAAAGTAAGTATATTACACAGACTTAAAGTCACTTGGTGGGTGAGAAGCCTGTGAGAGTCACATGTTAAATATGGATTACCTCTTTGATTACTCCAGTACTCTCTTTAATGTGTGTGTGTGTGCTCAGTTACTCAGTTGTGTCTGACTCTGTAATCCCATGGACTATAGCCCACCAGACTCCTCTGTCCATGGGGTTCTCCAGGCAAGAATACTGGAGTGGGTTGCCATTTCCTACTCCAGGGGGGTCTTCCTAACTCCAGGATTGAACCTGTGTCTCTTGCATCTCCTGCATTGGCAAACTGATTCTTTACCACTGTGCTACCTGGGCAGACCCACTCTTTTTAATATTGCCCCTAACCTGTTAGCAGTGGTATATTTGGCTAAAGATTGCATGAATCCTCTGTCTTCATTACATAAGTGAGTCTGAAGATTATATGGACAATAAGATTCTAAAATTATTTTACTATTTTATTATAATTTCTCCATTTCAAATCTTTGATGCTTATGAACCCTTGCTAAGCTATAAGGCTTTTCATAATCTTGTCCCAGTCAAACTCTGTAACCTTACTTTGCATCATTTGTACCTCATTATGAGACCTAAACATATTGAATGCCTCTCATTTCACTAAAATTGACATAATCCTGCTTAATGTCATTCTTACAAGCCCTGTCACCCATTCCTAATCAGACAAGAGTTAATTGCTTTATTCTCCATTTACAATCATGTGACAATCATGTCAGGGGTAGCTTCCTGCCTAGATGGTATCCCTAATATCCTTAACTATATTATGTTATTATACAGTTCTTGTGTTTGCTGTTCATATAGCTGTTGATATGGTATTATTGTCACAAAACACTTGTCTTCTATCCTTTTCTGCTGTTACTCAAATATTATGTTAATTTTAAGAGTGTCTGGCATTTCAGAGCAGGTATTGAAAATTATTAAATAAGTAAGAAAGTAAATAAATAAAGTGAGCAGCCACAATATAATAAAAAGTACATCTCTAACCTCATAATTCAAGGTGTAGCTTCAGACAGTTTGAAAGTAAAGAACCAACACATTTGTTTTCCTGCTGTTAATTAAGTAAATGCTAAAATCCAATAGCTAAATAATATTGATTTGATCTACCTATATAGCTTTGTTGTAAACATGGGCTGATTCTTTCAAATGTTAAAATGAAAAGGAATAGTCTTGTTTAGGGAGAGTAAAATGAATCATATGTATAATCTTTGAGAGAAACACTAAATCTACTCCTTCCATTCTGGTGAATCAGATTAAGCATAATATATTTAAGGCCAGAAGTCAGCCAATGAGCTTCTATTATGTCATAATGTGCATAAAGGAGGTTTTCACATCTTTTTATGAAGGAACACAGGAGGAGACTGGAGTGCAGATCCAAATTCTGTGATTATTTCCATACCTACGCTTAAAACAGATATGAATACAAACATAGGTGTTCTGGCATTCATATTATCAAAATACAGAAATATTGCTGTCTGGAGGCAATTATACTCCTTTTCTTTGATTTAAACTTTCAGTGAAATTTGTTAATTGAAAGTGTTTTGGCAGGGGGATCAAGATGGTACAGTCAAAAGACCCTGATCCCACCACCTCTCATGGGTACACTCAAGGACAGTTATCTATGAGAAAGACCTGAAAACTAATAGGAAATATTTTCTGCAGCTGAAGCTATAAAGAAGAAACCACAGGGCGATGGATAGGAGGGATGGAGACATCATACAGTTAGGATCCATACCTCCCATTTAGTGACTCACAAACAGTGAGACTATCACAACCACAGAAATCCTCCCTGAGAAGTGAGGGATCTGAAGCCCACAAGGAGCCCTCAGGCATAGGGTTCTGCACCAGGAAGACAACCTTCAGAGAGTGTGTTGAAAATCAGAAGAGCTTACATTCAGGAGACCCAGAGGGCTGTCAGAGACTACTGAACTCTGTCTGAAAGGATGCATGAAATCTCATATTCCCTGAGTCCTGCAACCATAGATGTAGTAGTGGGAAAATGCCTGAGTCAGAACCACTTGCTGTTCTTAGAGAGTTCCTCAGAGAGGCAGGAGGCTGCTAGAACTCACCTGGGAAATGGAGTTACTGGCAGCAGTTATTTTTGAGATCTTGTTCTTTCACACTGGCACCAGTGCTGGGAAGCACCATTTCAGAATCCTTTGTCTAGCCTGTTGATTCCAGGGGCTTGTCTCACCCTCCAGCAGGCTTGCAATTGACATGAAGGGCTGAGCCACACAGCCAGCCACATGAGTAAAATGCTCCATCTACCAACACGTCTGCAGCTGTCATCAACCACTAGGCTGCAGAGCTAGCCTCTCGGGTAGACTGCCCTGCCTACCAGTGGATCTACTCCAGCTGTGGACTGTCTGGAGTTAAAACCAGCAATGCCAGGTTTCCTGCTCCACCTACCAGTAAACCCATAACAACCACACAAGGTAGGTCCTCACAGGCTGCTGAGCCAGGGGCCTGCTCGCCTATAAATACCTAGTTATTGGCTTTGCCACAATAGAAGGGCGTGTGCAGCTCACTCTGAAGGTACCTCTGGAGCGTCTAGCTCTGATGGCCAGAGGGGAGCATGCTGATGGATCCTGGATCTAGTAGGATATCCCATAAGGCCACTTCTTCAAGATCAAAGCACATAGTGGACTTGCCCAGCGCATAGAAATAAACACGGGAAATTAGGCAAATTTAGAATACAGAGAGATATGTTCCAAACAAAGGAATAAGACAAAGTACCGGAAAAAGAACTAAATGAAATAGAGATAAGTAGTCTGCCCTGTAAAAAGTTTGAGATAAGGATGTTCACTGAACTTAGGAGAAGCTGGATGAACACAGTAAGAATTTTAACAAAGAGAAAATATAATCAATCTGAGCTGAAGGTTACAATAACTAGGAATGAAAATATACAGTAGAATATATCAACAGAATATGTAGATGTAGAAGAATGAATTAGTGATCTGGAAGACAGAGTAATGGAATCACCCAAGATAACAGAAAAAAACTGAGGGTAGTTTGAGAGCTCTGGGACAATGTCAAGTGTACTAACATTGACTTTATAGGGGTCAAGAGAGAAAAATGGGCAGAAAACTTTTTTGAAGAAATAATAGCTTAATAATTTCCTACCCTGGGGAGGAAATAGACATCCAGAGCAAGGAAACAGACATCCAGATCTAGGAAGCACAGAGAGTCCCCAACAAGGTGAACCCAAAGAAATCTACATCAAAACATCTACATTGCACTGAGAAAGTAAAAAAAAAAAAAAAAAATCAATATTAAGAAATAATCTCTTAAACAGCAAGAGAAAAACAACTAGTTAACATACAGAAGAATTTCCATAAAGCTATCAGCTGACTTTTCAGTGGAAATGTTTCATACGAGAGAGAGTGGCACAATATATTCAGAGTGCTAAGAAGACTTGTCTTCCATGAAGCCCCGCAGTGGAAGCTCTGCAATTAGGGTGCTAGATTGGTAAATGTAAAAAGCCAGCTTATACTGTGAGGGCAGGTTCAGTTCAGTTCAGTTCAGTCGCTCAGTCGTGTCCGACTCTTTGCGACCCCATGAATTGCAGGTTAGACATACAGTAAACCTTCCTTTAAGACACATATTGTTGAGAACTGGCTTCATCTCTAAAGATAGCTAGCTTTAAGAAAGGCTATAACCCCAAACTTCTAATTTGCAAAACAGACAAATTCAGGGGTAGTACTTCTGTTTTTCAGAATACTGACATTGCAGAATACACTTCCTCTGCGTATAGTTACTTAAAAACCCATCTCTTTTTAACGTCTGAACTATGAGTCAGTTTTATCTGCCTTGATGCAGTAACCCACTAATGGGGGAGGTGAATCATATAAAATTCATAATATGTGAATAATCATGCAGCTAGTAGGATGGATAATTGAAGAGGATATGCTGCTGCTTTAGATGACAATAATGAACTTGATACACAGATGCTGGATCTGTGTCAGTGAGGAAGACTTCCAGCTAGCAGTGCAGGCAATGTTAGAATAGTATTATATCTTGGATGGCAGCATAGTGTTATTGTAATGGACAGAGAAGACTTTCATGCTAGAGTGAACAGATCCCCCTTTCTAGCTCTGTTGCTGTTGCTCTACTGGCTATATGACCTTGATTATACATCGATAGAGTTTCCCTAGCCCCGTAATTTCCTCATCTGCAAAATGAGACAATGACATTTAAGTTGTAAACACATGCCACAAAATAAATAAATATACCTCATGTGGTTTCTAATATGAAATTAGTGTATACTAATGGTAGCATTTTAAAATTATTATTCTTATTTTTTTTATATATGATTGGAGTATAAAACAGACCCATGTCATATAGAGAAAGTGTAGAAACATGGGATAACAATAATGTGTGTTGTAATGAGTCTGTAGTTACTGACTATATGTCAAGTAAATGTCCTCCGAATTTTATGTGTGTGTGATAGATGTATTTCATTCTGTGTATCTACAACCTATTTTTTTTAAAGCTGTGCTTCTTTTCAGAGATAAACCACTTTTAATTATTCATTCACTTATTTTTAATATTAATGCCAAATCTTATTTTAAGGAAAAGTTAGTGAGAAAAAAGAACAACATTCATTTAATTTTTTTAAATCCTTAGCCATTTGTGGAATGGCTGTTTTGTGGGAGAATGTTTGCTGCCCTCTTTTGCTATAGTAAATCCAAAGCCAGCTTGAGAAAGCCATACTTGTACTATCTCAGTAGCATTTAGTTTTCTTTTTTAAAAAGAGCAAAATTTCTTTCTAATAAATGGCACTTTATCTTCAAATTCATTATTGACAGGTTCATTGTGTTAGGGGTACATTTTTTTCTCTGTGCTGGCTTAAAAATATAAACATGCATCATGAAGAAGTAACCCTTTTTTAGAAAAATTTGCACATTTATTTGAATATAAATTTCACTCTTTTTTATTGAGGTATAACTGACATGCAACATTATATTAGTTTTAGCTATACAATATAATGGGATCACAGCTTTGAGGTTAAGATGCAATAGCCATGTAATCAGGCCTTGCTTACAAATGATACCCCTTAGAAGGAGTGGAGAGAAAGACAAATACTTGTATTTTTATTATTGTGATTTCTGCCACCTTCTTATAGCACTTACTATACTTTGTCATTGTTTCTTATGTTGAAATATTCAACATCAAATTAAGCCTTTCCCTTTTTAGCTTAACCTCCAGCACAGCACCCACCTCAGTTAGAGCAGTTTGTTGAGTGAATGATCCCTTGAAAGATTATATCTGTTTTCATAAATCTGTTTCTCATCTTCCCAGTTCTCTTGCTTTTCTTCCAAAAGTATGAGTGTTGACCTGGAATAGATTAGTTGTATGTTTTATATTTTGTCAGAAATCTTAAAATAGGGTAATATTTTCTTTCATAAAACCACACAGAGATCAGCTTCCTACCGTTTCCTTTATTTGTAGGTAAACATATTTTTTCTCTTTACAAATTTAAGAAACTCTAGTAAACTCTTGGGATTAAAAGGAGGTTCTCAGTTCTCTTGTGAGAATTTGACTTGGACTAAAATGGCGGTTAATTTGTAAGTTTCGGAGAAGAAAGAAAGTTAGCATACACAGCTGAAAATAGACACTCAGTGCGGTTTCAATGAAAGCCGCTTTAACTCTGAGTTTAATTCTGAAATCAAGCAGAGCCACATGTGAATACGTACAAATCAAAATGGTAACTGTGCCAGTCTAAGAAGTAAACAGCATTATTATTGCAAAATTATATTACACCAATTCAAATTATAAACTTGTTTTTAAGCTAACCAAATAACAACAAAAGGCTTTCTGGAAAATTCCTTGTAAGCGGTATAATTTTATGTTATAATTCATGTAATATGTACTTACTCTCTGCTATGTGTTTGGCACTAAGTTAAATAATTCAATCATTCTTTGGAAAGAAAAACAATTCTTAGTGATACTAGCTTTTGACTACTGTTGTAAAAGTTTTTTCGTGGCTAGAGATCAGATATTCTTTTGTGACCATTTCACAGCAGGAAATCAAAATATATAAACCTTAGATTTCAATAATAGCTTGGTTCTTCAGTCCTGTCTCTCAGTCGTGTCCAACTCTTTGCCACCCCATGAATTGCAGCAAGCCAGGCCTCCCTGTCAATCACCAACTCCTGGAGTTTACTCAAATTCATGTCCATCGAGTCGGTGATGCCATCCAGCCATCTCATCCTCTGTCGTCCCCTTCTCCTCCTGCCCCCAATCCCTCTCAGCATCAGGGTCTTTTTCAATGAGTCAACTCTTCGCATGAGGTGGCCAAAGTATTGGAGTTTCAGCTTCAGCATCAGTCCTTCCAATGAACACCCAGGACTGATCTTCTTTAGGATGTACTGGTTGAATCTCTGTGCAGTCCAAGGGACTCTCAAGAGTCTTCTCCAACACCACAGTTCAAAAGCATCAATTCTTTGGCACTCTACTTTCTTTATAGTCTAACTTTCACATCCATACATGACCACTGGAAAAACCATAGCCTTGACTAGATGGACCTTTGTTGGCAAAGTAATGTCTCTGCTTTTTAATATGCCGTATAGGATGGTCATAACTTTCCTTCCAAGGAGTAAGCGTCTTTTAATTTCATGGCTGCAGTCACCATCTGCAGTGATTTTGGAGCCCCCCAAAATAAAGTCTGACACTGTTTCCACTGTCTCCCCATTTATTTCCCATGAAGTGATGGGACCAGATGCCGTGATCTTAGTTTTCTGAATGTTGAGCTTTAAGTAAACTTTTTCACTCTCCTCTTTCACTTTTAGAACTATGGAATTATCAATGAATCTTGTTTTATAGACATTTCACTTGAAATAATTTCAAATGAATCATAAATGAACATCACAAGCACCAAACAATAGTAAATTATTGATAAAAGCTTTCCAGTCAAGCTACTTTCTGTAATTACATTCTTTTTACTCTATTTGCTGCAATTGTTTTTTTTTTTTTTTTATTAGTTGGAGGCCAATCACTTCACAACATTTCAGTGGATTTTGTCATACATTGATATGAATCAGCCATGGATTTACATGTATTCCCCATCCCGATCCCCGCTCCCACCTCCCTCTCCACCCGATTCCTCTGGGTCTTCCCAGTGCACCAGGCCCGAGCACTTGTCTCATGCATCCCACCTGGGCTGGTGATCTGTTTCACCATAGATAGTATACATGCTGTTCTTTTGAAATATCCCACCCTCATCTTCTCCCACAGAGTCCTTATACAGAGTGAAGTAAGCCAGAAAGATAAAGAACATTACAGCATACTAACACATATATATGGAATTTAGAAAGGTGGTAACGACAACCCTATATGCAAAACAGAAAATTGTTTTTTTCTGAATCTGTTTATCTTTTTTCTAAATTTCAGAGCTGTAACTTTTAAATACACATTTTTTTATCATATTAATTCCTGATTTTTATCCCAATGTTTGAAATTTAAAATGTTTTCTTCTCTAACTCTCTTATGGTAATTTTTAAAACTAACAGTATAATGCACATGGGATTAATTTGATTTATGTTGTAAGTTGTAGCTCTTAAAACAAATTATTGTCTTCAAATTTCTAACATTTTATCTGTGTTACTGATTAAATAAGCTGTTTTCCCATTAGTTTCAGATGCTTCTTTTGTAAATATTAAATCTTTATGTACAATTTTATTTATTTCCTTCTGGAAGGTTTTTTCCTTTTTTGGTACTATCATTATTATAGGTCCAAAAAAGTTGATTGGTAGGAAATTTCTTCCTTGCTGAATATATTCTCTCATGTTTTTACCCATTCTTCCCTACTTGATTTAGATCTTATTCTTTTTTTTTTTTCCACTTCTGCAGCAGTGTGTATCACCTGCTTATATATATAGTTCCATAAACACAAATAAACTGGAAAAAAATTGCACATTTATAGTATCTTTTCATCCTTTCAACTTTTATATTATCTTTCTGGAAAGTTCACCATTTTTTCAGTAGGGCAAATAATTTCTCATTAAAATTACTGTTAATTATTTTATATATTCTTATTGTCAATTAAATCTTCTGGTACATCTCTTAAATGACTCTGGTATATAGCAAAATGATATATTTTTAAAATTATTGGCTTATTGATTTAATTTAGTTACTAATTAAAATTTTTATTTGGTAGTTTTGGCTTTGCTAAAAAATCACAATATGATGTAACTTCCTCATTGTTTCTTTCTTTGATAACTTTTATATCTGTTTTCACATTTCTTCCCAGTTTTATTGAAATGTACCTGACATAAAGCACTGTATAAGTTTAACATGTATAGTTAGACATACCAATGTCATGAAATGATTATCACAGTAAGTTTAGTGCATATATATTATCTCATATAGATACAAAGTTAAAGAAATAAAAACTTTTTTTTCATATAGTGAGAACTTGTAGGGTTTACCATCTGTTTTAATAGCCTTCTGGAGTAGTTAATGGCAACCCACTCCAGTATTCTTGCCTGGATAATCCCATGGACAGAGGAGCCTAGCGAGCTACTACAGTCCATGGGGTTGGAAAGAGTCAGACATGACTGAGCAGCCAACACGTAACAGCCTTCATATATAACATACAGCAGTTTTAATTATATTTATCATATTGTATATTACATCCCTGGTACTTATTTATCATATAACTGAAAGTTTGTGCCTTTTGACTTCCCTCATCTGATTCCCCCTCACCCCCACCGCTGGCCCTGGTACCACAAATCTGACCGACCTCTTTTTCTATGAGTTTGATTTTGAAATATAATTGACCTACAACACTATGTCAGTTCCTATTACAAAACACTGTAAATTTTTATTTCTATACATTTCAAAATGATCACTATGATGTCTACTTACTGTATGCCACCACACAAAGATATGATATAATTACTGACTATATTCTCCACACTGTACATTTCATAGACATGACTCATTTATTTTGCAACTTGAAAGTTTGTACCTCTTAATTTCCTACACCTATTTTTCCCCTCCCTCTGCTCCCTTCTCCTCTGGCAATTACCTATTTGATCTCTGTCTAAAATGCTGTTTCTGTTTTGTTGTGTTTGTTCATTTGTTTGTTTGTTTGTTTTAGATTCCATGTATAAGTAAAATCACACAGTATTTGTCTTTTTCTTACTTATCTCACTTATTCCATAATGCCCTCTAGGTCTATCCATGTTGTCAGAAATGGTTAAGATTTCATTTTTTTTTTATGGCTATTTTTCCATGGTATAAATATGTGACATCTTCTTTATCCATTCATTTATTGATTGATGAATAGCACTTGGGTTGCTTCCTTATCTTGGCTATTGTAAACAATGCTGCAATGAACATAGGATGTGTATGTCTTTTCTAATTAACTTTTTGTTTTCTTTGATTAAATACCCAGAATTTAGAATTGCTCACCATAAGATAGTTCTGTTTTTATTTGAGGAATCTCCATATTATTTTCTGTAGTGACTGCATAAATTTACCTTTCCAAAAATAGTGCAGGAGGGTGCCTTTTTCTCCACATCTGTGTCAACAATAGTAATTTGTCATCTTTTTGATAATAGTCATTCTGACAAATATGACATGATATCTCATTGTGGTTTCAATTTGCATTCCCTGATGCTTAGTAATGTTGAGTGATTTTTTGTATGCCTACTGGCCATCTGCATGTCTCCTTTGGGAAAATTTCTCTTTGGATCTGCTTCCATTTTTAAATAGTGTTATTTTTTTTATGTTGAGTTGTATGCATTTTTTGTGTATTTTGGATATTGACCCTTTATGAGATATATAGTTTGCAAATATTTATCTCATCAAGTGGTGACCACTTGATTTTACTAGTAATTTTCTTTGCTGTGTAAAAGCTTTTTAGTTTGATATAGTCCTTTTTGTTTATTTTTGCTTTTATTTCCCTTGCCTGGTGAAATATAGCCAAAATTTTTTTACTAAGACAGATGTTAAAGAACTTACTTCCTATGTTTTCTTCAAGAAGTTTTATGGTTTCAGGCCTTAAATTTAAGCCTTTAATCCATTTTGAATTTTGAATGTATTTTAAATTTAGTATTTATAAAATTTCCCATTGTTTTTTTCTTTGATGTCTTTTGTTTCTCATATTTTTAAGCCATCTATTAAAGATAATGCCATCTATTAAAGACATTCAGAAAACTAAGATCATGACATCTGGTCCCACCACTTCATGGCAAATAGATGGGGAAACAGAGGAAATGGTGACAGACTTTATTTTTTGGGGCTCCAAAATCACTGCAGATGGTGACTGTAGCCATGAAATTAAAAGATGCTTACTGCTTGGAAGAAAAGTTATGACCACCTAAACAGCATATTAAAAAGCAGAGACATTACTTTGCCAAGGTAACGAAGGTCCATCTAGTCAAAGCTATGGTTTTTCCAGTAGTCATGTATAGATGTGAGAGTTGGACTATAAGGAAAGCTGAGCGTAGAAGAATTCAGGCTTTTGCACTGTGGTGTTGGAGAACACTCTTTAGAATCCCTTGGATTGCAAGGAGATCCAACCAGTCCATCCTAAAGGAAATCAGTCCTGAATATTCATTGGAAGGACTGATGCTGAAGCTGAAACTCCAATCCTTTGGTCACCTGATGCAAAGAACTGACTCATTGGAAAAGACCCTGATGCTGGGAAAGATTGAAGGCAGGAGGAGAAGGGGACGACAAAGGATGAGATGGTTGGATGGCATCACTGACTCAATGGGCATGAATTTGAGTACACTCCAGGAGTTGTTGATGGACAGGGAGGCCTGGCATGCTGTAGTCCATGGGGTTGCAAAGAGTTGGACATGACTGAGCAAATAAACTGAAAGTTTAAATAATGGTTATATGTTGATGGTATGAATAATTTTTCTGCTGATTTTAATGACTGTGAAATTTTATTTGATAGTGCTTACAAATAAACTCAACTAAGTTACTTCTAGAAATATCTGTTGAATATATACTAAGAATGAATATTATGAAATATGTAACATTAAGGCAGTAAGGAGCTAAAGTTTAGGAGTCTATCATCAAATTACTTACACATATATGTATATTCACATACACATATACTTACATCATATTATAGAAAATTCTTAAGTTTCAAAGCTCAGGGTACAGTCAGCAAATACTGCAGGTTTGCAGTAAAGTTGTCTGCACCTTGAGAAGATCTTCAAAGATAAATGGGTTTGGATAGATAGAGAACAGGCAGAAAGGAATTCTTGAGCATGGGGAAGGAAGAGCAAAGACATGGATACAGTATTCTCAAGGTATACTCATAGAGTAGTCAGACCTTTTCAAGGTGAGAATAGTGGGCATGGTCTATCCATGGTTCATTTATCTAGCTTGTCTCACTCATGAGCCACACTTTTGCTATTCTCTAGAACTGCCCCGTGTTTTGGATAGTGGGTGAGAGTTTACTCCTTTTCCCTGTTTGAACCCTAACCTCTTTCCCTGGTGTCCTTTGTCAAGATTAAACACTTTTAGCTTTGTATCCAGATTTACTCTCTAATGTGGTCTTTTTGTGATGATCTTCCTGGTCCTTTGACTTTGGTTGTTGAGCATGATTTGTGGCTTTGCAACTGTGTGTTATTGGCTTCAATAGTGACTTTGATTATGAAGAAAATATTCATTATTTGGTTTTTCCCTTAGATCTTTATGACAATTCTAGTCTTTTTACTCCTTCCATCAGAAAGGAAGAGTACTCTTATTTTGCAGAGCTAACATGGGCAGATAAAATTGCAGGTGTGAATACTAAGGTATGGGAATTATTTAGCAACAGAAAGGTCTCAAAGGGAATATGTTACAGTATATAACTATAGAATAACTATGACTAAAGCGAAGTTATACATAAAAATGTTTTATAGTTACTTCTTCAAAAGGAATTTAAGTATAATGTGACATAGCATAGACTTTCATTCTTAGGAACACAAGTCTCTGCAAAAATATGGAAGTATTTGCATTACTAACAGAAAGAATGTATCACAGTATTTATTTAAAAGTGAATTGTTTAACTTAAAATTAAATAATTCCCCATTACCAAATAACAGTGATCCCAGTAACTAGTAATTTAGATTTCCCTAAAGAACTCTTAAGATACAATCTTGTGGTGAAAACTATATATTGTTTATTTTCTGTTCTTCATTCCTGAGCAAAATTTTGACATTGATATTTGAAGGCCTTCAAAGTCTGTGAGTTCATATGTATTTCTCATAAAATGTAAGGATCTCAAATTAAAAAAAAAAAACATTTTCTGGTGATATTTTTCCAAAAAGCATTAAAAAATCTCAATTTGTCTGATTTTGCAAATTCATCAAGAGTCTCAGGGTTTTAACATTTCCTAATTAGTTATCATAGAATACACTACATGAAATTTTAACCATTTTCTTAGATCTGCCCATCTTTTAGAATTCGGGCATACTTGCATTGTGCCTCTTATTAATTCAAGAGCAAGCCTCTAATCGTCAATTTGATAACTTTTCATCCTAACTACTGGCAGATATTTAAGCCTAGATCCATATTAAAGATCTAGATATTTAAGCTAGTGAAAATCCAGAATTTTAATGTTCCAAAGTTCTATAGGCAGTAAACATTTGAAAGAAGATAGTTATGATAGGATTTCAAAAAATAAATCATTGAACTCCTACTGAATTAAATGTACTCTATGACAAGTGGTACTTGTGACTATAAATGATATCATTGGCTATCATTTTGTCACCTATTGTTTTCCCACTGATAGGACGAACCTAGTGGGAAAAGTGGGTATGATATAGTTATATGTTAAATTTTGTTCATATTTATACTGGTTTTGTTTTTCATTCTATAATAAATCTACTAAAATAACAGTGGGTTTTCTGTTACTGTATGTATATGGGAGCTAAAGCAAAAAAGTTAAATATAGATATTCCTTTTCCATTTTTTTTAAACATAGCTCCACATGAAATTTGAGATAGCAGATTAACAGTGTTTCAGAAAATATTGATGTCTAAAGAATTCTCTATATAGGTGATTGGTTTCCAAAAGCTAAATTTGAAAAAAACTAGACTCTGAATTCAGCATTTTCTTGTCATTCTAAAGACTTGACTGTTGCTCTAAAGCATGTACTGTAAAAACAAAAGTTTGTTTGGCTTAAAAAAAAGACTTATTAGCAGTATTATCATGACCCTGAGGGCAAAAGAAAAACAACTGTGTTCAGTTTGTCTAATTCAGTGCTGGTATTGAGTGTTAACAGTCCTAAAATGCAAGTTGTACTTTTAATGCCTTTTCTTGCAAGAGTTTTACAACTGCCATAGGAAATAAGAATGTGAGAAGCTCAAAACATTCTGAGTTCAGGAATGGTTTATATAAACAACTCAAAGTCAGCAAAAGGGTTTCCAGAAACTTGTCAGATTTCTGCTTACAACTTATTGGACAAAGCTTTGTCCCACGACCATGGCTAGCTCCAGGACAGCTATTTAACTTCTGTTGGGAAGGGGGAGTTTATCAACACAGAATTTAGTTGCAAATAATATTGGATCATACAGCAGTATATGTACCCAAACTATATGCCCCACAATAGGCCATCCTTAATTTCTCCCTTCTTCAATTTAAACAGATTCCTTTACTAAACTAGTTATTGTAATACTAGTAACATAATTTATCAAGCATTTCTGTGTGCTCAGTCATATTTCAAGCACTTTCCAAACAATTCTGGGGCAGGCTGTATTAAGCCCATTTTACAGATGAGAAAACTGAGGCACAAAGAAATAAAGTTAGTTATTTCAAAGTTAATATATCTAGTAATTAGCAGAAGGAAACACTCTGAAACCAGTGTCTTTGTACTTTTGTCCCACGCCTTAATTGTAGGTTAATGACTATGCCATTTCATTTCTTCAATGTCTTTCTTTTCCCTTTTTGTATTATGTTATTAATATTTTAAGTAGAATTCATTACTTTGTTTTGCCTAAAAAAAAAACTTGAGCCTTATTCTTTGCAGCAAGACATTTTCTAAAGATCAGATCTAAGATCAGATAATTTTCTAAATCATAATTCAGAAAGACTTGTCCACATTGTCTATCATATGTTACAAGCTGCCCAAGAATGCTTTGTTTTGCATATTTGCAAAATGATAGATTATTCTCCATGCCCTCTAACAGCCCTTCAAGATCCATCATCATATAATCTCTGATTTTTAAAAAAATCAGATCTTTGAGGGTCCAGCAAAATAAGTGACCTCAGTTCATTTTTTATGAGGGACAAAATTGTCAGATGGTTTGAGAGAGTCATCCCTAGTAAGTTTGCAAAGAATCATCAATAAAAAAAGACAAAACTAATGCTTTGAGGTGAGGGCCAAGTGACAAGGAACTGGAATGCATCAGTTATAAAGGAGTAGGAGGTCTTCTGACTTCTCACATATATCCCTTTGCATAGGAGGGAAAAAATGCAGAGTTAATAGCTAAAATGGTATTTGATTTATAGGTGGATTTGGCTGATGTAAAAATAATTATAAATCACTCTGAGAATAATCTAAAAACATCAAGAATGCAACATATCCCTATTGGTACATGATCCCTTATTAGTAAAGAATGAAATAATGCAGGCTCTGATAATTCTTTCTCCCACGTTGGACAAACAGGCAGGATATTAATGACTTGAAAGAATGCCAATGTGAGGCAATGTTTGGAATTTAACTAGTGCTCATAAATACAGGTAGATGTCATATGATCCTAGTACTGGCTCTGGTTTGGTTTGACCAGGCCTTCTGTGAAGCATGCTATGCAATAATCCAGAATAATAGGTGAGAAGCTTTGAAACAGTGTTGTTTAACATTTATGGGAAGGCTCTACTAAACATTTAAACAATGGTAACTGTGGTTACATAGAAACAGTGTGAGATGTACCAGTCAACAAAATCCAAGCAGAAACTGTATCCTGTGCAAGGAATTAAAACCCTGGGCAAATCAATTCTAACTCCTCTCTACTTCCTTCATACCACTCTTATATTTTCATACCTATTCTGAGAAATCCTTCTTCTTTGCAAAACTGGATTTAAGTCTTCCAGACTTAAACAGTTAGCATGATAATGGGCTATAATAAAAATGTTAGCTATATATATAACTGTATGCAGACAAGTATATGTCAGGCCAAGAAAAGATATTTTGAGTTAAGCATAATATTTTTTTGCCATACTCTGCATACTTTAAGTTTTGGAGTCTGTAATGCTTAATTTAGAATCTTCGATCTGACCATTATTATTTGAATGAACTTGAGTAATTTGTTTAAAGATTTACTTGGGTTGAAAATAGCATGGGTTTGCTATTGTACCCATGGTCATTAGACAACTCCCAGCAGAAAAACGTTCTCGATTCCATGAGATGCAGTTTCTGGTATTCAGTATCTGGTAGTAATCATTGAAATAGGTAATTCTCATTCTCTTTTATTTTTATTCTGATTCTGTTCAATAAGTCCATCCCCTTGGAACAGGTAACAGATGAATGCTATATTAGCAAGAAATCTATTGACAAACTCTAAGCCACCAATTTATTAGCATTATCTTAAGTTTTATTGAAAAATTATCCAAGATTAAACAGAATTTAAAAGTGGAAAGATTTATGCAGAAATAGTTGGATTATACTATGTCTCTCTCAGTAATGAGAAAACAAATAATAAATCAGGGTCCCTAAGTTATGCTTTTGATATTTACCAAGGATGTATTTTACAGATTTTGCATTAAATCAGCAGTACCACTTTTCATGTTAGACCATACTTCTTAGTCAGCAACTGTCATACTGTATTGTAATTGTCTTCATTCCTCCTTAGATCATAAGCTCTTATATAAGCAAGACAAATAACTAAAAATATTTTAGCAGCTTTTAAAATTTGGGGGCTGTGGTTCAGGTGGTATTTAAAATATGAAGAAATGGAGGCAATGTTATTGGCTACAAATGCATTTTATTGAAATAATAGTACTGTCGTAATATCCATTTTGACAGTATAGAAAATGTGTTTGAAGCTCAACAACTCTTCAGAACAAATGGCCATCAAATGATAAACATAAGATGAAGGGTAACTCTGAATGAGTCATAAGAATCACTGAGGAAATAAGAAAATGAAAATTATATTGTTGAAATTAAAAACCTGGTTTTAAAAGGTGGCTTATCTCTTGATTAACCAGGGTGCTAGGAGGGATACCATAGAGTACACAGCTGGCTGGTTCATGTAATATCGTTCAAGTCACCCTCCTAAGTGTCCTAAGTGCTTCTTAGAAAGATATGACTTTCAGAACATTTTCCCAGAATGGAGGTTACTACTGGTATCACTTCACCTGTTAGGAGCCCAGGCATATTTATATTTGTCATGTTTATTCATGAAATTAGAAGGAATAGGAGTTTTTGGTTATCTTAAAGCATGATTTGTGAAAATTGTGTGTAACTCAGTTCAGTTCAGTTCAGTCGCTCAGTCGTGTCCGACTCTTTGCGACTTCATGAATCGCAGAACGCCAGGCCTCCCTGTCCATCACCAACTCCCAGAGTTTACTCAAACTCATGTCCATCGAGTCGGTGATGCCATCCAGCCATCTCATCCTCCGTCGTCCCCTTCTCCTCCTGCCCCCAATCCCTCCCAGCATCAGGGTCTTTTCCAATGAGTCAACTCTTCGCATGAGGTGGCCAAAGTACTGGAGTTTCAGCTTCAGCATCAGTCCTTCCAATGAACACCCAGGACTGATCTCCTTTAGGATGGACTGGTTGGATCGCCTTGCAGTCCAAGGGACTCTCAAGAGTCTTCTCCAACACCACAGTTCAAAAGCATCAATTTTTCGGCACTCAGCTTTCTTCACAGTCCAATTCTCACATCCATACATGACCTAGCTTCATCCTATTGTATCCTCTCTTATAATATAGCCCAGAACTCTTTCTTGTTGAGTATCTACCATCTTCTTTGGTAATAATAATTTTTAAAAAAGCATAGAACTACAACAGAGAAAGACACTTGAGTAGAGGCACTATTTTAGTAAGGTAATATTAGGTAACATAATCAGTTTTTTAAAAATTGGGAGGTAGATATCTTTGGGGGTTCATTATATTTCATAACAAAGTCTGCTGTCTGGACCTCACAATGTATATCCATCTCACATGTAAAATGCATTCACTCCATCTCAGCATTCCCAAATGTCTCAATTCAACATAGCATCTCATCACCTCAAAATCCCACATTTATTCAGCTAAATTATCTAAATCAGGTATGTGTGTGGCTTGGGTATAATCCATTCCCAAAGCACAATTCTTCTCTATGTTCAAACCTGTGAAACTCAAAAAATAAATTATATGCTCCCAAAATACAGTGGTGGGGCATTTATAGGATAGCCGTAATTTTGATATCTCTATTGCTTTCAGTCCAAGCTAACAAAAGATTTGCTGGTATAAGATTATCAAGAACGTTATAAGTCTCCTGTGTATGTCACAGAAATTCATTCCATTAGATAAGAAGCCCTTCCACAGGCCTTTCTTAGAAAATTCCATCTCTATTTTTGGCTTTCGCTCACATAGTTGAGGGAATCCATTAGTCAGTCACATGTCTGATCTCTTCAAAAAGACATCACTGTGCTTGAATACTCAGAACTTCGGATTTTTCTAAAGCATTAGAAAAATGTTGTCCAGACACAATCTTGGTTTTCCCTCCAGAATATTCCTTCTCTACAGACACTGCTAACAGTAGTGTCTTTTGCAGTCTAGATGGCTAAGAACTCTCTCTTTCATCAAGTCCTGACTTCCTTTTGACTAAACTCTTTCCTCTTCCTTATCTTTTTCCTCTTGCATTTTACTCTCAGAAGCAGTAAGAAACCAAGCCATATCTTCAACATCTTCAACACTTTCCTGGGTTCAGAAAAAATATCCAAGTTCATCATTTAAAAGTTCTGCTTCCCATGTAACTGTAGGACACAATTCTGCTATATAACCAGAATTTTTTCCTGCCAATTTCTGGTAATGTTTTTCTCATTTCCTTTTGAGCCTTTACCAACAATGCTTTTACATTCCTTTCAAGAGCCAGCTTATGATAACTAAGTATTCTCTAAGAAAATACAGCTTTTCTCTACTTTTCTTCTCACTTCCAA
Source organism: Cervus canadensis (assembly GCF_019320065.1). NCBI lineage: Eukaryota > Metazoa > Chordata > Mammalia > Artiodactyla > Cervidae > Cervus > Cervus canadensis. Next base: position 39,997,130 of record NC_057399.1, on the reverse strand, counting down.
GTCTTTACTAGCAGAGTCATTCAAATCCATATTTTTACCAATAGTCTATTCAGAGCAATCTGGGCTTTTTCTATCATGTTCCTCAAAATTCATCCAGTATCTATCCAAAACCATTTTTAGATACTTCTTTCAGCAGCATCTCACTTTTTGTTACAAAAGTCTTAATAGTTTCCTATTGCTACTTTAACAAATTACTACAAACTTCGTGACTTTAGTGACTTAAAACAACACTAATGTATTGTTTTATAATTATGGAGGCCAGAAGACCAAAATACATCTTACAGGGCTAAAATCAAGGTGTGAGTAGAGTTCTAGGTGATATTTTTCCCTTTGTCTTTTGAAGCTTCTAGAAGCTTTGCCTATGTGGACAATCCAGGGACATCTTCCCATCTCAAGATTCTTACCTTAGTCACATTTGTGAAGTTTCTTTTTTCCATGTAAGGCATTCACAGGTTCCAGGCATTAGGACTTGACATCTTTGGGTGGTGGGAGTGAGTATTATTATTTCCTACCATGAAAACATTTCCTACCAGAAAAACATCTGTTTCTGCTTTATTGACTATGCCAAAGCCTTTGACTGTGTGGATCACAATAAACTGTGGAAAATTCTGAAAGAGATGGGATTACCAGACCATCTGAATGCCTCTTGAGAAACCTGTATGCAGGTCAGGAAGCAACAGCTAGAACTGGACATGGAACAACAGACTGGTTCCAAATAGGAAAAGGAGTACATCAAGGCTGTATATTGTCACCCTGCTCATTTAACTTATGTGCAGAGTACATCATGAGAAATGCTGGGCTGGAAGAAGCACAAGCTGGAATCAAGATTGCCGGGAGAAATATCAATAACCTCAGATATGCAGATGACACCACCCTTATGGCAGAAAGTGAAGAAGAACTAAAGAACCTCTTGATGAAAGTGAAAGAGGAGAGTGAAAATGTTGACTTAAAGCTCAAAATTCAGAAAACTAAGATCATGGCATCCAGCCCTATCACTTCATGGCAAATAGATGGGGTAACAGTGGAAACAGTGGCTGACTTTATTTTTTGGGGTCCAAAATCACTGCAGATGGTGATTGCAGCCATGAAATTAAAAGAGGCTTACTCCTTGGAAGGAGAGTTATGACCGACCTAGACAGCATATTAAAAAGCAGAGACATTACTTTGTCAACCAAGGTCCATCTAGTCAAGGCTATGGTTTTCCTAGCAGTCATGTGTGGATGTGAGAGTTGGACTATAAAGAAAGCTGAGCGCCAAAGAATTGATGCTTTGAACTATGGTGTTGGAGAAGACTCTTGAGAGTCCCTTGGACTGCAAGGAGATCCAACCAGTCCATCCTGAAGGAGATCAGTCCTGGGTGTTCATTGGAAGGACTGATGTTGAAGCTGAAACTCCAATACTTTGGCCACCTGATGTGAAGAATTGACTCATTTGAAAAGACCCTGATGCTGGGAAGGATGAGAGCGGGAAGAGAAGGGGACAACAGAGGATGAGATGGTTGGATGGCATCACCAACTCAATGGACATGGGTTTGGGTGGACTCTGGGAGTTGGTGATGGACAGGGAGGTCTGGCGTGCTGCGGTTCATGGAGTCACAGAGTTGGACACGACTGAGCGACTGAACTGAACCATGAAAACATACTACACAAAAATTTCTTGAGATCAGGGTTTATACCTTCCTTTTTCCATCACAAATCCCTAGACCAGTTAGTGCCTGTTACCTAGAAGGCACTCAGCAAATTAATAATTGCTTCAGTAAAAATAAAAATGTATTTGGTATCTATTATAAGACACAGATTTTCTAACTGATGGGGGATGTAGTAGATGAAACATTGTTCTTGTTTTCCTAGAACTTATATTCTAGTGTGAGAAAGCACAAGATCTACACAAAAAATAGATATCAGATGGTAATATGAAGAAAAATAAACCAGAGTAAGAAGAAAATGTTCTAAGTGTGCTTTGTAAGAAATCCCTTGCCATTTGATTGGAGATTGGAAAGAACTGGGTAATCAAGACTTATGAACATTTTGGCACATGAACATTTCAGAAAGAGGATATAAGAAGTGCAAGATTCTAAGGTAGGAACTTGTGTAGATTTTGAAATTTTTAAAGAGTTGTAAGGATGTAAATAAGGCTTACAATGAGAGAGGGTGGAGAATGGTATAAGGTGAGTTCAGACACTAGAAAAGTGAAAGACTGCATAGGATTTTGTAGTCTATGGTAAAGAGTTGACTTGTATACAGATACGAAGTATAAAAACATTACAGCATTGGAATTCAGTTCAGTCGCTCAGTCATGTCCAACTCCTTGTGACCCCATGAACTGCAGTGCACCAGGCCTCCCTGTCCATCACCAACTCCTGGAGTTTACTTGAACTCGTGTCCATTGAGTCAGTAATGTCATCCAACCATCTCATCCTCTGTTGTCCCCTTGTCCTCCCACCTTCAATCTTTCCCAGCATCAAGGTCTTTTCCAATGAGTCAGTTCTTCACATCAGGTGGCCAAAGTATTGGAGTTTCAGCTTCAGCATCAGTCCTTCCAATGAATATTCAGGACTGATTTCCTTTAGGATGGACTGGTTGGATCTCCATGCTGTCCAAGGGACTCTTAAGAGTCTTCTCCAACACCACAGTTCAAAAGGAATAGAGGCTGGCAAAAATCCAACTTGTTTCTTAATAGATTACTCTTGTTGCTGTGATGAAAATTAACTGTGGGGAGGTAAGGGTAGAAGCAGTAAGACAAGACTGGGCTATTTAATCCCAGGAATAAATGACACTGACTTGATTAGAGTCATAACAGGGGTAAGGGACACAGATGTAGAGAACAAACATACGGACACCAGGGTGGGGAAGAGGGGGTGCAATAAATTGGGAGTTTGGCATTGACATTTACACTGCTGCTGCTGCTAATTCGCTTCAGTCGTGTCCGACTCTGTGTGACCCCATAGACGATAGCCCACCAGGCTCCCCAATCCCTGGGATTCTCCAGGCAAGAACACTGGAGTGGGTTGCCATTTCCTTCTCCAATGCATGAAAGTGAAAAGTGAAAATGAAGTTGCTCAGTTGTGTCTGACTCGTCGCGACCCCATAGACTGCAGCCTACCAGGCTCCTCCGTCCATGGGATTTTCCAGGCAAGAGAACTGGAGTGGGTTGCTATTGCCTTCTCCAGTATTTACACTACTATGTATAAAATAGATAACCAATGAGAACCTACTCTATACCACAGAGAACTCTATTCAGTGGTCTGTGATGACCTAAATGGGAAGGAAATCCATAAAAAGAAAGGGATTTGTAGTTGTTTAGATGCTAAGTCGTGTCCAACTCTTTGCGAATGCATGGACTGTAGCCTGCCAGGCTCCTCAGTTCAATATAATTTCTGAGGCAAGAATAGTGAAGTGGGTTGCCGTTTTCTTGTCCAAGGGATCTTTCTGACCCAGGGATCAAGCCCATGTCTCCTGCTTGGCAGGTCTTCACCACTGAGCCACCTGGAAATTCTACCTAAAATGAAGGGGTATATGTATACATACAACTGCTTCACTTTGCTGTACAATGGAAACTAACTCAACATTGTAAAATAACTGTACTCGGTAAAAATTTTTAAAAATCTATAGCTCATTCTGGATATACTTCTAAGGTTCTTTTATGATTTACATGACAGATTGCATGTGGTAGACGTGGTGTGAGAGAAAGAGAGCACTTTAAGAAATGACTTCAAGAATCTGGGCTGAGCATTTGGTAATTAGAGGCAGCATTTACTGAACTGGGGAAGATTACAGAACAAGAGCACAATTTCAATGTTGGTTATGTTTTGACTGAGATGCTTATCAGAGGTCAAGCAGAGATGCTGTGGGATCAGATGGATGTGGGAGACTGGAGTTCAGAAGGGAGACTGTGGCTAGAGGTAGACTTGGAGGAATCTCGGCATGTAGATGACATTTAAAGCTATAAAACTGCATGAAATGCCAAGGGAAACAATTTCAGAAAATAAATATTGCCAGAACTGAGCCAAAAGACAGTCTTGTGTGTGGAGGTCAGGAGAATGAAGAAAATCTAGCAACAGAGTATTCCAACAAGCAGGCAGCAGGAGTGAGGGAATGCATGAGATAGTGATGTTCTAGATGTCAGATGAAGACAGTCTTTCAAGAAAGGAGTGATCAAATTTGTCAGTTATTGCTGAGATGTCAATGAGATGAGAACCTCAAAATAACTATTCATTTTGGCATCATGGAGACAATGGTGTTTTGATGGACTCAGGAACAAGAATACACATTGACAACATTGATCGTGGAGCCCCAAGTACCTTTACAATTCACTCAGCAACAAAGAATCACATTGCATTTCTTGTTGTTCAGTTGCTAAGTCATGTCTGACTCTTTAGCAACCCCATTGACTGTAGCCCACCAGGCTTCTTGGTCCATGGAAATATCTAGGCTAGAATACTGAGTGGGTTGCCATTTCCTTCTTCAGGGTATCTTCCTAACTCAGGCATCAAACCCAAGTCTCCTGCCTTGGAAGGCAGATTCTTTACCACTCAGCTATCTGGAAAGCCCAACATTGCATTTCTAATGGTTGGTAAATACCTAGAACTAATCGATGCTGTGTACGCAGTTTGGGACTGACATAATATAAATACTGGAGTTTCTTTGAAATTAAGACTTCTAAGTTGATTATCTTGAGTTTCTTTATCTGCAAATCTCCAAATATGTACCAGCTTTAAATTGCCTAAATTCCTTACCGCCAATTGTCTTCTTCCCAAATATAAGACAGACAAATCCATAAATTCCATTTTTCTGGGAGAACACAACTCAATGCAGGTGGAATAGTTTGAAGGCATTAACTTTTTACCCCATTTCCTCATGATGCTGACGGAGATCAAGTATCAAGCGTTACAGCTCATAGGTTGGCTATGGGAGTTATTTATTTGAAAATGCATCCATTCTCTTGAGACCAATGAATATGTCAATAATTAGTGTTTAGCTGCATATTCCCCTCTTCTTAGTAAAATCAACTATCAAAACATTGTTGGCTTATATGTGACTCCATATGTCTCAGTCATAGACTCTACATTTGGTATCTTCTACAAAAAATAGGAATTACAGTAAAGTATATAAAACAGTATATAAATAAGTATATAAAATAGTATATAAAAAAGTATATAAAATGAAACATATAGCCAAAACATTTTCAAGTTTTCTGCCAGTGTTCATTATAGATCCCTTAAAATAAGATGCATAAATGAAAACTGTTCTACACATTTCATTCATATTGTATTCAGGATTTTTCATTTCCTTTCTATAGAGAGGAAATTTATAGAGGGCCTGGGATGGACAGATAGCAGGGGAAGATGATTGGAAAAAGGAGCATGCTAAAGAAATTGGTCAGATTGAATTTATAAGTGAAACAGTGATCCAAGGACAGAATTCACCTTTCCTGTGCCTGGCTTATTCTAGACAAATCTCAGGTTTTGAAGAAGTTAGAATTTAGCTTTGATGCCTCTTACAGTTTTGCTGTCTCCTCATTTCCCTCTTGTTGAACATGTTCTTGCAGTGCTGTAGACGTATAGTTACAAATGTCATTACTCTCCGTTTGAAACTTGTTAGTCTTAGTTTTATCTACTTGATCATAATGTGTGTTCTTGGATTTTAATCTGGTAAAAAAAAAAAAAAAATCTGTGCTAAAAATTGCTTGGTTTAATTCCACATTAAAACCAAACAAAATAGCCAACCCACTAGCCTTTACTAAGTTTAAAATGAAAGCAAGTAGAAAGGGGTGAAAAGATGGGGAATAGCTGGCGTGTGGCCAACTCCCTGGTTTACCTATAAACACAACACTGACTGTGATTTCAGGAATGGACTCAAAAACCTCAGGATTTGAGCATGTAGGTCCTACTAATTTAGAAGAAAAATGACAGGTCACTTTTTGTCACAGGTTAAGTTAGCTTTCTCATCTCCACTTTATTTAACTTCCATAGGTACCAAGTTTTATTACCAAGTTTTATTCTTAGAATAATATAGGCTCAAGTTTAAATCCCAATTTTGACACTTACAGGGAGATTTGACCCAGTTACTTACCTTCTTTGTGTTTCATTTTCTTCAAACACAGAAGGGAGACAATCCTGACATCCTGAGATTGTTGTTGATGAGGATTTTATCTACAATTTATGAAAAAAGGACCAGTGTGAAATATAGACCCTGTAGATCTTAATTGGAAATTGAATAATATATAACTTGGAATTAATAGATTTGACTTGTATAATACGTATAATAACAAAGGAAATTTGGGGGAAATATTTCTGGAGTATGGCCATTTTTCAGTTACAAGTAGAGTTTTTGGTTTACACTGTCAAGTGTTTAGTGCAGAAACATATATCATTACAGAGAACAGTTTGAAATCTCAGTTAGATTTACTCACAAGGAATCATCAAGGTAAAAGAAATGTAGAAGATTAATATCACATTGAAAGTTTCAGTACGTGAATGCTATTTTCAGATATCATTCCAGAAAACAAAGAAATTATTTATTCTTCTCAGAATGAAAGGATCTATTAGGTTTTGTAAGTAAATAGTGATTCTACTTCCCACTCCATCCATCCATCATCCATCCATTGTATGAATCTGTTTTTATATATCCTATAATTGTAAAATGCTTATAGTAAACATCAACAAAATCTCAGAATACAATAAATCTAGGACACCTTAACCTTTAATCACCTTCTTACTTAATTTCAGTTATTCTTTGAAATTTGGGAGAATCATATATTTAATTACACAAATTTGTCTACAGCTTGAGTTAGAATCACTGGTGACAAAATGGTCATCTACAGTATGAACACAAAGTTGAACTGAATACATTGCATAGAGTTGGGGCTTCCTACTGGTTGTCATGAGAATTGTGTGGCTAACGGTGTTACTGACTTCACATTAGGAACTTGTGGCCTCAAAATAATGCCTAGCTTAGTCCCAAGCATGTTGTCCAACCTAATATAAAAACAGTAATAAACCTCAGTGTCTTCTGGAAAACAAACCTTTGAATCATTTAAGAACACAGACAACAAAATCAGCTATTATCAGACTTTGGTTTATTGTAAAATTTAGCGAAGTTTATCTTGTAATCCCTGACCCCTTGCTCTGAAAACAAAAGCAAAAATATAATTATTGCTTATTCTTTTCCCCCTACTTTATTTGTGCCACTGTGAAAGAAGGGAGAAAAATCATCGTAATAAATAGAGAGACTTAAGAGAGAAAGAGAAATCAGTCCAGATGAGAAATACTAGGAGCAACAGAAATACCATCAAGCCATTCAAAATAAGCTTCCTTTTAAAAGGTTGTCATACTAAAAAAAACAACACACACACACACACACCAAAAATATAGCAGCGGAGAAGGAGGATAAATACAAGTTAATTGCACACCAATCCCATGCAAAAAACTGGGGCATTAGCCAAAGCAGTAGTATTCGGAATCCAATTTGGGACGCTTGTACAGTGCGTGCGAGTCCCCTATGACTGAACTGTCACTGAACTGGTCCAAGTCTGAGGGGGTCTGGTGGCCTGGGACGTCATCTGCCAAAGTGTCCAGGTAGCTCCCCACGGAGATGCCATCTAGCCCGTCACTGCCGTCATGGAGGCTGTTGTAGCTGCCATGTAAGGAGGTGCTCTGACTCTCCAGTAAGCTGCACAGGCTGCCACTCAGGCTGCTGCCTCGGCTGGTGATGGTGGCTTTCTCTTCAATCATCCACTTGATGGACTCGATGCTCTCATTGATGAGGAGCAACTGGCGCATGAGCTTCCCGTCTGTGGCTCTGAGGTTAACCTGTGGAGGGCAGGGAGAGGGGAGAGACCTGCCAGTTATTCTGTGTTCTTGAAAGACCCCAGAGTCATTTAAATTCTGTCTCCTGCAGTCCATCATTTTACATTCAGAGAATAAAATACAAATTTAATTGAGCCAGGATCTTTTTGAAAACTGGTGACAAAGGGTAGGAGTCATAATCAAAGAACTCACTTCCTGCCAGCCCTCACAGGTTCTGAAAGGGACTATAAACTCTCACTGCATCTCTGACCCTCACCAAGCTGCCTGGAAATATCCTATTGAATGACAGATTCTGTCAAGAGACTTGTTCTCTCTATGGCCAGATTGTTTGTTGTTGTTGTTGTTTTAGTTGCTTAGTTGTGTCTGACTCTTTTGTGACCCCATGGACTGTAGTCCTCTATCCATGTGATTTCCCAGGCAAGAATACTGGAGTGGGTTGCCATTTCCTTCTCCAGGGGATCTTCCTGACCCAGGGATTGAACCTGTGTCTCCTGCATTGGCAGGCAGAATTCTTTACCACTGAGCCACCAGGGAAGCTCAGATTTAATAGTTTATCCTTATTTATTGAGAGTATGTGTGTGGATATTGAAAGAAGCGGGGGATAGCAATCTGTAGAAATTAAGGAATCATCATCATCATTGTAGCAGCTCCTATTTTTGAATGATTATATGACAAACACCATTAATAAAAGCTCAACACACATTATATTGGGTTGGCCAAAAAGTTCGTTCAGATTTTTCGATGTTACAGAAAAACTTCACATTGACTTCACACTAGGAACTTGTGGCCTCAAAATAATGCCTAGCTTAGTCCCAAGCATGTTGCCCAACCTAATATAAAAACAGTAATAAACCTGTGTCTTCTGGAAAACAAACCTTTGAATCATTTAAGAATACAGACAACAAAATCAGCTATTATCAGACTTTGGTTTATTGTAAAATTTAGCGAAGTCTATCTTGTAATCCCTGACCCCTTGCTCTGAAAACAAAAGCAAAGATATAATTATTGCTTATTCTTTTCCCCCTACTTTATTTGTGCCACTGTGAAAGAAGGGAGAAAAATCATCGTAATAAATAGAGAGACTTAAGAGAGATAATAATAATAGCCCTGTGCCTTAAGTATTATTATTTTTATCCCTCTTTTATAGATGAAGAAGCTGAAATCTGCAAATAAAAAAGAGTACAGAAAATGTCTCCACCTTTTATGACTATACTGACAAATACGTAGTGCTGAGTTTAACAAGAACTTTCATGTTTAACAAGAACCAAATTGTTTCAATATTCCCTGAATCCGAAAGGCTAATAAATCAGACTGATCCACTTTACACAATGAAATGTACAAGTATTTTCTGTAGATTTAATTATTTCCTTCAGATGTGTCAAGAGCAGCTCCAATCAAAACTGGGATATGGGACTCTGGGAAGGTCCCCTTAAATGACTTCTAGGTATATAGTCTTTCTGATGGTTTTAAATTACTTCAGAGAAATCTGTCTCTCTAGTTACAAAGCAGAATTTCTCTGTAGGCCCTACAGTTTAACAGGAATAACTGTTAACATCAAGGGTATTTCTGAAGGAAGTAGGGGGAGAGACGCTGCAAGACAGCCCTTGTTCTGGTTGGAATTGAAGAGATACAGCTCCTACAGAGATTCCAGTGGACTGGACTGTGAGGCAAGGACAGATTTAGCCACCAGAGTTCCTAGTCACATTCATCAGGGTTTAAATGAAATTCCAGTTTTTTTTCACCTGAGGTCTTTTAACCCAGGAGACTGGGCCTTGCTTATGCTCTCTTGAATACCCAGGACTAATTCAGATTTGCAGGTTTCTAGAATTAGCCAAGGCACTCAGTTGTGAGTGACTCAAGTCAGAAGAGAGAAAGAAGCTTATACATGCATTCATATTGTAAACGTATTTCTAGGAATCAATCCATCTCTGAAGGGGAACTTTGGGTTGAGTGAATGTGACACACAGCTATTAGGAGAGATGAAATTTCTAGGACAAATTCAGAGATTTAAGATCGCAGGTAAAGTCCATGTGTATATGTATAAAAATGCTTACGTTTGTATGTATGTTTGTATGAAGTATAATTTAAAAACTGTTAACCTGCCTAGGATATTAAATAAAGTGACTTAGGAGACTACCTTATCTTCTGAGAAATGTACCAAAAATTCTTAGGGAGTCAGCAAGGAAAATCAATTTTCTCTGAGATATTCATGAACAGAACTTAGTAAGTCTTAAGATGGTTTTCTATTTGTGATGATGTCTCAGTGACCCTGCTTTAAGGTTGTGTGGGGGAAGGAGCTTTTGTGGCAATTTTTTATATCTGAATTTACCCCCACACCCTATGAGTCATCAAGATACTGTTCAAATTACAAGTAATACACCAAATATTTACAAATCATCAACAATTTGCTTACGTCCACAGAGGAGCCAGGAAAATCAATAGGAGTCAAAGTCTTCCAAAATTGTTCAGTTAAGCATCTGTAGCCAATAAAACACGCTGTGCCCATTGCAGGCACAGTGCAACGTAAGTGTGACCATTTCCCAACAGCTCCCCAAATGAACCACAGCTGCATTTGTTCACATCCCCACCCTGTCCTGGCAGAATGCTCCTGCGCATGCCCAGATCTGGACGTATTCCCTGCTACTCCCTTCACTTGAAATACTTGACTGTTTTCCCCTCCAAACCCTCCCCATTCTTGACGTCCTAATTCTTCCATGAAGTGTCTCTTCTGCTGGCCTGTTTACCCTCTACTGAGTAGTTTGTATCTGACAGTCTACCTTAATTTTGTACACTTATGTTGCTACCTATTATTGTGTCTTTTAGCTGTTTCTTCAGCTAAGCCTTCAGTTCCTTAAAAAAAGCCATGTCTTTATGTTTCGCGCATCTCTTGTGGTCTGTTTTAAGGATGGATTGATTTTGCAGAGGGGAAATAGTTGTAATTTTAGGATCTGAGAAAGTTCAGCTCTTCAGACAATAATAATGCCCATTCCCAGCAATTGTGTCACTGGAGGGTTAAAACATACTTATACTTTTTTCCAGCAGTTTTCGTCTGAGCTACACAGTGGCTGCATCACATAGGAAGTGTTCAGTTTTGTTGAGCAATATGAATGAGAGGGGAGTAGACTCTGAAAGGAACAAAAGCTTCCTTTGACCATGAAATGATTTATTTAAATAAAAAAATTCTTTTCTTCTGAAAGCAAACATTCACAGGCCATTGAACCACTGTAGGGGAAAATATGACGAAAGCAAGTCACTAAGAACGTGTTGGTCAGGCTGATAATGATTACACATGTAACTACATCTAACCCTGTGTCCTTCGGGGGAGAGAGTAAACAGCTTCCCACCGTGGGAGCCCTGGGCCATTTGGTTCACACGGCTGCCTGCCTGTTACCTGGCACCCCACCTACCAGTGCTTTCTCCTGGAGTTAAGGTGCAGTTACACCACTCCTGGTGAACCTTCAAAGTAGGAAGGATCCACCGCCAGGACTAAATCACCATCTCACCAGCAGCTGCTCTGCCCTCCCTCACTGGTATGCACATCAGTCCTTAGGAAGTCTGCCCATTCATTCAGAAGAGTCTTGCCCAGTGGGCAGGAACCTGTGTGGTTTTCTCACTTGAGATCTTACAAGATCCCAGGACGTTTCTCTGAGGACAGTGGTTGTTGGGAGGACTTCCTCATGGTCTGAGTTTAAGTGATCCCTCCTTGGAGAGCCCCTTCCTGATCAATCATAGTATCTAATTTCTATGCTTAGTTGTACACAGCATTTCTATGTTTTTATATTCCCTTCATAATACTTATGACTAATGGAAATCATCCTATTTATTACCTGTTTATTTTTTATTTTCTGTCTCCCATATGAGCATGTAAGCCATCACAGAGGGCAGGGGACTTGGTCTATCCTGTTCGCCACTCTGTGCCCAAGACCTCCAAGACTGCTTAACGCACAGTGGATGTACAAGTCTTAGTTGTCCAAGGCCTGATTGATTGCCGTAGGTTGAACCATCTGTCAAGAATGCCCCTCCCTTGAGTTTTGCTGTAAGTCAGTAATACAACAGGGCTTCCCTAGTGGCTTAGATGGTTAAGAATCTGCCTGTAATATGGGAGACCCAGGTTCAACCCCTGGGTTGGGAAGATCCCCTGGAGAAGGGAATGGCAACCCACTCCAGTGTTCTTGCCTGAAGAATCCCATGGGAAGAGGAGTCCACGGGGTCACCAAGAGTCGGACACAAATGACCAACTAACACTTGCTAGTGATACAGTGCTTGAGAGTAAAGAACAAGGTAGCAAGAAAGAGCTCTTCAGTATTAAAGAATTCCAAGCATGAAATCCCACTCCCACTGATTCACAGAGTTCAAACACTGAGTAACTAGGGCAAGGTTATTCCCAGCTTAAATGTACAGGTTACAAGATAGTATCTCTGAAAGGAAGTGGACTTCACGATGTAAATCACACTCTAAGCATTTTTCTGTTTGTTCTGAGGTGATAACTCGTACTAATATAGCACCATTGTTCTGTAAACACTTGGTGAAAGAAATCAAACAAAGGGAACAAACAAATAGGATGTTACCCAAAAAAAGATTTTTTTTAAGGTTTGCATTCATTGATCCAAAGAGATGTCAATGTCCTTTCCTTTTTTCATCTTCACTTGTCACTCTGGCCCTTACAATTATTGCCATGCAGCCCATTTTCATACTTAATAAGCTTCTCATGCTTCAATATTGCTGCATAATAGGTCTCTCAACTCTAGACAGAATGAAGACTGCAATTTCATGTCAATTATGATCAATGAACTGGTCTATAGAAGAACTTAATGGTGGTGTCTTGAAAAAAGCAAATATTCTTAATAATAAACTTTTCCAGATCTATGTTTTTGTCCAATCTATTATTTTTTAATACTACAAAAATACAAACGTTATGAATTGTCTCACTGGAATCCGAGAAAGAGAGAATATGGTCATGCTTTCACTTCATCACAAAGCTGCCAAATAAATTGACTTCTTTGGTGGTGGTGTGTAAGGAACACAGACAGAGCTCTGGCCTGTCACTATCACAGTCTACCTTTGGGCAAGGTGGCTTGGCATATACAATCTTTTTATACAAGAATAATCCTGGGGATTAATTTTCAGCTGCGGTGAGCCCCTGGACTCAATAGACATAGTAAAGCAGTCTGTGAACAGTCTAATTTCTGCCCAATATTGAAAATTTAATTCAGTAGAGAAATCCACGTATCACTTTTCTCTGCTCTTTGTATTGAGATTTCATTGAAAATGTTATAAGAAGATTCTGTAGATCAGATAGTCTCAGGATTTCCCTTCATTCTAACACAGTTTCTGATTGTCATTCCTGCGGCCGTTTGATTACTAAATTGTTTCTGCTATGAGAGAATCATTCAAGCTATACAGGAGACAGAGCAATTAATTTACTGCTCCATCTCTGGCAAATTACTTAGCTAGTAAAAGCTCATGGCTAGAGTTTGAGCTCTATGTGAATTTTAATCACCTTATCAGAAATTCTGTGGCGATAGTAATTTTAGCTCTTGCCATTTGGGTTTCACTAAAAGTGATATTTGTGTTCTGTGCCAAGATAAACATACATACCATGTTTAATGGGTCTATATATTAACTGAAATGTGCACACGAGCTGCTGAATATATCTGCCAGATAGGGACATTGCTCACTCCATCTTGTCATCCTGCAGGCTGACACAGCACCAGTGTTCATATCTCTCACAAAGCTCTCCTGTACCATTCTTATCTTTTTATTTATGGGAATTGACTAATCAGATAAAAGCAGGCCATCTCCCAGTTATGCAACCTACTGTAAAATCCACAGTAACCATGACCCAAATCTCAAATGTCCAGCAAGCTGTTATAGGAAGAAGACTACTTTGCAAGCAAGTTTGTGATCATGAACATGAAGGAAGGAGAATAAATTAGATTTGCCTTTTAATGTGATGCCCTAATTCTAGTGTCTAAGGTGAAGAACCCAATCAGCATTTTTTTTTCAAATTTGTAATTGGTAGAAGGCCTTTTTTCTAGCAGTATTTATTTCTAAATATCTAAAAAAAAAAAAATCAAAAGCATCTAATGTACTAAGTTAAAGGGCTGTTGTAAAAATACTTAGAATATTGTTTCTCCAATAGTTTCTCCCAGTTTATCTGCATGTTCCCTGTGTATAACCTCCTCTTGTCTAAATGTACTCCCTCCTCAAATTCACCACATCCTCAATTTGAAGAATACAGATTTCCTGTCTACTAATCCTTAAAATTTCCAGCAGTTTTACTAATAGCTGTATTTCTAAAACACTCCTGTTTTGTCCAGAGGACCCATAAGGATAGCACCATCTTACTGCAGTCTGAGAAGACACAGTACAATACTTGCATCCAACGCTTTGGGTTTAGAATGCTTCAGAAGACCATGCAGCATTTGCAAGTCAGAGCTAGTCTGCCAAAGTTTTGCTCTGCTTTCTTAGCCAGTTCAAAATTTACAACAGAATTTGTTTTGAATTGGGCAACAGAGGATTCCATTTTTATATCAGTCAACTTTGTCTTCCTCCATTTGAATTGTTTTTATGTGAAACTGAACAATAACTAAAACAGTTCACTGTTTTCCCAAAACCTCATGGAGGAGTAATTTCCCCAAAGACTAAATTACATACATAAAAACACTATCATCAGCACGGCTGACCAATTGATATTGTTTTGATAAATTAGATAGCTGCATCTGGTTTATTTGAAAGGGGCACATGTGACTCTCCTGAATCCTGAACATAAATTCCTGCCATCAGGCCTGCTCATGAGATCTGTGTAGTGTCTGCTGATGAGTCCTCTGATTACCAAAGTAAGACAGAGAACTCTACCGCCTTATTCGGTCAGGTTTTAGCTCCAGTTGATACTTAGATGCCTCTGATGAAAACTCCTTTACCATAACCTAATACAGTGAAAATTTTTTTCTTGAGAGATTTCAATATGTATAAGCAAAGTATAATTCTGGCTAATGTATGAGACTATAAATCAACTGAGCTGAAATTCATTTGGAATGATGTCACTGAGACACGGACTCCCCATATTTGTAATAGAAGAGCTCCCACACAGAACACAGACCAGAAGAGTTTCTGCTAACTCATAATAAATGTTCTTTCTGCATGTTCATTTTTCTCATTTAGAATTTAAAGTGGGATTTTTACACGGAAGGCTCGGATTTGGTAACGTGCCCCTCTGTGATTTGTAGTGCCTGTGTCTCCAACGGGAGGGAAACAGGAGGCAGGGTGGTGTGCTGGGAAATGCTGAATGGTTGGCTCCCTGGAAAACTACACACACACAAACACGCATACATGCACGTAATAGAAACTGTGCTGATACAAATAATACTAAAATATTTATATAAAATAATATGTATAATGTATATAAAATGTTTCATAAAATATACAGTACCTTTTATTGTAAATTTCATTACTGTAAACTGATTCTCAGAGACCCCTTTTGTTTATTTTTGTTGAATTATTGTACGTACAGCAACTTCTAGTTTCAGTCCAACAATAATTGAACAAATAGAATTGATCCCAGTCCTCTCTTTTCTAAATAATTTTTCTTCCTTAAGTCTGATATGTGATCTGTTGTTTAACCATTTTCCACCCTAGTGCAAATTATATTCATTAAACTGAAACCTGTTTCAGCCTCAGCATGAGTTACATCTGAGCTTTATGGATTTGTCAGTGATGGGAGCAATTTGGCTGAGTTGGATGAGTTTTCGACTGCATAGACAGTTATTTCCCAGTAACTTTTTTGTGTTATGGATAATGTAATAGCTAAGAACATGACACAGTTTTAAGTTGAATCTGTAGTATCAGCATTTTCCCCATTAGATCATTTTCCCCTTAAGATCATTGTCTTAATCAACAAAGTTAAGTCAAGTTCTGATTTGTGAAGTTTTACAGTTTCTATGCTGTAAATACTCCTACAATGGCCAGTGTCAAGCTGCCAACATGATGTCACTAAACATACAGTTGGTATGGAATGGAGTTTTATCTTTTCCCCTAAGTAGAATTTGAGGGAGATGTAAAATATTTATACCAAAGTTATTAGTGGTCTTTTATGGAAAGAGTTCAAATACTGAATATAGATTATTCTTTAAGCATCATTGAGATATAAAATCTATTTGGAAAAGGAATAATCAAGATACTTAGAACCCACTTAGTATTTAAACTTTTATGTTATAATTTTTCATGGATTTATTTCTAAAATATGCTGTGTACTTCTCCATCTCTGTAAATGTAACAAAGTAGTAGAACCAAACAGAATCAAGTAGTAGTAAGAGGCCACCACCATGAACAGAGTATTTCTAATTCAGAGTTATTCAACAATGCACTTAGGGGTTATTGAGGTAATAGCTTGTTAGTCCTTTTTTCATATGGTCCCTTCTTATAAAAGTGCTCAACTTCCTCTTTCAGTAACTACTAGATATTGATATTAGATCTCTTTGCCACAGTTCTTACGCCCCCTTTTCTTCCTCAGTCCCTCATTTCTTTCTAATCTGCTATCTGCAGCTGAGCAGTACTTCAGTAATACTACAGTAACTATAATTTTCCTATTTGTTGAGTATGAGAGAACTGAGTTGCAAGGAAAATTAACCTTTGCAATTCTTAGAAAGTGACTTTAAGCAGTGAGTAAAATTAGGTGAAGAAGCAGCCTTTGCAAAGAGTAAAGCACGTGGGCCTTGCTCCCTGGAGCAGTGCTTCTTGACATACACATTATCTTGGAGTCTTGTTAAAATTCAGATTCTCTTCACTAATTCTGTGATCCTGCATTTCTAACAAATTCTCAGCAGATGCCAGTACAGGTAGGCAGCCTCTAAGAAGTCTCCCAATAAAACCCCCTCTTTCCTGGTATCTACATCCTTGTGTAATTCCCTGCCTGAGTGTAGACTGGACCTTTTGGCTGCCTTCTTAGGAATACAATATGGCAAAAATGATGGGATGTCAGTTCTGAGGACAGATTACAAAAAGACTGTTTACTGTCTTGGGTACATTCTTCTACTTGCTGAGAGGAGAGGCATCTGCCAGGCTGTGAGGTGTACTATTGTGAGATCTCCATGATAAGGAACTGATATCTCTGGACAATAGTTAGCAAGGGGGGAGGCCTGCCCACTACTACCGCCTATGTGAGTGAGCATGAAGCAGTGAGGGGGCTGTGAAATGACTGCAGCTCCATCTGATGTGCTGATTGCAGACTTCGAAGAGACTCAAGCCAGAGACACTCAGTTTACCTGTGCCAGATTCTGACTCACAGAAACTGAGCTAACACATTTGTTGTTTGCCTTGCTAAACTTTGGAGTATTTGTTACACAGCATGGATAAACATACATCAATGCCATTGGTATATGGGCTACACTTTGAGTAGCAAGGACCTAATATATCTTTTCTATTTGTGGGTAATTTGGGGTGATAGATGCTGGACCACCATGTCTGTGGAATGCTAGTCTATTGGCATATTGTTTTATAGCTTGAAAAAAGTAAAAAATTGAGTAAATAATGAAATATACATTGATGGAGACAAGAAATATTAGAGGGAAGTCATGGTCTTCTTTGAAGGGCCATCTGCATCACCCACAGGACAAATGCATGGTTTATTATCCTGAAAGAGAAATAACAAATGATATCTCTGATATTTAGTGACACAGGTGATGCTTTAAATAGAGATCACTTATAAATAATACTCCTATAATTTAAGGGCCGTAAAAAGTAGGATATACAATGATAAGATAATAAGCTTAGATGTTAACATTCAGATAGCTTAAGAACTTAGAATACACTAAGACTAGTGACATCTTTGAATTTTCAATACTGACAAATTGACTACATTTTAATCCTGCTTTTCTGGATTCACTTAATTTGAAGAATTCACTTTAATGTGTCCTCACTAGGGGAAAGAAAGGAGGAGATAAGGAAAGCGACACATGTGTCTATTGTCTCCCATGAACCAGACTTTGTGTTTCACATATTAACCCATTTTTTTAGAAAGGGCCTCTGTAGAATGGTCCTTGTGCATAGGGAATATAACTTAAGACACAAACTTTTTTTTAGAACCATTCATTTTTTAGCTAATGTTAATAATTCTATAATATTTGGAATGCTTCCTTTTATGATGAAGATTAGTTTTATTTTTCATGTGATGCCTAAACACCAACTAAATATTGGCATTTGGGAAAATTTGGGTGGGGCTCTCCAGATGACGTGAGTTGCCGTGCAGCAGTGATCTCACTCTGAAGTGTGGCCAGTGAGAAACAACTGCCATATTCCATCACTCACTGATAACACCCCGACTTTCTTATTTAGTGATTTTGTCTGATTAAAAAAATCTTTAAGAATATAAAAAAAAAAAAGAATATCAATAAACATATCTTCCATTTATTAGTTGCTTCCTGTATATCATGTCTTAAATATTAACTTATCTAATACATTTAATGTCATTATCATAATAAGTCTATAAAGCTGATTATGATTCTCATTGTGGTTCCAGTCTGACATACAAAGAGGTTGAAAGTTATCATTCGTGTTTCCCCAACTAGAAAAAAATGGAATAAACTGAAGATCAACAACTCTTTGTACATCCACCCAGAGACTTAAGGTCACAGGGTAAACTGCTGCCCCCAAGGAGACAAAGAACTGGATACAGAGAATCTTTGTTTACCAAGAACAGATGCCCAAAAGCAGAAGGCCCCTGCTGGAGTTAGCAGGAAGACTTAAAACTATAATTGAAGAATCGTTGGAGATTTATTGTAGACCAGCTTGAGAGTTAAAAACTCCACGTTAAAAACTTCAGGGGAAGTCCCACACTTTCATGAGTTTTACCTCCAGCAGCCCCACCAGGTCCCAGCTTTCCTTGTCTCTGATAGGGACAGGAGCAAAGAAACCATTCTAAAAATGCCCAAAGCTCTCTGTTCTCCTTCTTAGGGCCTGCTGTCAAGGAAAACTGTTTACCAGAGCCTCACTGACTGGGGTTTTACCGAAGCCTAACCAACCTTTTTTGTTGTTGTTTAGTTGCTGAGTCATATCCAATTCTTTTGTGACTTCAGGGACTGTTGCCTGCCAGGCTTCTCTGTCCATGGGATTTCCCAGGCAAGAACACTGGAGTGGGTTGCCATTTCCTTCTCCAGGGGCTCTTCCTGACCCAGGGGTCAAACCCTCATCTCCTGCATCTCATGCATTGGCAGGTGGATTCTTTACTGAACCACCAGAGAACCAACTAGGGGTGAAGAGAAATGCCCATCTCAGGCTCACAAAAAGACTGAAACCTAACCATGGACTCTAGACCGCCTCTCCGCCCTACACCACATCAATAGGGCTCCTGAGGATACCAGGGACTGCAGCTGAAAGTCCCACAGGCCTCAGACTCTATTTAAGGAGTCTCTAGGAAAACCCAAAGGCAAAAAAAATAGACCAAAAAAGAAAAAGATACTAGAGGAAATATTAGTCTCTGACACCTACAGCTAACAGTAAACACAATTTAACTCCTATTCAGATAAATATAAAACCTCACATCTCAGGTCTTTCTCAGTTCCTTTTATATCATACACAGCTTACAACAAAAAATTGCAAGACATTCTGAAAAAGCAAAAAGTCTGAAAAAAAAAAAAAAGGCAAAAAGTCTGAAGAGACAAGTCATGCATCAGAACCAGACTCAGATATGGTACAGATTTTTATATTATTAGACTGGGAATTTTAAGTAAATATGATTAATTTGATAATGAATCTAATGTAGAAAGTAAACAGCATGCAAGAACAGGTGTGTCATGTGAGCAGAGAGATAACATTTGCACAAACAATCAAAAGGAAATGCTGTTGTCAGAAACACTGCAATATAAATGATGAATGCTTTTGATGAATATATCAGTAGACTGGACACAGCTAAGGAAAGGATCCATGAGCTCAAAGAGTTAAAAAATCTCTTCAGCAATGTGTTGAAGCATAGCCTAAGAGGCTTACCAAAGCATAATTTAATTACAAATGGAGAGATAGGTTTGTATGACCTGTAATTTACTACTAATTTGGCTCAGACTTATGAAGTTGTAAGTTGACGTGTAGATGTGTGTTTTGAAGACCTGAAAATGATTTTGGCCCAGTGGAAAGAAAAACATCTCAAAGTTATGGTTTTATTGTCCTATTTGATGTTAAACAGCTTTGTCTCTAAACAGATTATTTCATATGTCTTTCCTGAGAAATTACATAAACTCTAATTCTCTTTTGGGCCAGCTGTATCATCTTGCTGCTTCTTTCATTAAATAAGCTAAATAAATCTTCAGCAAATGCTTCCTCTATGTTTGTATAAGAACCATGTTTTCAACTACTTAAAAATTACACTTTGATAGGGTTGGAGGTTGCCGTCAAGATACATAATATGCTTGCCTGCTGGAACTAGTGAAACAGTTCCAGAGAAGTGGCCTCTGCAGTGAAATCCTGACTCTTGATTTTCTTCTGATTCGGTGCCTTTTATTCTGGTTTGCTTGCTTCGTTATTATTGTTTTGGATCCTCGGCTAATAGTTACCAGTTTTGGTTAACTCATTGTGTAGGTAATGTCCATTTTCTCAACTAGATACTGAACCCTCCTGTATTAAAAAAAAAAAAAAGTATGCAAAACCAGCCAATTTCAGGAACTTGTGCACTGAACCAACAGACCAGTTAAGGTCCCATAATCTATAAATTATTTCCTGTTTGGAGTAGCTCTAATTGGCAATCTGGTTTCATGATGTATTCACTTGGGATCTCTGTAGGATGATGGGAATCTACTCTCTGTTGGGCAAGAGATGGCAGAGTATGGTCAGTTGGTCTATATTGTTTGTCTTTTGTTGTGCTCAAGTCCACATAGAAAATATTATTTCCACTGACTAGCAGAAGAACACTTTTGAGAATGTGTGTTTTGTGTTTTCTAGCATCCTGTGCCTTGGGTGGTAGAACTGAAGTTTTAAGTCCTGTTGGTGGCTGTGTATTTGAGAAAAACCTTTTACTGCTCATAGATAAGAAAATGAAATATTTCCCTACTTCTCGAATAAATTAAGTTATAGTGTCCTGGAAAAAAGAGAATTTTCTCACTAGAGATAATAATAAATACTTGGAAATTTTAATATACTCAGAATTTCAAGAACGTAAATTGAACTTTAATATTTTGAATGTACTGACAGTTTTAAGGGGAAAAAAAAATCCTTCACAATGTTAGCTTAGAAACATCAAAGTAAATCTTTAGACATGAATTGGTTTGGTAAATTACGTTATAAATAACTAAATGTTTTTCCTTGCTTTTTTCATAATGGAGACTAGACATATCATTTAATTTTCCTTGTTTAAGATTTGGGATTTATTTTCTCATGAAGAGACCATTTATTGCTAACTTCCTGAATTCCTTTAACTGGTTTACTGTTGAAATAAGCTAAGGTTCCTTCCATACACTGAGATTAAAAAAATATACAATTATGTATTCAACTATATTTTCTTGGGCTCCAAAATCAATGAGGATGATGACTGCAGCCATGAAATTAAAAGGCGTTTGCTCCTTGGAAGAATAGCTGTGACAAACCTAGATAGTATATTAAAAAACAGAGACATCACTTTGCTGACAAAGTTCCAAATAGTCAAAACTATGGGCTTTCCGGTAGTCATGTATGGATGTGAGGGTTGGGCCATAAAGAAGGCTGAGTGCCGAAGGATTGAGACTTTGGAACTGTGGTGCTAGAGAAGTCTCTTTGAGAGTTGCTTGGACAGCAAGGTATCAAATCAGTCAATCCTAAAGGAAATCAATCCTGAATATTCATTGGAAGGGCTGATTCTGAAGCTGAAGCTCCAACCCTTTGTCCCCTGATGCGAAGAGCTGACTCACTGGAAAAGACCCAGATGCTGGGAAAAACTGAGGACAAGAGGAGGAGAAGGGGACAACAGAGGGTGAGATGGTTGGATGGCATCACCGACTCAATGGACATGAGTTTGAGCAAACTAAGGGAGATAGTGCTGGACAGAGAAGCCTGGTGTGCTACAATCCATGTGGTTGCAAAGAGTCAGAAACGACCTAGCAACTGAACAAAAACAACATTGAGTTATAATTCTTAATCTTTTTTATTCAACTGTAATTGTGTTCTGTCAGTTCAAACATAATTTGGAAATTGTATATAAATTGTATATAAATTGTAGAACTTAAACTAATATAAATCAAGTTAATAAAAATTTATGGCTATGTATAATTTCTAAGGAAAATAGAATATTGAGATGTGTCACCAGTTATGTATATCATTGCTTTTTATTTAAGTAGTAACAGAGTGGCTGAATCTTTGGGTCATTTTAATAAACATATTTTTGTCTCCACAAAAGTGTTAAAGGTGTGCACTTGACTGTGAAGATCTTATAATGTAGTTGTGTAAGCTTTGCTGGTCTCCTTAATGCTTGTATATTATAATGGTTACTCTCCAGTTTTTCTCTGAAAGGTTAGTAAATTTGATTAAAAATTATGGCTTATAGATGGTTCAGACTATACTAGAAATAATCATGGCAAAGAACTATAACTAAAATATGTTTTTGCTTGTCAAAAAAGAAGAGTATTTTTGTTCTCAGTAAAAGTAGTTAATTCCAGAATGTGAAAGGAGATAATAAAGAACAGAGCTTGAACTGAAATTGAAAACTGACTAAATACACCAAAAAACCCAAAATTATTTGCCTTTAAATATCATATCTAGAAAGGCTTCCATGGTGGTTCAGATAGTAAAGAATCCGCCTGCAATGCAGGAGACCCAGGTTCAGTCTCTGAGTCAGGAAGATCCCCTGGAGAAGGAAATGGCTTAGCACTCCAGTATTCTTGCCTGGAGAATTCCAGGGACAGAGGAGCCTGGCAGGCATATATAGTCTATGAGGTTACAAAGAGTCAGAAATGACTGAGTGAATAACACACAAAGAATTATATGGGGAAAAAAGCAATGTAATGTGTAAAAATGTTGGTAAAATTTGCTCAGTTTTGATGGCTTTATTTAGGAGATAAAATTTTTAAATCTAAATCTTTATTAAAAGAAAAATAGGTTTAAAATAATGAATAACAAATTTCATTAAATGTTAAACAGTTTAGTTACCAAAGACATTTAGTCAATATGTTAGGAAACAATTTTTTAAAGGTGTTTATGGATAAAATACTATATTACCAATGTAAAGCTCAAAGTTGCTGTTTTGCCCTCTTCTGTTGGAATGAAAAATTGGTGTAGAAGAATTTAGTTTGCTCTTAGTAAGAGATAGTAAAAGGTTATTCTTGTGTGTTATCTGCCCAGATAGTAGAGATGCCTTATCTAACCTGAAAGTTTTCCATTCTTTATTCCATTCTTTGATTTTGGCATGTCCTTGGAAAAAAAAAAAAAAAAAACAAGTTACTTAAGGAATTAATTACTTAAAATTGTGTTGCATTCTTAATGCCAAACAAGGATCATTCATTATTTCAAAGCATATAATGCTAGTGTTTTAATCAAACAGCTACAGCTATGCTAATAATACTTTCGCACTTTTGATTTTACCTGCCCAAGATAAGACCCTAAATTCAGGGGGAAACTTTTTTAAATGTCTTTTACACCCAAGCTGTTCCTTATAATCTTTGCAAAGGTTCCCATTTGCTAGACAGCAGGGACAGCAAATGACTGAACATGCGTGTGTTCCAATAAAAGTATTTACAAAAACATGTGAACTGGATTTAGGCAGTGGCTGCCAGGGTCCTAGTCTTACAGGTATTAAAACAAACCAAAAAAAAAAAAAAAACAAAACCACACATCCTAATGAATTAAACTCAGTATATCTTTTTTCAGGGACTTATTTGACCTCTGCACCTCTATTCTTCCTTTATCCACCTTTTCCATCCTTATAGTTTCCCCTCATTAAAGGGCTAAAGAAACCTTAGCATATGCTAGCTTTAGGTTTGTATGAGTCATTTTTTTTCCCCCTTTATTTATTTATTTATTTTTTGGAATAATGTGCTTTGGTAGACTCAAACAGAGCCACAGCCAGAAATCTACTTAGAAAAGGCATCAATGCAGATGGGTCGAGGAAAGTATTTGTAACACAGATGATGTATGTGAAGGAACTGAAAAATGTGACTTTGCTGTGACAAAGTTTCTGTTAAGTATGCGTCACTCAGTCTTTAACTCCTTTTTATCTTTAATCACTTTTAATCTCCAATTTATTCCCCCAAAAAGTTGCCTTTATTGTATAATAGAACATGCATACTCTTAATTTAATACTTCAAGTAAGACTCCATAAGCTTTGTTTCTTCTGGGTGGGTCAAGGTGAATTCCAGGAGGAAGGAATGGATTAGTTCTTCATTTTGGTTGGCTTCCTGTCTCTCTGATTATCTGTGATTCAGCATTTATCTAGTATTGTGATGATCCAGTGCTCTTCATTTTACTGAGCACTTTACATTTTCCACAAATAGCTCAATGATATCTCTGTCCCCAAAGATTATCAGTAACTAAATTTATATGCTTCTATCTTTAGTGTTTTAGAAACTCAAATGTTTAAACTGCCCCTTTGCATAATATGATTTTGAAAAATTGTGTTTGCTTTATTTTAAATGAAATTTGTTAGCTCTTTAACATTGCCTCAAATGCTATATTCATTTTCCCAAATTAGTACTCTCCTAGAATTTTACTCTAATAGATGATTTCACCTGGATATGTAAGAATTTGTTGTTCTTTGAATGTGATGTAGTTTGTCTTATTTATAACTATACTGATCTATTTCTGGAAGAAATAACATATGATGCTTTTAAAACAGAGGTGATGACTGAGTTGTTACTTATTGATACTGGTGATGTCCTGTGATTCAAATACCCATTGATGGTGGAGTTCAGTGAGGATGGCAAGAGAACCTAAAACTTTGAGTCTAGTCTTGGTTCCATTAGTAACTTAACTTGTAACAAGTCACCTAATCTTCCCATGCCTCCATTTCCCTATTAGATAAGAATATTGGAGATCATCTTTAAGATTCCTTTCAGCCCTAAATTGTCTTGATTCTCAAATGTAACACGTTAATAGTATATGACCAGTATACACTTTGTAAAGGAAATTGGAAGTTCCTCCATTTGTCCAATAGAACACTGTCGGGATGATCCCAGAATTTGATTCTGGTAGATGAGAACATTGGTAGAAAGAGTTTACGCAGGAACAAGGGGATCTTTCAAGATAGAGAATTTTTCAAGACATGAAGGCAACAAACTTAGTGCTAACAATCGAATATAGAGACAAACAACAAGGAAGTAGTAGGCAGAGCCTCCTCCAGTGCAGTGGGTCTGTCCTGTCCATTCATCCTATTTTCTTACTGGGATTATTGGTACATGCCAAATCTACAAAGGTATGTTGAATGAAGAAATGAGTGAGAATGGAAAAAACAGGTCCATATGCATATGATAATGTAGCAGAGAATAAGTATGTATTAATTTTCTTTGGGAAAAGAGGATGTATTTCAGTTGCCTAATGAAAAGCATGATGGATTTGGATAGAGAGAGATGGGTACCGGTGGCCAGTATCAAGAAGGACAGCATAATTTGAACCTGTAATGAGGGAAATAGGCAAAGGCCTAGAAATGTGTAAGTTCACTTCCTGCTCAGGCAGTGGAAAGCCGACCAGAGGACCTGAGGATCAAGAATGTGGTTGGAGGTGGGAATGTAGTTTGAAAGCATATCATGAAGGGAGTCTGGAGTGCTGAGCAGGGATAAGATGCTCTAACAGTCCATGCCATAGAAGAGTTCACCACATTCTCTTAAACAGAAGCTCTCAGAATCTCACCACACCGCTGTGCTGTGGGTTACTGAATCTAAGCTGCCCTCAAGGGAGCTTCAGAGGGCTTCATTAGTACCTCAGGCCTATTTTTAGTACAGGCAAAATTTTACTAGTTGCAGCAACAAAAGATATTACAGAAAACAATTTGGCCATGTAGGGACATTAGCTAGGACTGGAGCTTAAACTGCCACCAGAAAGCTTTATTGTGTGCATCTTTTTCTTCTTGTTCAGTTGCTCAGTCAGTCATGTCCAATTCCTTGTGACCCCGTGGGCAGCAGCATGCCAGGCTTCCCTTGTCCTTCACCATCTCCCAGATCTTGCTCAAACTCATGTCCGTTGAGTCCATGATGCCATCCAACCATCTCATCCTCTGTCATCCCCTTCTCCTCCTGCCTTCAATGTTTCCCAGAATCAGGGTCTTTTCTAATGAGTTGGCTCTTCGCATCAGATGGCCAAAATATTGGAGTTTCAACTTCAGCATCAGTCCTTACAGTGAGTATTCAGGACTTATTTCATTTAGGATGGACTGGTTTGATCTCCTTACAGTCCAAGGGACTCTCAAGAGTCTTCTCCAATACCACAGTTTGAAAGCATTAATTCTTCGGCGCTCACCCTTCTTTATGGTCCAACTCTCACATCTATACCTGACTACTGGAAAAACCATAGCTTGGCCTATACAGACCTTTGTTGGCAAAGTAATGTCTCTGCTTTTTAATATGCTGTCTAGGTTGGTCATAGCTTTTCTTCCAAGAAGCACATGTCTTTTAATTTCATGGCTGCAGCCACCCTAACCCTAACCCTAACCCTAGTTAGGGTTTTTGGAGTGATTAGTGATTAGTGATTTTGGAGCCCCAAAAAATAAAGTCTGTCACTGTTTCCATTGTTTCCCCATCTACTTGCCATGAAGTGATGGGATCAGATGCCATGATCTTCATTTTTTGAATGTTGAACTTTAAGCCAGCTTTTTCTCTCTCTTCTTTCACCTTCATCAAGAGTTTAGTTCCTCTTTGCTTTCTGACATAAGGGTGGTGGTCATCTGCATATCTGAGGTTACTGATATTTCTCCTGACAAACTTGATTCCAGCTTGAGCTTCATCCAGCTTGGCATTTCATATGATGTACTCTGTACAGAAGCTAAATAAGAAGGGTGACAATATACAGCCTTGATGTACTCCTTTCCCGATTTTGAACCACTCCCTTGTCCCGTGTCCGGTTCTAGCTATTGCTTCTTGACCTGCATACAGGTTTCTCAGGAGCCAGGTGAGGTGGTCTGGTATTCCCATCTCTTTAAGAACTTTCCACAGTTTGTTGTGATCCACACAGTCAAAGGTTTTAGCATAGTCAATGAAGCAGAAGTAGATGTTGTTATGGAACTCTCTTGCTTTATCGATGATCCAGCAGATGTTGACAATTTGATTCCTGGTTCCTCTGCTTTTTCTAAATCCAGCTTGAACATCTGGATGTTCACGGTTCATGTAATGTTGAAACCTAGCTTGGAGAATTTAGAGCATTACTTTGCTAGCGTGTGAGATGAGTACAATTGTACGGTAGTTTGAATAATCTTTGGCATTGCCTTTCTTTGGAATTGGAATGAAAACTGACCTTTTCCAGTCCTGTCACCATTGCTGAGTTTTCCAAATTTGCTGGCCTACTGAGTACAGCACTTTCACAGCATCATCCTTTAGGATTTGAAATAGCTCAGCTGGAATTCCATCACCTCCACTAGCTTTGTTCGTAGTGATGCTTCCTAAGGCCCACTTGACTTTGCACTTCAGGATATCTGGCTCTACATGAGTGATCACACCATCATGGTTATCTGGGTCATTAAGATCTTTTTGTATAGTTCTGTGTATTCTTGCCACCTCGTCTTAATATCTTCTGCTTCTGTTTGATCCATACCATTTCTGTCCTTTATTGCCCCCGTCTTTGCATGAAATGTTCCTTTGGTGTCTCTAATTTTTTCTTGAAGAGATCTCTAGTCTTTCTGATACTATTGTTTTCCTGTGTTTCTTTGTATTGTTCACTTAGGAGGGCTTTTAATGTATTCTTTGGAACTCTGCATTCAGATGGGTATATCTTTCCTTTTCTCCTTTGCCTTTCACTTCTCTTCTTTCTCAGCTATTTATAAGGCCTCTTCAGACAACTGTTTTGCCTATTTGCATTTCATTTTCTTTTTCTGGATGGATGCAAACTCATCCAGGACTAATTTGCCAAACTAAGTAACCTACTAGTTCATGCTCCTGAATGCAAAATGATAGATTCATGTTTAGGAGGAACTGGGCTAAGCATTATAAAAATAAATAAATAAAAGTCTGTACATGTGAAGCAAGGCTGTTTTCTGTTTTTCAGTCAGAAGCAAAGATGTGGGTGAAGTGACAGAGAAAGGCCCAGAGGTCTTGACTCCAAATTCTTATTCTGATCTCCGATTTCCTCCCCATAAACCCAGTCTTACTGTTCTTAAAATTCTCATAAGAAATATGCATTTCCTCTTGAGTTTTGACTTGTTCTCCCTATTTAGGGACATATTTAAGTTTCTCTGAAGTCTGTGTTTATGCTGCCTTTTTTGTGTGTGACTACAAAGGAAGTTTGTTATATGCCTTTCAAATGCAATAACATTGTTTCTAACTTAATTACTAAACAAACTATGTTTTAAATTGCTAAACAAACTTTATGTTTTAAATGAGTGCATTTAAAGTGTTCTCAAGAGAACAAGCAAGATTTCCTTTTGAAATTGCATCCTTACAGCAGTTTAATGAAGTTAATGTAGTAAATATTTCTTAAAAGGAGTGATGATTGAGAATCTCACATTTCCCTTTAGAAGAAATGTCTGATACTCCATCCTATAAACAAGGATATAGATTCCTCAGATATACAGTGACACCTGGTTCATTTCATTGTGAGCCATTTCTTGACAGCTTTAGCTATCTTTTACATATTTAACCACTTTTAAAATAATATCCTGAGGCTACCTTAGAGACTCTGCTAGCTGGTAGAGTTGTTAGATATTCTTGGAAAAAAGGTGCTGTGTGGAATAGCAATGTGATTATCATAATTAAGAAATCATATTCTTAGCTTATGCAACTCACTGGGGAAATTTTTCGTACCAAGGGTAAGAATCTGATCCTTATCTCTATGTATTAATAAAAGACCTAAATAGATTCAGTTGCTTTTATACCTTAATTTTATGATTAGTCCAAATTAAGAGGTATCGGTTTCTCTTTGAGCTTCTCAAGAGAGACTGCTGTTCAGAAATAATTTCTTTTTCAATGTGAAAATTACAAAGGTACCAGACATTCAAATGATCTTAACAGATTTTTGCTCTCACATTGGCAATACCATTTTACAGAAAGACTTTACCTCTTTCCTCTAAATAAACTATGAGAAATAGACATTTTTGCTTTATTTTATCTTTTCCTTTTTGACTTAGTATATTTGGGCATTTCTTTTCTTCATGAAGTTCCAGTCTCAAACAAGTAGGAAAATGGTATCCCAGGCAGTTTGGTATCCTGGAAAGAACTAGGGTTTGGATCTTGAAAGTTCAGGTATAAAATCCAGTTATTCCATTAATTAGCTCTTAGGTTTTGTCAGTGAGACATGCTATTTAATATTTTCTCTGCACTAAAATTTTAATCCATAAAGTGGTATATGTTACCCACTAGATTACTGTATTAGTATGGTTGGAAGAACTGCATGAAATTATATATGAAATAATATATACACATAACATAGAGCCTGGCCCAATGGTGCTCAACAAAGTGTAATTAACTCCTGAAGTTTGCAGCAGTAAATGCCTACTTGAAAAAAGAAAAAAAAGTCTCAAATCAACAACCTGATGTTATATACCTCAAGGAACTATAGAAAGAACAAACAACTGAAAACTAGCAAAATGAAGGAAATTAAAAAAAAATTAGAACAGAAATAAAGAGAAAGAACAGCAAAATGATAAAAAAAAAGAAATAAATGAAGCTAAGAGTTGTTCTTTTAAAAGATTAAAAAACATGACAAAACCTTAGCTAGACTAAAGAAAAAAGAGAGAAAACTTAAATAAGAAAAATTAGAAATAAAAGAGGAGACATGAAAACTGAAGCCACAGAAACAAAAGATTTTAAGAAACTACTATAAACAATTATACACCAACAAATTGGATACCTAGTTGAAATGGCTACATTTCTAGAAAACCTACCAAGACTGAATCATAAATAAATAAGACAACCTAAACAGACCTATTCATGACAGGCTACCTCTAAGAAAAAGGCACCTTGGTATATTGAATTATTTCAAGCTGAAGGAATTTGAGAAGATAGCAGAAGCAGGAAGGTCACTCTGACCACCTTCCCACATTCTTCTCCTGATACACATGCTGAAACTCTCAGGTAAGAAGTACCTTCCCTTTCTTCAGAGGAAAGACACATCCTTTTATTTAAAGACCAAGGGTATGCTAAAAAGAATCTGAACAAATCAGTTCAGTTCAGTCGCTCAGTCATGTCCGATTCTTTGTGACTTCATCAATCGCAGCACGCCAGACCTCCCTGTCCATCACCAGCTCCCTCAAACTCATGTCCATCGAGTCGGTGATGCCATCCAGCCATCTCATCCTCTGTCATCCCCTTCTCCTCCTGCCCCCAATCCCTCCAAGCATCAGGGTCTTTTCCAACGACTCAACTCTTCTCATGAGGAGGCCAAAGTATTGGAGTTTCAGCTTCAGCATCAGTCCTTCCAATGAACACCCAGGACTGATCTCCTTTAGGATGGACTGGTTGGATTGCCTTGCAGTCCAAGGGACTCTCAAGAGTCTTCTCCAACACCATGGTTCAAAAACATCAATTTTTCGGCACTCAGCTTTCTTCACAGTCCAACTCTCACATCCATACATGACCACTGGGAAAACCATAGCCTTGACTAGATGGAACTTTGTTGGCAAAGTAATGTCTCTGCTTTTTAATATGCTGTCTGGTTGGTCATAACTTTCCTTCCAAGGAGTAAACGTCTTTTCATTTCATGGCTGCAATCACCATCTCCAGTGATTTTGGAGCCCAAAAAAATAAAGTCTGACACTGTTTCCACAGTCTCCCCATCTATTTACCATGAGGTGATGGGACCAGATGCCATGATCTTAGTTTTCTGAATGTTAAGCTTTAAGCCAAATTTTTCACTCTCCTCTTTCACTTTCATCAAGAGACGTTTCAGTTCCTCTTCACTTTCTGCCATAAGGGTGATGTCATCTGCATATCTGAGGTTATTGATATTTCTCTTGGCAATCTTGATTCCAGCTTGTGCTTCTTCCAGCCCAGCGTTTCTCAT
The DNA here is from genome assembly GCF_019320065.1 of Cervus canadensis. NCBI lineage: Eukaryota > Metazoa > Chordata > Mammalia > Artiodactyla > Cervidae > Cervus > Cervus canadensis. The sequence continues at coordinate 39,966,235 of NC_057399.1, read as the reverse complement.
GATGTACTCTGCATATAAGTTTAATAAGCAGGGTGACAATATACAGCCTTGACGTACTCCTTTTCCTATTTGGAACCAGTCTGTTGTTCCATGTCCAGTTCTAACGGTTGCTTCCTGACCTGCATACAGGTTTCTCAAGAGGCCGGTCAGGTGGTCTGGTATTCCCATCTCTTTCAGAATTTTCCACAGTTTATTGTGATCCACACAGTCGAAGGCTTTGGCATAGTCAATAAAGCAGAAATAGATTTCTTTTCTGGAACTCTCTTGCTTTTTTGATGATCCAGCGGATGTTGGCAATTTGATCTCTGATTCCTCTGCCTTTTCTAAATCCAGCTTGAACATCTGGAAGTTCTTGGTTCACATACTGCTGAAGCCTTGCTTGGAGAATTTTGAGCATTACTTTACTAGCATGTGAGCTGAGTGCAATTGTGTGGTAGTTTGAGCATTCTTTGGGATTGCCTTTCTTAGGGATTGGAATGAAAACTGACCTTTTCTAGTCCTGTGGCCACTGCTGAGTTTTCCAAATTTGCTGGCATATAGGCCTTGTTAAATTTCCTCCAGTTCACTATACTGAGCTCATACTCTTCAGCCTATGCTATTTCTCCATGAGTGTCCACTCTTCAGCAAACCTAACATAAACTATTCAGTTTTAATCTTTTCTTCAGATATTTGTTTCCTTATGCAGACTCCTGTGTTATATAAACTTTATATTAAATAAATTTTCATGCTTTCCTCCTGTTAATTTGTCTTTGTTTAATTTTCACACCCAGTTAGGGCACCTAAGAGGGTCAGGAAATTTTTTCTCTTACAAATTAGTAAGAAAGTTGGATTATCAGTCAAAAACCTCTTTACAAAGAAAAGACCAGAACCAGACAGCTTCACTGGAGAATTCTACCAAACATTTAAAGAATTAAGTACAATCCTTCTCAAACTCTTCCAAAAAACTTGTTAAGGAGGAAGTACTTCCTTAGTCATTTTATGAGGCAGCATTACCCTGATACCAAAATCAAAGACACTATATAAAATGTAAAATATAGCCCTAATAGCCCTGATTAACACTGATGCAAAAATCTGCAACAAAATGCTAGCAAATAGAATTAAAATATAAATTAAAAGGGCCTATGACCAAGTAGGATTTATTCCTGGAATGCAAAGATGATTCAACATAGGAAAATCAATTAAATATGCCACAGTAGCAGACTGAAGGACAAAAGCCACATGATCATCTCAATTGATGCAGAGAAAGCATTTGACAAATCTGACATCCTGAATTGTTTCTAAAAAGGGCTGAAATTCAAGGTAATTTAGCAGGTCAATGAAACTGACTTAATTTGTTTCCAATAAAAACCTGGTTGTTCCCTTGCTCAAAAAGATTATACTGTGGTTTCAGGATAGAAAATCTGCATGATACACATGAGTTAAGTCATTTTTATTTTCATTTTTAAAGTCATTGCTATTTCAATCAAAATATCTAATATCATTGATACCTATTATACTTCAGAATTACATGTACACAATGAAAAGTTAGATGAATTGATGAATGCATGCATGATTAATTCCATGCAACCAAAAAGTATATACCTTGAAGACAGGAATAAGAATCTCAGATTGCTAGTGGTAAAAGAAACCACAGTTAATAATTAAATCAGGCTACCATATTCTGTGAGACCTGTATGTCTACATAAGATTGATGACTTGCCCCATACTGTATCACCACTTACTGGCAGAAATAGTACTGACACCTCTAGCTTCTAGTTTCAATTCATTGATATTTCCACAACACTAAAAAGTTGAGATATGTTAAATTATGGTCTGGTCTGTAGCATTAGCCCTTAATAGATCATCCACACCTTTTGATGATAGTTTAGGATTGGATAAAAATGAATTTTTTTTTTTTAAAGAAATCTACTACTTGGATTAAACAGGCACTGATTTGAATAAGGATTCATGAACTATTTGATCTTATTATATTTGATGTTATATTTCTTTGATCTAAATTTAACATGTATCTTAGAATCAAGAATCCTCTCTCACATTTTGCTGTGAAAAAGTGGAGCCATGGAAGTATTATAATTACCTAAAACTTACACACCTATTCAAAATGGTAACTGAGAATCAAAATATATTGTTGATTTCTATTCTTATCCTTGCATATTCTGTTCCACCTGAAAAATCACTGAGGCCAGCTTAAATGGTTTGCAAATAACTGTTCTCTTACAGTAGAAAAATTAGCATAAATTCAATGTTAATTTATCACTTCTAGCTTTGAAAGATCACAAATGAGGGTGATAAAAACAGATGCCTGGCATATGGCAACAGATGGGTCACCACATTTAAAAAGAGCTACTGGGAACAGGATGGTTCACTTTACTTAATTCTTATCACATAAAGTGAAAAGGATGGGAAAGAAAACAGTCAAGGCAATGCAGGCTTAATTGGGTCCAATTTTCCTATAGTTTTAAAATGTGTTTTTAAAATACAGGACTTGTAGTTTGCCCCTATGTTTTACATCATAGTATTGTCCATGTAGTATAACCATGTAGAAAAATCAATAATAGAAAGAGTCACACAAATATGGATAGAAACCTACAATACCTATTGGCAAAAAATAAGGCTGCTGGTGGCAAGAATTATTGGAACAGATGGCACATGATGAATTCATCAGGACATGTCTAGACACCCAGATTCATAATAATATGAAGTGTTACTATTTTTACTCAGATGATGCCTGATCCTAATATTACACTGAAAATTTCATCTATGAAGCACTTATAGTTTTATAACTTTATATGCCCTTTTTTTTAATAAATTTGAAATAAGAATGATGCCTATGATAAAACTTACTTAATAACCATAAACCACTGCAGAGATACCCTAAGATGCGATGCTTGCCTAATGCACTAGCCTCTAAACTACTGTTCATTTTTAAGATATAGTCAATGATCTATTTGGATTTGGTTCTACAAATACAACCATAAACTCAGGTGATAAAAAAGAAACAAAATATTTGCATTCACACGTGTTATATTGGCTTCCCTGGTAGCTCAGACAGTAGTCTGCCAGCAATGCGGAAGACCCAGGTTTGATCCCTGGGTCGGAAAGATCCGCCGGAGAAGGAAATGGCAACCCATTCCAGTATTCTTGCCTGGGAAATTTCATGGATGGAGGAGCCTGGTAGGCTACAGTCCATGGAGTTGCAAACAGTTGGACATGACTGAGTGACTTCACTTTCACTTTTCATGTTATACTACATAATAGCTGGATTTTATATAAGTGTGTGCCACATAATTAGCAAAGATGATGCCAAATCATTTCTTTTCCTTTGGGTGTGAATCTTTTTAATAAAGCTCTTTATTAATGTCTATCGATATCTATTAAAGAAAATACATAATTCCAACTGAAAAAAAGTCCTTGAAGAATTTTCTGAAGTTAAAAGTCAAAAGCTTATCCTATTATTGTTGTTGTCATTGTTTAGTTGCTAAGTCTATCTGACTCTTTTGCAACCCCATGAACTGTGTGTAGTTCACCAAGCTCCTCTCTCCATATGATTTCCCAAGCAAGAACATGGGACTGGGTTGCCATTTCCTTTTCATTTTTTTTTTTTTTCCATTTCCTTTTCAAAGGGATCTTCCTGACCCAGGGATAGAACCTGAGTCTCCTGCATTGGCAAGTGAATTCTTTACCACTGAGCCATCAGGAAAGCCCCATTCTATATTGTTGTTGAGTCGCTAAGTCATGTCTAACTCTTTGTGACCCCATGAACCACAGCACACCAGGCTTCCCTGTCCTTCAGAACAATCAGGGAAGCCCCATCCCATATTGTGCTGGTGGTGGCTTAATCGCTAAGTCATGTTGATTCTTGAGACCCCATGAACTATATAGCCTGCCAGGCTCCTCTGTCCATGTGATTCTCCAGGCAATAATACTGGAGTTGGTTGCCATTTCCTTCTCCAGGGGATCTTCCCGACCCAAGGATTGAACCTGGGTCTCCTGCATTGCAGGTAGATTCTTTACCGACTGAGCTATGAGGGAAGTCCCTAGCCCTTATTTTAATACAGAATAAAAGCAAAACTACTATAATGAAAGTTCAAACTTACATTCAAATATCACTAGAATTTATAGTTATTGTCTAGAAGTTAAAATTTTGTTGGATGCAATTTAAAACATAACCAATGTTGTGCCTAGGTTCCTCCAAAACTAGGGAATTTTATTTTCTTTTCCCATTGTCTATCTTCTGATTCAGAGATGTAATTCTTGTAATCAGCTAAAACTTGACATTAGTCCCACCTAAGAGTCTGTCTATGTGGCTTCTCTAAACTTATCAGAGTGATTCCCATTACAATTCTGCAGTAACGGCATCTTTCTGGGCTGGTTATACAATGTCAGAATTCACTGCTCAGATAAACAGCAGCTGGAGCTTATGTGTTGAATTCTGGGAAATAAGCATAGGTACTGTAAGTAAAGCCCTGTGACCGATGTCAGAAACAGGAGGAATCCTGGTAGCAATGCTTTTTAAAGGTAGTGGAGGTTTATTTTGACAAAGTATTCACAGTTTTAATTTTTGTTGTATTGCTTATGTAATCCCACTTAGAAAATTTTAATGTTTTAATAAGTTTAATAAGTGTTACTAAGTTCAGAATAACTTCCAAAGTGACAACGAAGAACTCCAACAATAATCATATTGCATACAAAATAGGCTAGTTTTTGGTAAAGCACTAGTTCATGATGTGTGTATGTGTGTATTTCACCTAATTTTCACAAAAACTTTGATGGATATCATCATCTTCAAATTGCAACTCAAAAGAGATCTGTAACTTGCCAGCTTCACACAATTGGAAACTGATGGAGCTGGGATTCAGACTGAGATCTATAAGGTATGGTCACCCAGGTGCTTATCTGCTCTTTTCCCCTCTGCAGGAGATCAGAAAACAGTATTCATGCACCCTTTAAAGAAAAACAAAGTACTCAAATATTCAGTCTGACAAAAGAAAAAGGAATGAAGAGTTGGAAAATCATGTTGCAAGAGGAATTATTCTGCCTGCCTAGGAATTATCAAGGAAATATTATATCATTACAACAAAAATATATGAAACAAGTTAACTATCCAGTGTTAGGGAAATGCACACAAAACTGTATTTTTCAGGCAATACAAATTAAGTTTAGAAAAATCATATAGGAAAAGGCTTATGATACAATGTCCAGCAAAAAAAAAAAAAAAAGAGCTCCAAAAAGTAAAATATAAGGTGTAACTTCAACAATGCAAAGGAAAAATTATAGGAGAAAAATACTTTAAGACAAAAATGTTACACCAGTGGCCTCAGAGTAATGTAATCATTTTTTGGTCCCTCCATCTTTTCTTTGTATTTTATGTACAAAGAATGTATGTATCAGGAATGTATATTACATTTTAATCAGAAAATTACTTTAATTTAAAAATAAAATTAATAATAAATATAATAATAAAAATAAATCAAACAGTCATAAACAGAATTATATAATTAGTTCATAGATAAATGTCATTTGGATAATTAAAACATAATTTTTTTTCTTAGAAAATATCAGCATACTAATAAAGGCAACTTAAATTTATTGAGGGTATATATTGTAATCATATAATCTGTAATTATGAAATTATACCTAGTAGGAAGAAAACAAAAGTTTTTGACATATATATATTTTGAATAAGTAGAATCTTTTCTCTTTCCTTGTTCCAAAAATATTTTTGTCATTTTTTTTATTCTTCTGCATAGTTTCATTGCTCAGTAATAAACAGCATGCTTTCTTGTTTATGAGTATTTCAAAAGGACAGCATACTTTAAGGATCCTGTAATATAAAACACATGGAAACCATTTACTTCTCAGGAATAGAACTTAAGAGAAAAATAATATTTTAAAAAATATAACACGGCTTTTGTTACATGGTCTTTAGTGAAAAAAGTGAAAGTGTTAGTTGCTTGGTTGTGTCCAACTCTTTGTGACCCCATGGACTATATATAGTCCACAAGGCTCCTCTGCCCATGGAATTCTCTAGGCAAGAATACTGGAGTGGGTAGACACTATTGGTCCTTATTGCCAGCCAAATCCTATTCAAACTTCTTAGATTAGTATTTTCTATTCATTTAGATAATTTTACCTTTCCAATATTCTTTTCATTGACTCCAGCATAATCTTCCCATCCACCTCAATCATCCTAAATTTGCTCAAGCTATTATTTCTACTGATAGTTACTCTCCTAATTACTTTCTAGACAGCTTTATTCATTTATTCCTCCAATACTGAGCTCTTATACTCTGCTGAATTCTAGAATGAAATAACTGAATGAGATTCTGGCTTTGAGAGAACTTATAGTCTTATGAGGGATATAAAAAAACACAACAAAATACAGTATTATCCATGATATGACTTGAAGGATAAAAAATCAGAGTTAACAGAATGTGGGAAGGATAAGGATGGGAGAGGAAAAAGGATTCAGACAATAGGAATGACATGTACAAATGTCAAGACAAGAGTATACACAGAGCACGTTGAAGAACTTGAGGTGGGGTGATATATTAAGATGTAAAAGATACATGTGTATGCACAATATTAAATAGTTAGATATAATTTGTTTCCAATAAAAATTACATTTTATTATGGATCAGAACCTTTTGGCATTAGACCAGAATTTTCAATAATGTGGAGGTTAAATATTGCTATTGTTTTAGTAACAACCTCATGCCTTATCTGATTAATTTGCAAGTTACCTGAAATTCTTGTCTGAAATTCATTTGTATTTTTCCTGGCGTTTATATGAGAGTGGGATAAAGATGATGTTTAGAATGTGTTTTACTTACTTGATCTCTATTCTAGAAAACATTTCTAGAAGCAGAGATGGGGAATAGTGTCCAGGGTGGACATTTACATAGTTAAATGATTTGCAATTGAGAGTTTTTAAGGGCCAACAAAGAGTGAGGATTTGGAAAGATGTATATTTACTATAGATAGTGGAACAATTAAAATTTTTGGCTGGGGAAAAGTTAATTTCATGTATAATGTCAAGAGAGAGAAAATAGATTCACACACTTGGAAATGAGTCTAACAAGAATCAACTTGACATTCTTAGTATATACTTATTTTATTTGTTCTCAGAGGAGTTAGTGTCCTTGAGTAGCACAGAATTCTGCTTACAAAAAGGCACTGGGTTTTATGTAGGTAAATTTTTCAAGTTATTTGATCCTATTGACAAAAAAATCAACTCAAAGATATAAAAAAAAAACTAAAAAGGAACAGTGTATCTCTCCTTAAGGAATATTGGGTGAAATCCAAACAGAATCATTTTGTCTTAAGACTGAAAGCAAACAAACATAACACAACACTTAGTATTAAGAAATTTCTGAGCATTCCCATAATGATATCTGGACTTTGGGAATTAGCATATAAATAGAAACGCATCTCCTCTATTTATGTTGGCTGTTCCACAGCATCCGGAACAACCAGTTTGGAAAGTGGGAAGTCTGGCCTGTCTCAGTCTACTGTAAATCACTCTGTCTCTCTATCTCCATTTCCGACTCAGCAATGTGAGAGTTTGATAGCGCTCCTTGGAAACTTAATTAGTGGTTCGTGGTTTTAAGTAAAAGTGTTACAGACTCTTAACAGTAATCATTTTAACCCACTTGCTTGTTAATGTCAATAAGGTAAGATAGTTGTGCTGTGATTATTTAAAAGTATCCAACACAGAAAGTAGTATCCTTTTGTGAGTTTAGCCTTGTTTTTTAATTTATTGACTGCTAATGACAATATTCTGAACTCATTTTGTTTATTAATTAAATCAAAATGTTTGAACAATTCCATTTTGTGCTGCCACCACCCTTCAAAGCCTGTTGATTTTCCTTGTCTATTGCCAAGTAAAGTTATGGCTCACTAAAAAGATTGCTTTGTATTGTGACTGGAAGGAATACTGTTTAAAGAAATTCTTTCACTGTCTTCTTAAATTCCCTTTAAAGCTATAGTATATGTTAATATTGGAGAAGGAAATGGCACCCCACTCCAGTATTCTTGCCTGGAAAATCCCATGAGCAGAGGAGCTTGACGTGCTACAGTCCATGGGATCACAAAAGAGATGGATGCAACCTAACGACTAAACAACAATACTAAATTAATATAATACATGACAACCATTAAGATCTCATGATCTTAAAAATTCCTCCAAAATTCCAAATATCTCATCATGCCGGCAAATGCAGGAGGACCAGGGTTTGATCCCTGGGTCAGGGACATCCCCTGGAGAAAGGAGGGCTACTCACTCCAGCATTCTTGCCTGGAGAATTCTATGGACAGAAGAGTCTGGTGGGCTATAGTCCTTGGGGTCGCAAAGAGTCGAACACGCCTGAGTGACTAACACTCACTTTTTTATCATCTATGAATCCAGATGACATTTCAACTGCAACAGAATAGAAGTAGTCAATTGCTTCACTGAATAAGTTTCCCATCTTCTGTGAAATTGGTGTTTTGTTTTTTTTTTTTTGAAATTGGTGTTTTTTAATCCCACTTATAAATGTAAGTCAACCCTTGGATGGAATGGAGGGCCATTAAAAATTACTGCCAGTGAGCATCTGAACCAGTTCAAAAAATGCTTACCAGGACCCACAGGATATTCATCAGACTCCACTCTGAAGTACAGATCAAGGCAAAGGACAATACTATGCTGATAAAAATCAACTCAAATAATAACCCAAAGAAATTATACCAATACAGACATCTAAGAAAATAGTTTCATGATGCATTAAGCATACTGATATGGAAAATTCAAATTTCATTTCCCTGTGGTACCAGATTATCTTCAAGCAGGACACATGATGGTAGACATGGCAGTTTAATTTCTGTGTAATTTCATAGACTACTGAAGGGTGGTGGTTAGAGGGAGGGGAACTGGACAGAGTGGAGGAAATTTCAAAATCCATTTCTAAGTCCTTATGTAAGCTTGGTCTCCATGAAAATCTGTGGGTTCATCATCATAGGTCCAGTGTCTACCAAAATAATCCTTGTCATATTCTAGTTCATTTTTTCCCACTGACAAAAATACACATAGAAAGAAAACTATAAATCTCAACTCTTCGTTATCCCGACTTTCTTCTCACATATTTATTCTGGCTTTTCCAAACTAACTTTTAAAAACTTCCAAATAAGGAATAATTGGAACAAGTATTACTTTATAAAGGAAACAGACATTTAAAAACTGAAGTAGTAAGCTCAAAATTAACAAGCAGAATATAAAAGTTAAAATTCTCTTTCATCAAGCTTGTCAGAGCCGTAGTTCCTGGCAAACTCTGAACATAGCCAGATTAAAGGAAAAACAAGTGGGTATTTTTCAAGACTTAATTCAATATATAGATTTTACTATTAAATATAATCCCCAAAATGAGTTTGTCTGAATTTTAAATGCTAAATTTAATGTAACACGATGGTGGTCATAGCAAAGCTTGATTTATTACTTCTTTAGCCAAGTGAGTATAATATCAGGCAGAAGGCTGTTATTATTAGTCACATTTACAAGGCAGATACTATATTCTAACAAATGAATTCTATAAACATTGTAAAACAGCATATGCTGCAAATGTTACATTCATTGTCTGATTGTTGTAACCTCATAACCCCATGATTGAGAAAAGAAGATAGCATATGTGAAAATGCTTTGTAAACTATGGTGTACAGTGCAAAATAACAACTCATAGGGGAAATATTTTCTTAGACAAAAAAAATGCCAAAAGGTTATTTCCTTTGTCCACGTGGTCTTCTCTGCTCTTCCTCACTTAACAAAACTAGCTTCCAGCATCCTTGCCCCTACACAGCTTAAACATCAGTAGTAGAAAGTGTCTAACACTCAAAATGTATTTACTGAATACCACCTAGGGTCCAAAATCTTCCAGTTACCCTTTCATTTTTTCACATGGAGCCCAAACTCTGAAAAGACGATTTTGTAAGAACACAGTTTCTGGCATTAAGTCAATAAGAAGGTAGGCAATTGAGAGCATGTTCTTCCAATTGCTCCAAATACGCTTCAGGTATAGACACACTTGTATAATTTAACCAAGTGCTGGCCTGAGGTATGCTTCTGACTGATGTAAGGTGGCCATCTGTAGTGCTCTGTTGAAAAATATTCTAAATTCAGCAGGAAAAAGTGATGTAAGTCATTAATTATGAATATGCTATATATAGGAGGGAGGAAGGACAATATTTATAACTTCTTGTGCTGAAACGTTCACTGAAGTATCTAGAGGGAAACTTTTAAGTTGAAGAATGTTTAAGGAAAAGTGTGTTTTTGTATGGGTATGTGGATATGTGTGTAGGAGGGAGAGAAAGAGGAAGGGGAGAGGGAAAGAATGAAAAGGTAAAGGTAACATGGGAGAGCCTGGGAGGGTGGTATAGCATGCTTTCAGTACTGTTTTTGTAGCTTTTATGTAAAATCCAAAATTATTTTAAAATACAGTTTTAAAAAAATTCCCCACATATTTGTAAATTTTTCCTGTTAGTAATATAAACAAGAAGTAGGAAGATTAAAAGCAGCAAAAGACTATGCAGTGTAGCTTCTTGGAAGGGGATAAAACCAATGCTTTTTGGAAAGTGAGTAGTATTTAAAAGTTCACATAGGGACAAAAAAAGTCCTGAAGGAAACCCATGCAGTTGCTAGTTGAGTAGTGATACTAACATATCTGATAGCCATTTTTCATCTTTGAAATCTAGTTACCAATTAAAAACAGAAAACTTGGTTCATTCTTTGAAACAGCCTCCAGTTCTAGAATCTTATAATAAATACTGAAGAAACCTAACTTTTCTCATTCTGTCAATCTAATTGACCCATCTGGACATTGCTGATGATGTTCACCGTGAGTTTGCAGACTGCCTTAAACACCTCAGACACAGTGTTCCCAAGTCTGTATTGAGGATGTGCCAAGGAGAGTCAGAGAAGTATGCCCAAGAAATCAGTGCTCTCTGAGTACCAAGGTAGACTGCAAAATAAATTATCATTTTCAACCAAAACCACACAAACTGTGTTATATATCAATATGTATTGTACATAATATTATAAATGATGTCTCTCTTTCTTATAAGTTCCTTTTTTTTAACTCTGGGATTTCAGAACCTCATTCCAGAATAGGAAAAGAAGATGGCAGAAACTAAAATGTGCATTTCTTTGTGCACCTAATGGAGATGGAAAACAATCCTTTCATTCCTATGTGGCCAGTATCCCTGAGAGTAACAGATTCTGAAACTGACCATATGTGAGAATAGAACAGGTCCAGAAACCAAGAAAAATTCTTCTGTATCACGTCACAGAGGAAAAAAGGTTCTTTTCTTTTCCTTCCTCCTTTTCTTCAACCTCCTTCCCCCACCCGCTTCCTCTCTCTTCTCCCCACCCTCCCTCCTGTTTTTCTCTCTCTCTCTGTTAAGTGTCACAGTAACAGATAATAGGAAGAAAAACATCTGTCTTTCTTAACCAAGAACTTAAGTTCCAGGTGACTGGGCATGGCTGGTGGGAAGCAGTGGAAGGATTGGGATTCTATGTTCGAGTCCCAAAAGGCAACGTTGTTAATGCCTTCCAAAGCAAAAAATTAGAACCAGGACTAAGATGTACTTTGATTTACACATTAAATAAATGCTGAGTCCCTAAATGATTGCTTGGGCGTTAGGGAAACATAAGCAGTGTTTAATCATAGCTTCTGCCCTCAGGATTATTATAGAGAGGGAGAAAAAGACAGTAGTTTTCTTAACCAAACTGAAATATACAACCAAAATGTGGCCCAAATAGAAAGTGACAAATGAAGTCATGTACATATAGATGGGGAAACAGTGTAAACAGTGTCAGACTTTATTTTTTTGGGCTCCAAAATCACTGTGGATGGTGACTGCAGCCATGAAATTATAAGATGCTTACTCCTTGGAAAGTTATGACCAACCTAGACAGCATATTAAAAAGCAGAGACATTACTTTGTCAACAAAGGTCCATCTAGTCAAGGCTATGGTTTTTCCAGTAGTCATGTAAGGAAGTGAGAGTTGGACTATAAAGAAAGCTGAATGCTGAAGAATTGATGCTTTTGAACTGTGGTGTTGGAGAAGACTCTTGAGAGTCCCTTGGACTGCAAGGAGATCCAACCAGTCCGTCCTAAAGGAGATCAGTAGTGTGTGTTCATTGGAAGGACTAATGTTGAAGCTGAAATTCCAATACTTTGGCCACCTGATGCGAAGAGCTGACTCATTGGAAAAGACCCTGATGCTGGGAAAGATTGAAGGCAGGAGGAGAAGGAGATGACAGAGGATGAGATGGTTGGATGGCATCACTGACTCAATGGACATGAGATTGGGTAAACTTTGGGAGTTGGTGATGGACAGGGAGGCCTGGCATGCTGTGGTTCATGGGGTCCCAAAGAGTTGGACATGACTGAGTGACTGAACTGAACTGAACATAGGATTTTATCAGACTTTCACCTTATGGAACTCTTTAGCTCCAGAGATTTATAAATATGTCTTAAATAATCATGTGCTTTTTCTGCAGAAAAATTGTGTCAATGAACAATATTTAAAATACCATTAAATCATTAAGTTTTATAGTGTGGTTATAAAATCACTGATTTAAGTGATGAAACTGGTGGCCTTCTGGCACTACTGTTTTATCATCATCTTGTAAGATGGTAGGGCTTCCCTGGTGACTCAGAGGTTAAAGTGTCTGCCTCCAATGCGGGAGACCCGGGTTCGATCCCTGGGTTGGGAAGATCCCCTGGAGAAGGAAATGGTAACTCACTCCAATATTCTTGCCTGGAGAATCCCATGGACGGAGGAGCCTGGTGGGCTACAGTCCATGGGGTCACAGAGTTGGACGCAACTGAACGATTTCACTTTCCTTTCCTTTCCTTTGTAAGATGGTAAGAGGCTAGAATATGGTTTCAGATGCTTATCCATGAAATCCTATAAAGGGCTTTGTCTGTCTATAATCAGTTACTTTTTGTCCTTTTCTGCATTCTGCAATGACTGCTTTTCTCACTAAAATCCTATGTAAAATCTATCAGAGTCAATATTTTCTACCCACCTATTTCTGGCAGGAGGCATGGGCTCATAGGAGGAAACTGTGGAATGCTTGGTAAATGTTCTCAAAGAATAGTCGTCCAATCCATTACCTTCCTTGTGGTAGTCTTGTCCGTGATTACCATCAGCCACTGCAACTAAGATCCTAAGGAGTCAGTTGATTTGTAATTCACCTTACTCAATAGAAAGGACTTGTCAGTGTTGAAATGATCATTTCATACTTGGGCAATAATCATTTCAGATGTTGCTTTTGTGAAAGTATGTTCCAGGCCTATTTAGCAACCTGGATATAGTTCGTGCAGGACAAGAAGATATTTTGTGTGTGTGCATGCTAAGTCGCTTCAGTCATGTCTGACTCTTTGCGACCTCATGGACTGTAGCCCTCCAGGCTCCTCTGTCCATGGGGTTTTCCAGGCAAGAATACTGGAGTGGGTTGCCATGCCCTCCTCCAGAGGATCTTCCTGACCCAGGGATTGAACCTGTATGTCTTATGTCTCCTGCCTTGGCAGGCAGTTTCTTTACCACTTGTGCCACCTGGGAAGCCCTTTAATAGCTCACTCTTCTGATTTTTTGCTTTGCAGTCTTCCAACTGTCCATAAGATGTGCCTTCAGGGAGAGGGCAAATTGGTCAGTAATATAGTTCCACTTTTATATATCACTTTCATGTAAGAATCAGTTTGAAGGATATTAGTTATTTCTTCAAATAAAGAATCCAGTGTTGTAATTATGTCTGACCTCTATGAGTAGAACCTGTCTTGTCCTCATGAGCCTTCCAAAGTCTGAACAAATCTAAGATGGTTTTGAGCCATGACCACAGAGGGCACTTTAGTTTCAAGGATGGCCATTCTGGTTCCTCCATGTGGCATGAATCATCTTGTGCCATGTTAGCATTCTGACCCAACTTTTAAAAGTTTTGTTGATATTATTATTAAAAAAAAACTCAATACGGAGATTATGTTAAATGGCAAGTGACTGATGAGAAATACATTCCAGTTTGAAGACTTGGTTACTTTCTTCAAAGGAGTGATGAAATGGTCTGATTAAGTCAGATTTCTATGGGTGGAATTTGATTCTAAAAGAACTACTGAATATTTGGATAATCATTTATTATTAAAAGCAGACTAATGCCTTTTTCATTTTAATGAGTGACTAGTTGAGATTCATATAAGTGAACTGATTTTATAAGATACAAATTGACTAGATAAATGTTTCTTAAACTCTTATCAGTAATCTGTTTATATTACCTAACACCCCACAGGTCTTACCTCACAAGTAGGTTAGGAGTGAGAATGAAATGGCACTATTCATGAAAACTATTTACAGTTCCAACTGGTACATTGTACTAATCCAATAAATGCCAGGTGGCATAATAAAGTATTATTGTGTAAAATAAGAAAAATGAAATCCACACATGTTAAATTCTATAAGTGTATATATGCCTATATATGCAGGCAAAGACATAGAGAAAGACCCAAGAGGATTCATACCAGATTGCCAGCACTAGTTTCCTTTGGGGTCAGGAGTAAGAGGGAAGATGTGTTGAGGGTAGGTGAAAAGGGACTTTTGTTTTCCTTTATATAATATTTCTGAAAGTTTTATAATAAGAGAGCGTATATTTAAGTTCAAAAGGAAACAATAATATTTGTTGTTGTTGTTGTTGTTTACTTTTATTTATTTATTTATTTTTTGATTTCCTTTATTTATTTATTTTTTTCAGTGGGTTTTGTCATACATTGATATGAATCAGCCATAGATTTACATGTATTCCCCATCCCGATCCCCCCTCCCACCTCCCTCTCCACCCAATTCCTCTGGGTCTTCCCAGTGCACCAGGCCCGAGCCCTTGTCTCATGCATCCCACCTGGGCTGGTGATCTGTTTCACCATAGATAATATACGGAAACAATAATATTTTAAAGGGATACCAAAATATCCACTGGTAGTTGTGTGATGAAATTATTGTAAAAATGTCCATTCACAATAAATGCACACTTCACGGTGCTGAGATATAGCACTGTTTGGGAGTAATTTGGATCCAGCAGATACCCAGTGGTTCTTGTTTGAATGAATGGCTGGGAAACCATTTATGGTGACTTAGTCAAATTAGTAATCCCTGTGAGCCATAGTTTCCTTATCTGTAAAATTGATATAATAAATATTGAGCACAGTATTTATCGCCTTTTTTAAAAGGAGAGTTACTTGGGTTTTAAAGACTGAGGCTTTTGAAATGTATGTTTGAAAATATTATTTTTCCTTATGAAATTCTATGACTAGTTTACATTGAGCACAGTTTGGATCAAGGTGTTTTGAGCACACATCTGTAAAGTCCTCGCAGGTGTAAGGATTTCTCATTTCTACTACTTTCTAGTGAGTTATCTAGGAGCCAAGCTTAATTTCAGAGAATATCTCAGGGAACTAAAATGCGACCAGTGGTAAGTTTTTAAAATTCCAAGTCATGGACACAACTGAGCTCCAGTATTGAACTCTGAGCCTTGAACTAGTCAAGGCAGGGCATTATTCACCAGCAGCTTTTGTAAAAAAGTATTTATGGAGATGTTGGTGATGGTGGCAAAGAGAAAGGGTACAACTGCTAGATACAAGTTGATTTTAAACATGTTCGTCCAAATCTTGGTTGTTCCTAAGTCAGATGTCTTTAGTTCTTGTTCCCCCCTGGAGGGTTTATGGTAAATGACCACACAGTTTAACTCATTTTGTAAATTCTAGAAGACAATCACACATGTACATTTAAACCTGAGTATCAACATGGGCAACAGGGTTCTCTAAAGGGTGAAATGTAGCAGCACAGGTTTAAAGCTCAGATTCTGACCCCAGCCTAGCTTATCCCCACTCTCTCAGTAGTTTTGAGCATTAACAGTAAGCCTCAATGCTTTGTCTATAAAACAATATTTGTGAATAATATATTTAGTTATGATTATTATAAGAATGGGATAGTACATATAATTGTTAAACTAACACAGTGCCTTCTACATAGAAAAGTCTCACGATAAATAACCAAATACTAGTCTCAATTCCTCAGATTTGTTAAACTACCAGAAATTCAGTTCCATAATTCTTTATGCTACTATATTTTGCTTGCACTCAAGCTGGGGAAAGGTTTCACAGGTTTCTTTTTTGCTTTTTATGGAAAGGCGGTCTCTGTGGAAGATCTGATGCATGAGAAGTGCCATGACGGTCAGTCTGATAGAAGAGGTAGCGGCACTTTCATCAGTCCCATCAAGGGCTCTCTGTGTATGATCAACAGGACGGCCGTGTAATTGACAGAACACCTATTACTGTCATCTCTCTTACTGCTTTTGGATGTATCAATGATAGCTGATTTTTTTTTAATATTGTTTCATTGGATTCTTACAATGCCTTATGAGAGATGCTCTAATCACTATGTTAACAGAAAGCAGGGTCCTAGAGTAGTTATATAACTTGCAGATGCCACACAGTAGTGAGTGAAAGAGCCAAGGTTAGAATGAGGGTTGCTAAGGACTGGACAGGCCCTCCCACCAGGAAAGATGGACTAAACGTCTCTGCAAGAACAGGGTTCGGGGCCTTGGCAGGCTGGTGGGCCCTGTGGTCTGTCTGCACCCTGACTTGCTCTAGGCTTGACTGGGAATCCCAACTTGTCCGATTCCAAAATTTACGAAGGTTCCACCGAACCAGAGGTTCACCACTTGAGTAGTGACTGAACAAGCTTTAAAAGACAATCAAAAAGGAATGTTCTTCAAAGAACTCCACCCCCCCGCCAAAAAAAAAACCAAAAATAACAACTTGTCAGGGATCCCAGAGATTCCAGCCATGAATCACAGTTTCAGAAGTAGTATCTTCAAGAACTAAAGTCTTATATGAGAAAGTGTTTTAATTATGATTCATTACCATAAAATGGAATGTAAACGGAATGTTTTTAGCTACCAAGGAAGTAAACATAATCTTTTATGAGAAGTTAAAAAATCCTCATAAAGTTTGTGGTCTCTCAAGACTGAAGCAGTATGGTTGTACAACTTGAATGGAAGGTAATTCTTTCCATTCGATGTACATTCCTGGGGACAGGGCAGGGCTCATCAGTTCTTTGATATGTTACTTTTTTTTAAGTTATGCATAAATCCTCTGAATTCTATGTGTTTCTAGCAAAGAAAAATTACTATCTTTGCCTACACTGCTGTCAGTTTTAAGTCACTGTGTAAGGAAACACATACCAACATAATTTACTAGATTAAGTATGATATTCCATGTGCAAAATTACAGAAGAAGCTACTGTTTAGGAATCAGATTTTCTTATCTCTTTGATGTCTTTATCACTAATATTTAGCCCTTAATTTGCATGGTTATCAGCACTTTTAATTCCTTGTACAAGACACATTTGCCATGAGAAATCTCCTGAGCCTTATCTTTTAATCTCAGCAGTTATGTCTGATTTCCACTATGGCATGCTGACATATTGGTTTGTAATCTTTCCCTGGCAAAATTATATCCCCGTTTTATCTTTTCAGCTGTCTTGTGAACTCATCAAGGAAAATGCCTTCCATGTTATGACTTCTCAAGTATATACCCAAGAGTTTTACATAAAGTTTTGTCCAATTAAAAAAAAACACAACTACGTGATAAAACAGTAAAAATACTACTGAAACAGTATTATGGAACAAATGATAGAAATCTCCTAGCCTAATTTGAAACACGTCCAAAGCAATTGTGAAATTAATTTAATGAAATTATGATCACTTTTTGAGGAAATATAAAGTAACTTTAGTTTTTATTACAAAATAGACAAACCATTTGTTATGAGAAGGGGCATGGAAAAGATAGATAAGAGAAAGTATTGATAAAAACCAAATACAATTCTATCCTTTTCAAAAATTTTTAATTTATGTTCTAGTATCATTATGTGCCTTGTATTTATGTGTGTTTATGTCTAGCCCTGGGTATTATCTAGAAAACTGTATTAAAGCACGAGTTGAAGAATTAGGTGGGATATTTGAATGCTTTAATAGTAAGACAAATAACTAACTTGAAATTGTTTATCCCTGACTATTACACAGCTGCAAAAGTAGTTGCAAATATGTAGTTGCTTAAATATGGGATGAGGAAACAATATTTTCAGATTAGTCATTCTTAATGGCACAACATTAACCATTCCAGCATGACACAGAATTGACTAAAATTCCAAAAATCTGGAATGTGGCATAAGTAAGTAGTAAATACTTCATTCAGCATTCTTTGTTGTTCTGAACAGTAGTTATCTAGGAAAGCAAACTTGAATGGGTCTATTAGATCCCTTCTAACTCCAGACTCTGATTCTTGAGTGATTACCATTATAATCTTATACATTTCAAAATTTTTCCAGAGTAAATCAACACACATAATGTTCACTCTTAAACTAGAGGTATGGTACAGATGTTATTGAGATAACACTAAAATCCATGGAACATCTTGTTAAAGAAAATTGCAGTATAAAATTTACTACTAACTGGTATACACAGATTTTGACAGAGATTATTTACATTTATTAGAAAAATATTTCAGATATTATGTGACATTCTCAAACTTAGAACAGTATTTGATAAGCAATATTTAAAGTCTTATTCTTAAGAAACCTTTGCAAGTGGAGTCTGCATAGGTAGTTAGAATGAAAAGTCCAAATATAGGACAGGGCCTCCAAAGACTTACTTTTTAAAGTAAGCATTTTGTACTAAATCCCCAGTGTCTCAAGGCAGGCCTGGTACATTGTTGGCAGTTAATAAATATTTGTTGGTTATTGAATGAACCAATATCTGAAACTACCCGTGACATGACATCATGACTTCTTTTTGTTGGTCCTTTTAAGTACTGTAGGGGTTGTGACTTATCACAGATTTATAAAAATTATTCTGTATTTTGAAGAGAAATTATTGGGATGCAGACTAGAATGGGGGAAAATCATAGTACATGGAGTCAGATGATATGCGTTCAAATTGTGATTCTGTTTACTAATTAGCTGTGTGACCCTGGCCTGTTTTCTCAGCCACCTCTAAGCCACAATGATCTCATTCCCAAAATGTGAAGATACTTCCTTCTCAGTTATGACCTGAGGCTCAAATAATATGACCGATAGTAAAACACTGTCAATTGAAGAGCAGTGAACAAATATTACTGGGCCGACTTTGCATAAGACATCAGACATCTATTTCCAATTTTGTTATAAATTTCCTATATATATCCCTGAATTTGCTTATTGTATTGTCAAATTTCCTTATCTTTAAATTGAAAAATAATTTACCCATTGGGAAAAATGTGCTCCCTCTCAAAAATATCCTGATGGTAACTTTGAATTGGCCTACTGTATCAAATATATGGGCTTCCCTGGTGGCTCAGTGGTAAAGAATCCACCTGCCAATGCAAGAGTCACGGGTTCCATCCCTGCATTGGGAAGATCCCCTGGAGAAGGAAATGGCAGCCTGCGCTAGTATTCTTGCCTAGGAGATCCCATGGACAGAGGAACCTGGTGGGCTACAGTCTATGGGGCCACAGAAGAGTCAGACATGACTTAGCGACTAAAACAAAAACAGCAGCGATCAAATATATGCCTGAAAATTTTCTTTTCCAATATTTTCCTTCCCACACCCTTCCTTCCCACGTGAACATGCACTATTCATGTTGCTAACAAGAGTTTCAAGGTTAAGAAGTTTGGCTACAGAAACAGCTCCTCCCTACTTCAATCTCTTTCATCTTCCTTTCTTTACACCTGAGTCTCACAGACCTCTAAGAGCTTTGATTGTAATATTTACAGATAAGAGTTAAGGTAATAATTAAAAAAAAAAAAAAAAGAGTTAAGGTAATGATTCACAAAACCATAAAAGGAGATGAGAGAGAGAGACAATGAGAAAACCAGGTGCGTGTAAAGAATTGCAAGTGTTGAGATTCTATCTCACAAAAGTCTATGGTGCCTTTGGTCAATGGTTAGCACACACATTTTAATAGGAAAAGAAGGAAGTCTTAATTCCTGCAAGTGTCCAGAGTCTTGTACAAGGCTAAGGTGTTTCATAGGAAGGAGTTCTGAGGGCAGGACCCAAGCCTGATAATTCCAGATCATCCAGAAGAAAAATCTGTGAATACAAAGTAATGAGCATAAAATGTGGGTCAGGCATAAGTCCAAACAGGCTGACTCAGTGCTCACAGGAGAGGGCATAAAAGAACATACAACTCACAGAGGCCTCGCCCCAACTTCTCTCCAGGAGGATGCGAGAAGGAGATAGAAAGGACTGTACAGCTACATCTGTTCCACATTTATAACAAAACTGCCAAGTCTACATAAAAACAGATATGTTGCTTTGCAATTATGCTGACGCTGGAGGTTTTAGCACCCACAAGAGTTACATAAAATGGGGGCGAAATTGTCTCATTGGCAGGGGAATATACCTGTTTTTGATTCCTTCCCTCTAAACTCCCATGGCCAGTGGCAGTGTTATCATTTGCTCAGTGGAGACCTTTATTAGAGGACAAAGTTGAAGACAAAAACATCTGCTCTGGCATAAATTCTCCCGGATCCGAAGATAACTATGCTGCGTAGAAAATATTGTTGCTGTTTCTGTTTCTTATCTTTAAATTTATTTATTTATATAACATAGTTATATAGCAAGACCTGGCTTGGGAAAACAGATTTTTATTAATTCTATGACATTTTCATGGAGAAAAACAAGGCTAGAAAATACCTTTCATTGAAAAATAACAATTTTCTAAAAATCTTACAAAATTCTTCAGTACACTTGGCTTGATATACTGTTAATATAAATAATAAATGGTAAGTGCAAGAGATTTGAGAGCCCTAAATGGCAACCCACTCCAATGTTCTTGCCTGGAGAATCCCAGGGACGGGGAAGCCCAGTGGGCTGCCATCTATGGGGTCGCCAAGTTGGACACAACTGAAGCGACTTAGCAACAGCAGCAGCAAATAGGCTCCTTGAACTTTTATGTTGTATATTTTGAGCACCTGGTTAATTACCAGATACAGTAAATGCACTTACTGAATACTTATTGAATAATATGTATAACCTGTGGTGTGTGTATATATTTAGTGAAATATAGTAATAGGAATAGAGTAATGATATCTTTGCATTACATATATATACATGCATACATAGAACTATGTATGTATGAATCTCTACATGTTTGCTTTCAACATCTGGTGCATTCCAGTTGGGAAGAAAATGGATACTTGAGGCATGAAAAGTAAAGTTCTTAAGTAGACCAGTTTAAGAGATCTTAAGAGAGGTTTTTGGAGCCCTTGTGTTGATAAGTGTGGTAAAAATTCTGAACATGGGACATGATCTCTGAAGAATGGCTTTTTGTGCTAATTTGTTTGCCAAGATTACTTTATGCTGTGGAATGTATTCCCTCCCAGTGTTCCAACTGCAAAAAGAGAGGAGCTAGGGTAACACTACCGGTTACTTCTTTTTCATGCAAAGCCCCTATAGATAGGATCACTTATGCAGAAGTGGCTGAGGCTCCGGTTGTTACTTTCCTCCTTTCCAAGCTGGTGGGAAATGCGGTTTTGTTGTGTGGTCATCTTTAAAAGGATTTAGGAAGGAATCATTTCCTCCAACCAGTTCACAGTAAAAATTAACCCGAGGTCCAGAGAGGTTAAGTAATTTGTCCGAGTTCACGGCAAGTAAATAAAGTGTCTCTAAGTACATCCGGAATAACAAGTATTCTGGGACCCTCGCTAGCCCCATTGTCCTATTCTTAGGCTAACGTTTGCAAACAGCACAGAAAACAATTGCAGATTGAGGACTGAGGGGGAAGGGTAGGAAGTGGGTATTAGCAAATCCCTGGGCCAGGGGATCACCTGCTCTTTTGGATTAACCGTGAAACAAGCTATTCATAAGGACATCGAGGACGACTGAGCCATTGTTTTCAGAACCAGCAGTGGGGAATCAGCTCCACGGTGGCTTGGGGGTTGCACCAAAGGGCGGGAGCAGCAGTGGTTAAGAGGAGTGAGCCAGGAACAAGGGCTGCAGGGACCCCGCCGCGCCACCTTTCGGCAAACCAAGAAGTGTTTTTGCAATAAGCGCAACGGACCGACCCACGTTTGGAAACGAAAGTGTGAACGGCAGACCGCAGGCCCCAGATGGGTGCAGTAACTGCAGACCCTCGGGCGGGTTTATGCCTGGGAGGCTGTGTACCGGCAGCTGAATGGTCAGAGCCGGTAGCAGCGAGTAAGCTTCAGAAAGTACGCAGAGCAGGGAGGGCAGGCTTTCCCGTCTTAGCGAACTGCGACCGAGCAAAGTCGCCGGTAAACAGGCTTCCTGCAGCCACATCCGTACGCGCACCCGCTGCGCGCCCCTCTCACCCGTGTTTCCCACGAACCCAGCCCTCGGCTCGGCCGCCCCTGTCGCCCTCTCTCCCCTGCCCCGCCTCCCGGGTCTTGCCGCCCGGGTTCCCACTCCCACCGCCGGCGCACCACACTCACCATCTCTTGCCTGAGGAGGTGAAGCTTGGTGTCCAGCCTCTCCAGGGTGCTACTGGAGTGGCTGGGCTGTGGGGAGCCAGAGGTGGGGGAGGACGAAGAGGAGGACGATGAGGAGAGAGGGAAACTGCAGCAGCTGCCGCCGCCCCCGCGCCCCCCTCCGGGGTCTCGGCCCCTCTCCGGGGGGACCGGCTCCTCCCCACGGAGCGAGCGCAGTAGGCTCTCGGGCACTTTGCGTCCCAGCTTCAGCTCGATGTCTCTGAGGTCGGGCAGCGGGCCGTCTTCCATGACTTTTCAAGAACGATGAAAATGGTAATCAAATGCTACTGGCGAGAGTCAGCAGCGGCCTCCAAGGCTGCCTGGAGATCGGCACACCCCTCCCGAGCCCGGGTGTCTATCCTCCGCGGTTCAAATGCACGGTCCACTCCATAACCGCCCGCGCACCGTGTAAGTCCTGAAATCCGCACAGGACGCGGCGGGTCGCAGCCGCAGTTCCCGGGGCGCTGTGACTCGCCCAGCACTTATAGGATTATAAAGCCCTCTTCATCCTCTTCCTTTTTGGCCACCCCACTGCAAAGTTGAGTTAATTGATATTGCAGAGAGGGGGAAATTCCGAGTGCTAGAGACCAAAAGACAAGAGAGGGAAATGTCTGTTTCAGCTCTATGGGGGAAAAATTCACGTTATAAAACTGTCCATTCACATCCCAGCGCCATTCACCAACTGCCCATCTGGTACCATGCGACACAAAATAATGATGTGGCCACACTCCAGGGTTGTTTCATTTCCCAGCCATATGTCTTCAAGCTTTTGGTATATCCTGGATTATCAGAAATAATTTCTGGTCCGTGAGAGAGGAGGTCTGTCGTGGGCACAGACACATTGAAAAAAAAAAAAAAAAAAGTTTGCTTAACAGGAGTTTAACGGCTTCCTCAATGCTGCAGAAATTCCCATCTTCCCATTTAGGCTGTTAGATCCAAGTCATTGTGTTCCTGCAAGCCTCGGAAACTTTAAACTCTGCTTGGCAGGTGGACCAAACCAGGGCCAACCCTTGTACCGTAAAGCATAGGCAAGAAGAGCAACAGAAAATTTCCCACCCCTGTTGCTCCGTGTAGTTTCAACGTCCTGTCTTAGTTGAAGGCACTTATACTTTGATTAGACTTTCGGTTCAGTTCTTCAAAATTGCCGGGTAACTACAACTTCTAGAACTGGTAACAAACATTAGAGGCAGAAAAATGTCTTTAACTGTAGTATCATTCCCCATCCCTCATCTTCCTATATGGCAAAAAGTTTGCTTCAGAAGCCTTTCCTGATAATTTTGTACTAATGTAAGGTGTAATAATCCCACCAAAAGTTCATTGAGTGTGCAACCAGTTAATTGTCTTATCAAATGTTACACTATGGCAGCACAAGCAGATGTGAAAAATTAAATAGCCAGAATAATCTATATGATTACTGAGTGGTAGATTTTAAAAGGGAAAAGTTGCTGAGATACTTTTACCTTAATTATGGAGGAAGAATATTGAATATAGCTAATAAAAAGTTGTCTTTGGTAATTTATCTTATTTTTTTTTCAGTTATTTAAAAGAAACCCAAAGCATGCTGTCTATGGATCTGAGACACTTCTGCCAAATAAGTTATTATGAACTCTGTGGATTATAGTTTTTGATTTAACATTGAATTTGTGTTAAGAATCTTCAAGCAGAGGGTACTGTTTTCAGTCTACTAAACTAATATTTGGGATTCCATTAGGATTTTTCAAAATAGGGACCCCTTCTCTTTCTGGGACAAATAAGTACTTCTGTTCTTGGTCTTTCCCAGAGACATCACTTAGGTTTTACACTTATGAGAACATGGGCAGGTACATCAGGTTTTACACTTATGAGAACATGGGCAGGTACATCTCAGAGTATGTTTTTAGCAGAGCCACGTCCAGGAAGCCTAAGGATAGAAAATAGGCCTTCTGAGTGAAATATTTCATATCGGGAGAAAGTTGCTAAAGTTCTCTTGTCAGCATGTCAGAAATTATAGGTTATTTCTTCTCTTAAACAGAAATGAAACAAACAAAAAAGCTGTAAATTAAGTGACCCAATCAAAGGGGAACAAAACTAAATCTCAACTCACTGATAAAATTTCATGCTTTGTCCTAAATTTGGAAAACCACAAGCTCATTGGGTAGGAATTATAATGAAGAGGTTTTTTTTTTTTTTTTGTCATAAAGCCCTTACAAAGTTCAGCATAGGGCTGGTTAAGAAAAGTAGCATACAAACACAGTATCTAACTTGAACTTGGTCGATAAAAATAGTTTATTTTTAAATTATCATCAATGCAACTGTACAAAAGAAGAACACCTCTTTGCTGTGAGTCACAGACGGTAAAATGTGTGTTTGATACTGAAGGTAATTAAAAAATAGAAAATTTTTTTTTCTGTTTTAGATTTATGCAGAGAAAGCATCTCCAAAAGTAAAAATGTGATCTATATGTAAATTAATACTTTGTGCCAGTGCAATATAAAACAAACATAAACTTTTTAGGAAAAGTTTAGTTATGTTATACCTTTAAAATTTCTCAACTTAATGCTTTATGACATTTTACTTTAAAATAGAGATGTTTTGAATGCCAAAATGATCATTTTCAGAACATGTTAGAATCACAGTAGTCTTAGCAGGCTCTAATAGATTGTATGAACCTTATCACTATGGCTTTATCTGGTTTGATCTGAGGACATTCCTTACCCAAAATATTCAAAAATAATGATCTTTTTTACTTGTGGGTCTTGAGAATATTTTGTTTTCAAGATTTTTCTATGATGAAAAAAAATGTGTGAGAGCTTTAACTAATTGCTGTTAGCCCTATATCACACATTGATTTGGGGGATTAGTTGATAAGAACTGCAGTACTGGGTCTAAGATTCGGGCTGAGAAGTAAGTAAGGTCATCAACAAGTAGAGGGCACAGGGGGAGTAAAGAGAAAAAAAAAAATAGAGAAAAACTCTTAGAAATTTTTTTTTTCCTGTATTTCATTAAGCTCTCAGTCTTAGCAGTGTTGCCTTCCTACTTCTGCTTTTCTCATCCATCTCCAACCACCTCTTTTTTCCATAATTGATTGCATCTTCCAGCAACAACCTAAATTCAGGATGTTTCCCCAAGCCTAATATATTGAAAAGTAAAATCCTAAAAGTTAAAGTTAGGGTTACTGTATTATTTTTATTTGTAATATAATTTTCTAAACCCAGATTACTTTATTATATGCATCCTTTATCTGACTGCATTATATTTGAGCTGTATTTGCCCTTTATCCGTTTAAATGCCTAAGGAATCTAGGACTTCCCTGGTGGTTCAGATGGTAAAGAATCCACCTGCAACGCAGGAGACCTGAGTTTGATCCTTCCCTGGGTAGAGAAGATCTCCTGGAGAATGGAATGGCGAAACACTTGGTATTCTGGCCTAAAGAATTTCATGGACAGAGGAGCCTGTTAGGCTACTGTTCATGGAGTTGCAAAGAGTCAAACACGACTGAGCAACTAGCTAGGAATCTAAGAATGGTCATTAAACTATGGGGAACTTTAAGAGACTGTGTTTCTTCCCCAGTTGGGTTGTGTTCACAGAGAAAGAAAGAGAGCCTCTTATTTATTATCATTTTTAAAAAATCCAGTAGCTAATGAAGTGGGAACATTGTTGGACTCAGATGACAAGTTTTAAAAGAATGCCTCAGTCACAAAAACAGAGTGATGTGATGTAAGCTTCACACATTCCACCCTTAGAACACTTCCTGGTATGAGACAGTGTTTAGAGCAAAAGTACACTAAGACTGTGTATGTTGTGAGTAATGTCACTCTTTAATCTGCTGCTGGCCTTGTGGTGAAAGGAAAAAAAAAAAAAACCAAACAGGTCGTCTACCTTCTCTGTGTCTCTGATTGGAAGTTTTCAGCTTTCCCAGCTCTGCTGGCACAGAGTTCAAGGGTTAGGACAAAGTCTCTAACCTGAGATTCCACTCCCCACAGTTCAGAGGAATAACAAGCAATTAACAGCCTCAGGTTACCTTTAATAATTTTAGGAAGTATCATTTATATTTAATGGGTATGGGGTTCTTTCAATCTTTGTTTTAAATGTGTAGAGGTAGTGTTCTTTTTTATTGTTCAGCTGATGATGTGTTTAACAAGGAAGGTGTCATAGCAAAACTGAATCTTATTCATACATAGTGGAATTACATATCTGCTAAAGCTGCAAAGATTTTCCCCTGCCTGTTTATTGTCATTCAATTTGTGTATAATTTTGTAGCTGAGTTGGGTCTGTTTTACTAAGTAAAATCATCTGATTTGTTGCCAACTTGAACAACTTATACATGTGTATGCTCTATATATCCATCTATTTCTGAAATATTTACTCCTAAGAAGCACAGATCCTTTAAATAGTACTCTGATTGGAATCTAATTAATATTTATTACCAGAGCTAAACACTTTCCTGAGAGGTTCACTAGACAATACTAAAAGTAGGTCACCAGCATTTAAGTCTGTCTTATCCCCTGTTCATAATCCCTGTCAAATCTCTCTGCCTTCATTGTTTGTAATAGTCTTTTATTTCCTTTTACTTGATGTCCTAAACTCTGAATTTGAATGGTGTATAGCAGAGCCCAGAAAATAGATACCTTTAATAAACCTAACTTGCTCTTTTCTTCTGTAGCCATCCCAATTTGAATGGACTTAAAGGTTGTTTCAGTGAAGTGCTGGTAAATGTTTACAATTGACTGTTTGAAAATATAGAAATTGCTGACTTGTAGCTTTTGACAGTTTTCATGGTGTAAATATTTCCACCGTAGCTGATTTCAAGCTTCCAGTGTGATTTGGAAAAAAATGGGCAGTAGTACATTTTTTTCCCTACTGTTTCCACCAAACAGATAAATTGACATAAGTAGTGTCAAGAGCACAGATTGTAGTAAAATGTAGTCAAATAATTAGGAAGTGATGATTTTTGATATTCATTACTGTTGTCTTAGTATAATTCACCTAATTTAAAGCTTATGCAATGCAATTTTTAAAATTATGGCTGTGTTTAGCAATTGGCTTACAAAATTCCAACTGGTTGCTATAAACTGGTATGGGCTGGCTCCAGTGTACCTGTCTCATAAAGTCTTGGGGGATGATCATTAATTACAGTTAAGAGATAAAAACTAAAACCAGAGAAAGCAGTGCAGCTTTAAACCTAAGGGCTGGGTAAAGTGGTAATGGGAAAGTGAGTCCTGAAGTTGGAGCCAGAAGTTTAGAGGACTTATAAAACTGTGTTGGTTTCCTGGAGCTGCTTTAACAACACAGATGGAATGGCTTGAAACAAAATGGTCTTACAGTTCTGAGAATAAGAAGTCCAAAATCAAGGTTGACAGAGCCATAATGCCTCTGGAGAGTTTAGGAAATGATCCTTCCTCACCTCTTCCAGCTTCTGGTAGCCCTGTACATTCCTTGGATAGCATAACTTCAATCTCTGCCTCAGTCATCACGTGGCTATTTTCCTTCTCTGTCTGTATCTCAATTTCTGTCTGCTTGTAGGAGGTCAGCAATTTGGGTTACGGACCCACCCTACTCAAGTATATCTTCACTTAGCAAATTAAAACTGTAACAACTGTATTCTCAAATAAAGTCACATTCTGAGAGATGATTGCACCAACTCCCAGAGACAGTGAAGGACAGGGGAGCCTGGTGTGCTGCAGTCCATGAGGCTGCAAAGAGTTGAACATGACTTCAAGACTAAACAATAGCAACGGGGGTGTGATAGGGCTAGGATTTCAACATAGCTTTTCCAGTGACACAGTTCAACCCATAACACTGTGAAATAATGTCTAGTCTTATAGATTTGCTTCAGGCATGAGGCTGTGAATCATATGAAAGAACTGGAAATTTATTTTTATTTGGTACTTTTTTATATTTGGTAGTGATGTATAGAGGTCGCCTTAAAGGCTGAAACCACAGAAAGGAAATAGTTAACCGACTCTTTCCCTTCTATTAATAATCACTTATGAGGTAGATAATAACAGCTATTAGCTTTTATAGACTAGGAAACTTGGATCACTGAAACATCCTGATCTTTAAATGGCATAGTCTTTGACATAATTCACACAATCCACTTTTGATATCTTTCATCCAATACCTTGACAATTTCTGAAACTGAATTTGACGTGGGCTCTAATAGTGTATGGTATAACACTAAAACAAAAAGGTGGAACTAGTGGTAAAGAACCCACTTGCCAATGCAGGAGACTTAAGATACGTGGGTTCCATCCCTGGGTCAGGAAGATCTCCTGGAGAATGAATTGGCAACCCACTCCAGTATTCTTGCCTGAAGAATCCCATGGACAGAGGAGTCTGATAGGCTACAGTCCTTGGGGTCGCAAAGGGTCGGACACAACTAAGCAAGTTAGCACCAGCAAAACATAAAGGGACTAAAGAAATATCATCTTTCTATGTCCTAGCTTAGAGGCAAACTTATAAATTTGATTTGAAAATGATTTGACAAATTTTATTTGAAGTATTGGTTTTATAGAACACGGAAGCTAAGCATATTGAACTAGAACCTCAATCACGGTAGAAGAAAGCAATGCTGAATGCTCACAGAGAGGAGGCTGCCCAGGAAGTTTACAGAGAGCTATGCTTTTCCACAAAGATTTCGACCTGTAGATGTGGCTCATGCCATAGAATTTGAACCTGGATGCACGGCTTCAGGGTCAATGCCCATTTCTGGCAATGTCCTATGAATATCTCAATTCCTACCTGTATTTTAGGCTTCTAGTTTCTCCTTATTCTTAGGGTTATAGATACAGACGGAAAAGCAAAAATGCCTTTCAAAAGCATGGGAGGAAGAGAATGTGGAAAACAAGTTTTATGCATTTTTTAATTTCAAAAAGATCATAAAGATTCTATATAAAGACACACATAAGGTTAGTTAGTATCATTTGGGAGTGAAAACTCAAGAACTTCTCATAGTAGAGTGATAGATCTTAGTCTTAGGCCTTAAGAGCATTACTCAGCAGTTGAAATGAAAACCTTGTTGCATGGACAATCAGAAAGAGAGAGAATGTGATTTTCTTTCAGAAGTCTGTATGATTCAATGAGAATACTTATGTGACCATAATGAGACATATTGAGCATATGCATCTTATATAAAAGATAAATACTGTAATTACGTCTTCAAATATTAAGGCTGAAAGTTACTGGTTATAACACGTATTTAATGAAGCAAGCAAGAACCTTTTTGGAGTTTTAAAAAGCACTTTTAAACCAGAGCAGCACAAATCACAGTGACCAAGTGGAGAATGTATCGGTTCTATATGCATCTACAGTGGAAACTAACACCACATTGTAAAGCAATTACATCCCAATAAAAAAGTAATTAAAAATAATTTAAAAGTAAAGAGGAAACTCTGAAAAAGAACTGGCTAAAGGAGTAAGTGTTATATGTTAGACATTATTTTGTGGCAGATTCTTTACATGTTTTGTATCGTTTAATCCTCAAAACAACCCAGAGAAGCAAATGTTATTAACCCTAATCTCATAAGATTCATTTGAAGCTCCAAGAGGTAAAACCACTCACCTAGTGTTCCAAGAGCATAAGTGGGAAAGCTGGGATTTGCCCTCAGTTATACTGACTCCCAGGGCTTCGCTGGTGGCTCAGCTGGTAAGGAATCCTCTTGCAGTGTGGGAGACCTGAGTTCAGTCTCTGGGTTGGCAGGATCCCCTGGAGAAGGGAATGGCCACCCAGTCCAGTATTCTGTCCTGTAGAACTCCATGGACTCTTCCATGGTGTCACAGAGGCAGACATGACTGAGCAGCTTTCACTTTCACTTTCATACTGACTCCCAAACTCCTGTTGCTTCTATGTTTTATTTTTTGAAGATATGCATTAGCCCTTTCAGAACTGTTATGGGTTCCACTGCTACACATATTTTTAAGAAACCAACATTGAATTAGTGCTTCCTGTGTTCTTAGAGAAACTCGTATTCCAAATGAGGTAGAGTTAAAAAGTAAAATAGTTTAGAAAAAGTAAAAGTGCATTCATGGGAGATTCATTTACACTGCATCATTAGGGAGCATTTAGGATGTTCTAAAATGCTGTTCCCGTTCTCCATCTTTGATTTCAAATGAATTATCACTCCCTCCTCTAGCAGGGAGCTGGAGTTTGAGGCTGAATCTGGCACTTCATGGAGCCCAGATTTTAATAGATACGGGAGTTAATTGTTTGGTTCACAGAGTGATGGCCCTATAAGAAAAGATAGACACAGGCAAGCAGAGAGGTCATAAAAAGGTGCTGTCTGGAAGCTTGTGCAATAGTCAGCGCTGGGCAGAAGGGTTTACGACCTTTTGTCCAAGGAGTTTGCTCTTTTCCAGTGTGATGTGACAACCGCCTAGGGCAATGCAAATTCACAGGGGTAAGAAAAAGCCCAAGGCCCCTAGCCATTCCAGAAGATGAAAGGCAACTGAGATGGCCTGGCTCAATCTCTTCTTTTTGCACTCATTTTATACCCAACCTCCGTGGTGTAGCTGGTTTTGCAGTAGCTGATCCTCCTTTCCATAACCTTTGGCTTATTTCCTGAGGTTATACTTTGGTACTTCAAACATGCCCAGGTTTGATTTAAGAACATTGCTCAATTATATGTACATTTCAGTATGCTGTACCAGAAACACTTCATGTTGGAATTGAGTTTGCATCAGTGCTGGGCCTTAGGAGTCCGTGGAAATGATGTGGTCCTAAATATCTGAGGTGCTGTAGGACAAGATGTGGTTTCAGAAAGAGAGAGGGAAGGAGGGAAAGAAGGAAGGGGGAAAAAAAAAAGGATGGGCAGTAGAAATTGGGGGAGAGGAATAGTGCTTCTGACAGATGTACATCTAGCAATTCCACGCAGCCAGTGAAGATCACTCTTGTAACAGCAACCAGTTTCATCTGACAGCTGTGGAGAAATGGGGAACAGAAGCACCTTTCATTCCATTCTCATCCTCTCAGTTTTGGTTTTGTGCTACAAGTGATTTAAGGAGATAATAGGATTCTGAAAAGACACATTTTGGTTAGGATTATTGCCTGATATAACCTGGAATGTCATAGTTAAAAGCAGACTACGTGTGCCATAAAATAATGGGTGCTCTATATTTTTAGTAAACGATCTAGCAAAGTTATCTTCCCACGGCATTATCACTGGACTTTACTATTTTCTATTTCACATTCCCATTCAAAATATGTTAACTAGAAAGGAATTCATCTATGAATGTTCAGGAACCCTTTAGCCTGGTTTGTTTGTACCATGTTGGGTAGCAAATAACTTGGTAGGGGTACTTGAGAGATGCGATAATATTATGGGAAGGGTCCAAAGCCATAAATGGAGTATAGGGACTTGGTCTGGAGTCCTGTGTCTGGAGGAGAGATAGATGAGTGTCTGGGTACATGTATCTGGATATACAGGAGGAAAAGAGAGTTGAGAGGAGATGGGTCATCAGATACAAGTGCTGATGCTACAGTTTTCCCTGTGGTCATTCATGAATGTACATGCCTTACGTGTTAAAGTTTCTTGGCCATCAAGTCTGTAATTCTGTTTATATGAATGATTTCTCAACTCACAAGAAAACTGCATGTTTTATCTCAGTGAACTTGTATCACTTATTCATCTTCATTTCCTTAGTGTAATATGAGCATTGTAAATTGAATTATTTTTGGTTCTTGTGTGAGAACTGGATTAATCCATAATACATAGTTATACCATAGAGTTTATTCATTTCTTCAACATACCATCAACTCCAGACAGACTCCTAGGCATTTGGGTCAGAGATTCATTGAAAGAATGGCTTAGTTGGCATGTAACCTGGCATTACATCATTCTGAATTGTGTATGAATAGGGATTATAAAAAAAAATTTGCTAGTTGGCCAGAATGTAGACTCCCTTTTATAGAACTTAAGTTTCCTGGTGTAATGTAATATCTTCGCTTTGTATTATGGTACCTTTCCTAATTATATGTGAACTTCCTTTAAAAGAGTGTATAAGGGCCAAAACATATTTGACTAAGAAGGCTTGCAGTGCACATTATTTAAACAAGCATTTTTATGTAGCTATAGAAATATGAAAAAGAACAGAAAATAATTAGATGAAATTATATTCTTCTTTTAATCAATTCCCACTTGTACAACACTAAGGTTTTTTTCCTCCCTTATGTTTCTGCTCTCCAATTAAGCTTTCCTCTGCCATTAAATTTTTTTTCCAGTTTCATTCATAATTTTATTGTGTTCTGCTTCTATTTCAATGACAAAGGAATGATATGTGGAAATGTCAACTTTGACTCCTGAAATCCAAAAGAGAGGGGATATATGTATATGTATAGACGATTCACCTTACTGTGCAGTAGAAACTAACACAACATTATAAAGCAAATATACTCCAGTTAAATTAATTTGTTAAAATATGTAAATAAATAAGACTCCCTCCCTTGTCCCTTTTCCCTACAGCTCTTGTCCGTTCTTTCCTGTCACTTTTTTCCCCCTTCTTCATTTTTATCTCATTTCTCCTTTCCCTATCCTGGTTGCTAGTACTTCTCTCTCTCCCTCTTGCTCTCCTTTCTTCCATTTTCTCTTTTTAATCCTTAGTTTTAAAGACTAAAAACAGTTAGTGGTGTCTCATGCTGATTTGGGTTGATCTAACACTGTTTCCTTTTAATAATGTTAATTAGTGTTTATTGAGTCCTTGCTTATATTTCATCTTATCTTCACAGCTCTAGGAGGTGGGTGTTCTTATGGTCCCCAGGTTACAATGTAGGGCTTAGTTAACTTCAGCAGTTTTCCTGTGGCCACACAGCTAGGAGCTGTGTTTTATCTCAAGATAAACGCTCTTCTATCTGATTCCAGAGTCCATGCACTTAACTTAATCGTTACTGAATGCTTTCTTCCCTTTTCATCAAAGGCCTGTGATCAGGTCCCTTCCTTCTATTTGATGCTATCTCCTTGTAGACTGTGTTCCCCTGTCACTCATAACTACTTTCTCCCTCTTCTACCCTCCCAATGTACCTGTCCTTGTGTTTGCTGAAATTTGTAGAACAAATCAGTTAAATGAGTTGGGGTGTCTTGTTCTTACTTTATAGTTAGGAAAATAGGGGTAGGTGCTTGGGTGACAAGAGAAAGTTCAGTCTATCCTAGGATATGGGTTTTTTGGTTTTTTTTTTTTAGAAAATTACTCCTATGTTCACTGCAGTTTTATCTTCCATCTCTTTGAAAGTAGATATGGGTGAGTAACAACTTCTGTGAGACCCTGGAAAGAGCAGATAAACCACTTCTATGTGAATAAGGGAAAAACGTATACCTCTGCCTTAGATCTTGAATTTATAACTTACATAAGATTTGACAATAACCAAGAAATCGAACTATCACCATCTATTTTATCCTAACAGCATTGTAATTATAACAGGAATTTATGTGCTTTTAAAAATATTTTAGGAAACATAAATACCCAGAGATGTTAAATGACCTAATGAAAATAATAATTCAACCAGTACCTTCTTCATGCTCTGCACAGAGCCCAAGTCTTTGCTTATTTTATCTTAACTGTGATGTTCTTTCTACTACTTCATGCTACATAGAATCATCATGTCTCAAATTTGTCATGTTCTTCAAGCTAGCTATTTCTGTACTTCCTTATTTTAATTTGTGCTGTGATGTACTCAGTCCCTCAGTTGTGTCCAACTCCTTGTGACCCCATACAGTGTAGACCACTAGGCTTCTCTGTCCCTGGGGATTCTCTAGGCGAGAATATTAGAGTGGGTTGCCATGCTCCTTCAGGGGATCTTCCCAGCCCAGGGATCAAACCCAGGTCTCCCATATTGCAGGCAGATTCTTTACTATCTGAGCCACTGGGGAAGCCCATTGTACCACAGTTTGTGAACTCAACCTCTTTCATCATTTACAAGTTTGAGAATATTTACTATGCCTTTATCTCTTTTACTCTTCTATTCAGTTAATAATCAAACCCTACTGATATTTTTTAATAAAAAGATTTTCTATTTTGGTGACTCTGCTATAGTTCAGGTTCATCACCCCATGATTACATTATCACAATTGGATCTAAATGGATTTTCCACATTTAATGTTTCCTCTCATCTACTTCGCATGCTGCTGTTTCTAAGCAGTTTTCCTAAAAAGGCTTTTCATCATCTTAAGAACCTGTAATGGCTCCATTGCCTCTGGTCCTGGTTCTAAATTATTCATTCTAACTTTCACAGTATGAGCTCTACAGCATGAAAAATATCTTACCTGTTCAACACAGTGTAACATGTCCTCACAAAGAAAATTGCCTGTTCCAGCTGGAATGCCTTCCACATAGTTTCACATACATGTACACACTCACACCCTGCCAATGTAAACCACTTTGCCTTTCCCAGTAATGTCCTTCTTGTCTAGGATTTCCTACCTTTTTTCATGAGTCCATTCTTCGGTAAACAGACTTATTCTTCTCTTCTTCCAGTTCTTCTCCCCTTCTTACTTTCCTTCCTTGTCAAACATTACCATTTCTACTATGTCAGGAATCACACTAGGATGAAAATAAAGGACATGTGTGAAAAAGACCTAATCCTTGTGCTTAAGAAACTCAAGATCAAGTGAAACCAATGTGTTTGTAACATAACCTCATTCATGTAAGTGTTGTTCCTGCGGTGGCTCCATTCTGTGAATTTATACTTCTCACTAGCAATTATCATTGTTTTCTTGGTAATCAGGAAAAACAATCAGGAGTACATCCAGTGTGCAAAGCAAAGTATCTGGTTTTGAAGATATAATAAAGGATCATATGTGGTTTTTGATCAAGAGACTTAAGATCTAGTGGAGAAAGCAGATTGTATATTAACAAATTCACAGATATATATAATAATTGACAAAAGTTGATTAAAATGTGGCTCAAGTAAAAAGTGATCAAGGAAGGAATCTATGAATCAGAAAATCTGGGAAAGACTTCCCAGAGTAAATGGAGCTTTAGTTGTTTTGGGGGAAAAATATGACTAACAGTAGTTGCTAGGTGGGGGCAACATGTTTTATACCATTTGATTCTATTAATATGTTGTCTTCTAGTACATATTGATTCTTTTATATCTGCAAATTCTATCTCCCTAACTACCTGGTAGGCTTCTCCAGGAGACCATGTGTTTTCATATGTTATTTTTGTCTCCTAGAACATCTAGATCTGATGTGGACAATAAAGGATGATCTGTTGATTGTGTATAAGCATTAAATTATACTGGCCATAATATTGTGAATTTAAGTTTACCACCATTTAGTTATTCATTGTTTTACAACTCACCCAAGTTGTATAATTTTTATTTTTTAGCTGGTAAAACCTACACATAAAAGGATTAAACAATCTATCCAGGAGTAGAAAAATCCTCAGTGTGACCTGGGATTAAAACATTCACATCTTTCCATTTTCCACTAAAATTCTTAGGAGTTATCTATAAGAGAAGGTTATTATTTGCTTTTAAAATGCATCTATTAACTTTCAAAAATGTTCACTGAATTTTTTTTTATACTTTCTCATATGTACACACATACCTAAAGGAGACTGATGACAATAAACACTATTGTTAGTTGTACTGTTTGTCCTCATTAAATACTTCTTAGACAAAGATGTTCCCAAAACATTATTTCCTGAGCCATGCTCATGGATACAGTAAAAGACATAGAAAAGTCCAAATTAGGAAGAATCAAATAGGGCTTCAGAGTAACTGTTTTAATTTAGCATTTTCTATTTTCAGACTGTGGGTTTGGTGCAAATTAATTTACCCCTCTAAATTCAACTTTTATCGTTCATAAAATAAACCTCATAA
Source organism: Cervus canadensis (assembly GCF_019320065.1). Taxonomy (NCBI): domain Eukaryota; kingdom Metazoa; phylum Chordata; class Mammalia; order Artiodactyla; family Cervidae; genus Cervus; species Cervus canadensis. Next base: position 39,929,900 of record NC_057399.1, on the reverse strand, counting down.
TACTTAAAGCACAGAATTCTTTGGATGGTTAAGTTAATTTTATCAAACAATCTTGTTTTAAAAAGATGACTTCTTATTTCATATCAGAATATTTTTCTCCATGGAAGAAAAGATGATAGTGCTTAAAACTCACATGGTCTGAAATTAAGAATTATGTGGTAATTTTAAAAAGGTTGGCCAGTCCAGACTTAGCTACTGTAGTTTCTTCATAGCTTACGGGAGAATGAGAAGAACTCTGGGTTCTCTTTGAGTGTGTCTTCTGAAGTGGTTCAGACTTGAGCATGACTCACTTGTTGTGGCCTTAATTTCTGTATGCTTAGAAGCACACAGAATGAGTGAAATTTCTAAGGCCTACATAGCTGTTAATATGATAGAAAGTACTGGAGCAAACACTCAAAATGAAAAACAGCCGTCCCGAATGTTCCCAGAAACCATGACATGTACTCTGTTGTCATAGCAATCCAGCCATTGTGTTTTAATTTTTCTCACAGAAAACACCATCTACTGTGCTATGGATGTCCATCTGTGTGTGTGTGTGTGTGTGACAGAGAGAGATGATAATGCCCTGAGTATTGTGTTTCTGCCACTGTTTCTGATGCGTTGCATCAGAGACATTTTTGTGCCTTTTCATTGCTACGAAGAGAAGTTGAATACAGGAGTAAACGTGAAGGTTTTCTACTTTATGTTTTAGTCACAAATTTTTTTTGTTTTAGGTCATATAGAGAGTATTTGAGAGGTGGAAGAATGATATGAAAATTAAAAAAAAAAGCTTGTATTTGGGAAAATGGGTATATGGGTGTGATTTTATTTTTCTTTCCATATTGGTCATTGCTGTAAATACCTACTCTTCATAATTTTATCTAATATTCATTTTCTTTACTAAAAAAATAGAGTGTTGACCTACATAGAAGTAAGAAGAAAGTTGTTGTCCAAGCATCTATTTAAAGAAAAAGACTAATTCCTGAAGAAATAAAACTTATGGAGAAGTATGTAAAATTAGTGTCCTATTAGTCTCTACTCAGAAAGAAAACTGGTACAGGAAGGTTGTTTGCTCCCAGAATTTGGGTCAAATAATATTGCTTTCTCTCTGTAGGACAGGAAGAGTGTCCAAATAGATGCTTATTGAATTTTAACATGGCATAAATCTGAATTAGCTTGCAGAAGGTGTTGAGAAAATCAAGGCTCTCTTAGCTTTGATTGTTGTACACATGGGCACACATGTAACCTTTAAAGACTTAGATTTTAATGACTTGTCAGCCATGAGACTATTGCTTACATAATTACTACTACGTTTGGAAGACTTACTGGGTGCCGTGTATTTCCATCTTATGTCAGTTAGTCCTCAAATAACTATTATAATCCCACTTAACAAATGAGGATAGCACATCCCATAAAGTAACTTACTCAAGGTATCTGGAATCCACCCTATTCTGTCTGACTCCAAAACCATCTTAAATGTAATACCAACATCCCCCCCCCCCCCAAATTCCTGTATTATGGGTAGGTCATTATGGGCTAAGGGATAAGGCTGATTATATATATTTGCTTACGTATTTTTTTCTGCTTATTTAATATAGTACCTTGTGAGCTTAGGTCACAATTACTTTTTACTACTCCATAGAATGGGAATCCTTAATGGCTCAGTGGTAAATAATCTGCCTCAATGCGGGAGACATGGGTTTGATCCTTGGGGTGGGACGATCCCCTGGAAAAGGAAATGGCAACCCACTCCAGTATTCTTGCCTGGGAATCCCATGGACAGAGGAGCCTGGTGGGCTACAGTCCATAGGTTTACAGAGTTGGACCCAACTTAGTGACTAAGCCATCACCACCTCTCCACAGAGTATAAAATAAAACAAAAGCATGAAGGACTTCCCTGGTGGTCCAGTGGCTAAGAATCTGTGCTGTCACTGCAGGGGGCATGGATTTGACCCATGGTCAGGCAACTACAATCCCACATGCCATGAGGCGTTGCCTAAAAAAAAAACAAAAGCATGAAAATTGTGTCTGAAATTTGGCGCTAGTGGTTAAGAATCTGCCTGCCAATGCAGGAGACATAAGAGATGAGAATTCGATCCTTGGGTCAGGAAAATCCCCTGGAGAAGGGCATAGCAGCCCACTCCAGTATTCTTGCCTGGAGAATCCCATGAACAGAGGAGCCTGGTGGGCTACAGTCCATAGGGTTACACAGAGTTGGACACAACTGAAGTGACTTACCACGCACACATACGTGTGTATGGAGGCAGGAAGCAGAGTAATAGACAAAAATTGTTCCCTAAATTATCCTTTGCTAATCCTTATGTTGGAATTTTTTAAAAGTGGTGTTTCTAACCAAAGAAGCTTCGGATTGGTGTAGAGATAAATGCCTAATTCAGTGGAAGGTAGTGGAATTGAAGACATTATTGAATCAGCTGTGTATCACTCACAGGAAGAGGAAAAACAATTCAACAAACTGTTCCAATAAGAATAAATTTTAATTTAATTTATGGTGGAAAGTATATACTACAGTGTTGTTCATGACTTTGGGGATTTATAAAACCTGCAGAATATATCCCTATGAAATGCCAAGAATTTATTAGAATGTTCCCCACGGTGTGCAATGCAGTACACTGGCTCATGATGTTAATGAGTGTCATGTGAAGAGAAGAGTTCAGTAGTCTAATCAGTTTAGGAAAAGTTTGGCCAAAAATGTTAGATTTCTAAAGTCTAAGTAGAAATATATAACACACATATGTTGTCAGCTATAATATAATAGCTATTTGTGAGTTGAACTAGATCTTTTCTCTGTACTTATGAGCCTATTAATATGACTGAAGAATATGAAGTATTTTACAAATCATAGCAGATCTTAATTATCACCACATATAGCTTGTGAAGTAGTTTGTTTTGCATTCAGTTTGAGTAGGAGAACCGAGAGATGAATTTTAAGGGAAGTTACTACATTTCTGTCACTCATTTCTGCATCTGATCTTATAAGTATTTTGAAATTTAGAGCATTATGGACAATGAATTGTAAAAATTATCCTCATAAACTCATACAGACACCTCCCCTCTCCAGTCAAACTAAGCAAAATACTCATCTCATTTTTAATCCTCTGTATTAGCAGAAGGATTTTTAAAAATTAGGGGCATCTCTGCCTCACACTAACCCGCCATTTCAGGTGTCAGCATGCTAGAAAATCCAGAATTAAGTGTGAGTAACCTGTCTTGACAAGCTTATTTAAAATGCACATGCTCTCTGAAGGAGTATGACTTGAGCAGTTCAGTATGATTTCATTTATCTAATAATTTCCCATCTTACACAAGAGGGCAGACAAGCCTGGGAATTTTGGCCAGTTAACTAGCTTGGGCTGAGAGCTGAGAGGACAGAAAGAACTGCCAGCAGAGACAGAGTGCAGAAGGCAACTCAAGGCACATCTCCTACTGAAACATTTGCTTTAGGACTAGTTCTGGTATTCAGATGATGGGTTCTGCAGTGTTAATATGCACAAAGACCAGTATAATTCACTGCTTGTGAAAAGAAGAGAGGCTGTTCAAGTGAATGTTGATGTGCTTTTTCCTTCATGCATTTGATCTGAAAAAGTAAGATTAATGCATAGTCAGACAACAGTCACTATTGCCAGGGGATAGATGATAGATACATGATAAGTCACTAGGCCAGGGAGACTATATTCTAGGGGACATTTCCATAGAGAGAGAGAAAAATAAAAAGAAGGAAAGTTGAATAATGGAACACTGAATAAATCCTTATGACGCATTTAGAGTGGATTTGAGTGAAAGACTGTGAAATATGGATAGAAAAGTTTGGGTGACTTTATCTCACAGTTTCAAAAACTTAACTTGAATGAAGAACATGAATGGTTACTAGTTTGTTAAAGTAAATTTTTCTTTAAATGAGCAAGCTAGTTGGATGGAGACAGCCTTGTGAAAATGATCCCATAAAATGCATTTGAATTCTTGGGCTCACCCCTAAGCCAGGAATGGATATGATGCTGAAGAATGTATCAAATGCTTTGAAACTTGAACTGTGGGGTAGACACAGCCCAGGTCCCAGACTGGCCACTGGGTGGGGGACTCACGGGGAAGTTGTAAATGGCCCAGCAAAGACTTTGGATAATTAATTTATATTGGAACCACAGTCCATAGAATGTGAATCAAAGTATGTGGAGAGTCTAACTAGCCTTCTAAAACAACACCAGGAAAAATACAACTACAGTGGGACTTCCCTGATAGTCCAGTGGCTAAGACTCCATACTCCTATGGCAGGGGGCTGGGTTCAATCTTTAGTCAGGGAACTGAATCCCACATGCCACCAATAAGAGTTCTCATGCTGCAACTAAGACCTGGTATAGCAAATTCAGTCAGTCAGTCAGTTCAGTCACTCAGTCATGTCCGATTCCTTGAGACCCCATGGAATGCAGCATGCCAGGCCCCCTGTCCATTGATAACTTCCAGAATTTACTCAAACTCATGTCCATTGAGTTGGTGATGCCATCCAACCATCTCATCCTCTGTTGTCCCCTTCTCCTCCTGCCTTCAGTCTTTCCCAGCATCAGGATCTTTTCAAACGAGTCAGTTCTTCACATCAGGTGGCCAAAATACTGAAATTTCAGCTTCAGCATCAGTCCTTCCAAGGAACACCCAGGACTGATTTCCTTTAGGATGGACTGGTTGGATCTCCTTGCAGTCCAAGGGACTCTCCAAGAGTCTTCTCCAACACCACAGTTCAAAAGCATCAATTCTTCAGTGCTCAGCTTTCTTTATAGTCCAACTCTCACATCCATTCATGACTACTGGAAAAACCATAGCTTTGACTAGAGGGACCTTTGTTGGCAAAGTAATGTCTCTGCATTTTAATATGCTGTCTAGGTTGGTCATAACTTTTCTTCCAAGGAGCAAGCATCTTTTAATTTCATGGCTGCAGTCACCATCTGCAGTGATTTTGGAGCCCCCCAAAATAAAGTCTGTCACCATTTCCTCTGTTTCCCCATCTATTTGCCATGAAGTGATGGGACCAGATGCCATGATCTTAGTTTTCTGAATGTTGAGTTTTAAGCCAACTTTTTCACTCTCCTCTTTCACTTTCACCAAAAGGCTCTTTAGTTCTTCTTTGCTTTCTGCCATAAGGGTGGTGTCATCTGCATATCTGAGGTTATTGGTTTCTCCTGGAAATCTTGATTCCAGCTTCATCCAGCCCAATGTTTCTCATGGTGTATTCTGCATATAACTTAAATAAGCAGGGTGACAATATACAGCCTTGACATACTCCTTTTCTTATTAGGAACCAGTGTGTTGTTCCATGTCCAGTTCTGTTGCTTCCTGACCTGCATACAGGTTTCTCAAGAGGCAAGTCAGGTGGTCTGGTATTTCCATCTCTTCTAGAATTTTCCATAGTTTATTATGATCCACATAGTCAAAGGCTTTGGCATAGTCAATAAAGCAGAAGTAGATATTTTTCTGGAACTCTCTTGCTTTTTCAATGATCCAGCAGATGTTGGCAATTTGATCTCTGATTCCTCTGCCTTTTCTTTTCTTTTTTTTTTAATGTGTCAAGTAGCCTATTTCTTTTTTTTTTTTTTCATTTATTTTTATTAGTTGGAGGCTAATTACTTTACAATATTGTAGTGGGTTTTGTCATACATTGACATGAATCAGCCATGGATTTACATGTATTCCCCATCCCAATCCCCCCTCCCACCTCCCTCTCCACCTGATCCCCCTGGGTCTTCCAGTGCACCAGGCCCAAGCACTTGTCTCATGCATCCAACCTGGGCTGGTGATCTGTTTCACCATAGATAATATACATGCTGTTCTCTCGAAACATCCCACCCTCGCCCTCTCCCACAGAGTCCAAAAGTCTGTTCTGTACATCTGTGTCTCTTTTTCTGTTTTGCATATAGGGTTATCATTACCATCTTTCTAAATTCCATATATATGCGTTAGTATACTGTATGGGTGTTTATCTTTCTGGCTTACTTCACTCTGTATAATGGGCTCCAGTTTCATCCATCTCATTAGAACTGATTCAAATGAATTTTTTTAATGGCTGAGTAATATTCCATGGTGTATATGTACCACAGCTTCCTTATCCATTCATCTGCTGATGGGCATCTAGGTTGCTTCCATGTCCTGGCTATTATAAACAGTGCTGCGATGAACATTGGGGTGCACGTGTCTCTTTCAGATCTGGTTTCCTCAGTGTGTATGCCCAGAAGTGGGATTGCTGGATCATATGGCAGTTCTATTTCCAGTTTTTTAAGAAATCTCCACAATGTTCTCCATAGCAGCTGTACTAGTTTGCATTCCCAGCAACAGTGTAAGAGGGTTCCCTTTTCTCCACACCCTCTCCAGCATTTATTGCTTATAGACTTTTGGATAGCAGCCATCCTGACTGGCGTGTAATGGTACCTCATTGTGGTTTTGATTTGCATTTCTCTGATAATGAGTGATGTTGAGCATCTTTTCATGTGTTTGTTAGCCATCTGTATGCCTTCTTTGGAGAAATGTCTGTTTAGTTCTTTGGCCCATTTTTTGATTGGGTCACTTATTTTCCTGGAATTGAGCTGCAGGAGTTGCTTGTGTATTTTTGAGATTAATCCTTTGTCTGTTGCTTCATTTGCTATTATTTTCTCCCAATCTGAGGGCTGTCTTTTCACCTTGCTTATACTTTCCTTTGTTGTGCAAAAGCTTTTAAGTTTCATTAGGTCCCATTTGTTTATTTTTGCTTTTATTTCCAATATTCTGGGAGGTGCATCAAAGAGGATCCTGCTGTGATTTATGTCGGAGAGTGTTTTGCCTATGTTCTCCTCTAGGAGTTTTATAGTTTCTGGTCTTACATTTAGATCTTTAATCCATTTTGAGTTTATTTTTGTGTATGGTGTTAGAAAGTGTTCTAGTTTCATTCTTTTACAAGTGGTTGACCAGTTTTCCCAGCACCACTTGTTAAAGAGGCTGTCTTTTTTCCATTGTATATCCTTGCCTCCTTTGTCAAAGATAAGGTGTCCATAGGTTTGTGGATTTATCTCTGGGCTTTCTATTCTGTTCCATTGATCTATATTTCTGTATTTGTGCTAGTTATGATACTGTCTTGATGACTGTGGCTTTGTAGTAGAGCCTGAAGTCAGGCAGGTTGATTCCTCCAGTTCCATTCTTCTTTCTCAAGATTACTTTAGCTATTCGAGGTTTTTTGTATTTCCATACAAATTGTGACATTATTTGTTCTAGTTCTGTGAAAAATACTGTTGGTAGCTTGATAGGGATTGCATTGAATCTATAGATTGCTTTGGGTAGTGTAGCCATTTTGACAATATTGATTCTTCCAATCCATGAACATGGTATATTTCTCCATCTGTTTGTCCTCTGCCTTTTCTAAATCCAGCTTGAACATCTGGAAGTTCATGTTCACGTACTGTTGCAGCCTGGCTTGGAGAATGTTGAGCATTACTTTACTAGCCTGTGAGATGAGTGTGATTGTGCAGTAGTTTGAGCATTCTTTGGCATTGCTTTTCTTTGGGATTGGAATGAAAACTGAGCTTTCCCAGTCCTGTGGCCACTGCTGAGTTTGCCAGGTTTGCTGGCATATTGAGTGCAGCACTTTCACAGCATCATCTTTCAGGATTTGAAATAGCTCAACTGGAATTCTGTCACCGTCACTAGCTTTGTTCTTAGTAATGCTTCCTAAGGCCCACTTGAATTCTCATTTCAGGATGTCTGGCTCTCGGTGAGTGATCACACCATCATGATTATTGGGGTCATGCAGATCTTTTTTGTATAGTTCTTCTGTGTACTCTTGCCATCTCTTCTTAATATCGTCTGCTTCTGTTAGGTTCATACCATTTCTGTCCTTTATTGAGCCCATCTTTTCATGAAATATTCCCTTTGTATCTCTGATTTTCTTGAAGAGATCTCTAGTCTTTCCCATTCTATTGTTTTCCTGTATTTCTTTGCAATGATCACTGGGGAAGGCTTTCTTATCTCTTCTTGCTATTCTTTGGAACTCTGCATTCAAATGGCTGTATCTTTCCTTTTCTCTATGCCTTCGCTTCTCTTCTATTCACAGCTATTTGTAAGGCCTCCTCAGACAACCAATTTGCCTTTTTGCATTTCTTTTTCTTGCAGACGGTCTTGATCCCTGCCTCTTGTATAATGTCAGGAGTCCATCCATAGTTCTTCAGGCACTCTATCAGATTTAATCCCTTGAATCTATTTGTCACTTCCATTGTATAATTGTAAGATATTTGATTTAGGTCATATCTGAATGTGGTTTTCTCCACTTTCTTCAATTTCAGTCTAAATTTGGTAATAAGGAGTTCATGATCTGACCCACAGTCAGTTCCCAGTCTTGTTTTTGCTGACTGTATTTTTTTTTTTTAACATTTATTATTTGGTGTAGCCAAATAGTAAATATTTAAAAAAAGATAAAACAACTACAACAATTCAACATTTCCCATATGATTTAAGTAAACTGTGTTAAACATAAAAGGATGAAGAAAGATACAATTCAAACACCAATCAAAAGATAGCTAGAAGGTAACTTTTGAAACTTGTCTCTTATATTGGTTGAAACAAGGTAACAGTAATTTATCAAGTATAAAGAACTCAACATCACCATCAGTCAGCTGGGTCTACCTGATATTCATGGGACACCCTATCCAACTACAGTAGAATATACATTCTTTTTGAGTGTCCAAGAAACATTCATCAATATATTAACAGACCAAATCTTACATCATAAAAAAATAAATAAAATAAAAAACAAATGTGAAAGAAGTGAATTCATACAAAGTACATTGTCTGAAAACAATTGAATTAAATTAGAAATCAATAACAGAAAGATAGCTGGAAAATCCTCAAATAAAAATATTATTCTTTATAATCCATGAGTAAAGATGAAACCTTGAGGAAAATTGAAAGATATTTTTATTTTGATCTGGATGAAAATACAAGTACAATATATGAATGAAGCTTAACAGTTCTTCAAAGGAAATGAAGCTTAACAGTTCTTCAAAGGAAATTTGTAGCATTAAATACTTGTGTTGGAAAAGAAGAAAAGTCTCAAATCAACAATTTAAGTTTTCACCTTAGGAAACTGGAAAATGAAGAGGAATATTAGCCCAAAGAAATCAGAAGGAATTATAAGGTAGATCAGAAATACACAGAAAACAGAACAAAATAGTGGAAAAAAATGAAATAGGAAATTTTATATTAGAACCAATAAAATTGATATATCTATAACTGAAATTACCAAAAAGACAAAATTATCATTTTTAGCAATGAAAAGAATATACCTTTACAGACATTGAAATATTAATAAGCAAATACCAAGAACAGTTCTATGCACATACATTTAATAATTTAGATGAAGTGGGTCAATTCCTTGAAAGCTATGAAATATTAAAATTCAACAAAGAAGTAGGTAACATGAATACATCTATGTCTATTAGAGAAATCGAATTTGTAGTTTAAAATTTTCCAGAGATCTCCAGTTCCAGATGGTTTCAATGGTGAATTCTGCCAGACATTTGAAGAAGGAATCAAAAAACCAATTCTACACAATATCTTCCAAGAAATTAAAGAAGAAAGATTATTTCCAAACTCATTTTATGAGGGCAGGATTCCCCAGATGCCAAAACACAGTACAAGAAAAGAAAACTAGAGACCAATTTTCCTCATGAACATAGCCACAAAAATCCTCAACAGAATATTAGCAATTCAGAGTCTAGCCACATATAAAAAGAACAATATATAATAACCAAGTAAGATTTGTCCTGGGACGGAATGCTAGTTCAACATTTGAAAAACAATTTATGTAATCCATCATATTAACAGACTAAAAAGTTAAACCACATGTTTTTAGCTATTTATGCAGAAACAACATTTGACAAAACTTAGCAAGTATTCATGAAAAGACCTCTGAGCAAACTAGGAAAAAAAATGGGAGCTTCCTTAGGGTGATAAAGAACATCTACAAAAAAATCTTTTTGCTAATGTCATACCATGACTTATACCTCACACTATATAAAATTAACCCAAGATGGTTTATAGATTTAAGTTTAAAATTTAGAACTTCAAAAATTTTAGGAGAAAATATAGGAGAAAAAACGTAGTGACTTTGAGTTAAACAAAGATTTCTTCGACCTGACACCAAAAACATGATCCGTAAAAGAAAAATAAAACAACTTGGTAAATTGGACATCATCAATTAAAAAAAGAAAACAGCAACTTTTTGCATAAGGCCTATAAATAGAATAAAAGGATAACTAGAGACTGGGAAAATTTATAAATCTCATATTTAACAAAAGACATATTTAGGGTATATCTTTAAAAATCTCTCAAAACTTAATAAGAAAGCAAATTTAAAAATGGGTCAACAATCCGAACAGACACTTCATAAAGAGCATAGGCAGATATCAAATAAGCTTATGAAAAGATGTTCAACCTAATTAGCCATTAGGGAAATGTGAGATAAATAAATAAGCCACCACTCACCTATTATAATATTTTTCCCTGTAACAAAACCCTCGTTTTTTAGCTAACTTATTTTAGTAAGGGGATAAGAACACTGCAGACCTTAGTGATTTACTTGACTTATAAAATACATGGAAAGTGATATTCTGCATCTGTGAGGCAACATCAGAATAAGCCCTCTTTTTGGAAAGATCTTCTGGAGAAGGGATAGGCTACCCACTCCAGTATTCTTGGGCTCCCCTGGTGGTTCAAGTAAAGAATCTGCCTGAAGTGCGGGAGACCAGGGTTCGTTCCCTGGGTTGGGAAGATACCCTGGAGAATGGAATGGAATGGCTACCCACTCTAGTATTCTAACCTGGGGAATTCCACAAGAACAGCATCCCAAAAGGCCCAGAGAGAAGTGAAAGTGAGTCACTCAGTCATGTCTGACTCTTTGTGACCCCCTGGACTGTATGGTCCGTGGAATTCTCCAGGCCAGAGTATGGAGTGGATAGCCATTCCCAAGGGAGAATGAACAGAGGAGAAATGGACAGAGGAGCCTGGCAGGCTTCAGCCCCTGGGGTTGCAAAGTGTCAGACATGACTGAACGACTAACACTTTTCAATTATCTCTAGTTGTTTTAACCATGCAGCTAACACCCTGACGCCACTGAGCTATTTGAGTTTATTACTTATTTGACAGATAGAGCAACCAAGGTCCTTTTTCTTTTTTCCAATGTTTTAAGCAAACATTGACTGAGCAGTAATTACATGCCAGGTATCATGCTAAGTGTTTTTTAATTAGTTAATGAATATTTAAATTTTTATTGGAGTGTAGTTGCCTTACAGTGTTATATTAGTTTCTGTTGTACAGCAAAGTGAATCAGTGATATGTACACATATCCCCCTCTTTTTTAGATTTCTCTCGCATTTCCGTCCACACAGAGTTTCCTGTGCTTTGCAGTAGGTTCTCATTAGTTATTTCTTTTATGCATAGTAGTGTATATATGGCAATCTTGATCTCCCAATTCATCCCATCCCCACTTCCCTCCTCGGTATCCATGAGTTCTCTACATCTGTGTCTCTATTTCTGCTTTGCAAATAAGTTCATCTGTTCCATTTTTCTGGACTGCACACATAAGCAATATTATATTTACTTTTGTCTTTCCATGTCTCTTCAAATTGCACTGTTCTATTTCTTTTTGTGGCCGAGTAATAATTCCATTGTGTGTATGTACTACATCTTCTTTATCCATTTATCTATTGATGGACATTTAGGTTGCTTCCATGTCCTGGCTATTGTAGAAACATGCTTAAGTATTTTTTAAAAAACCATTGTCTCCATTAATCCATATAACCCTATGAAGTAAATTATTTTATCATTGCATAGTTGTCATTTTGTATTTGAGGAAACTGAGATTCAGGTACAATATATGTTTTCTATAAAATTATTTATTTGGTAGATTGAATTACTTTCACCAAATACTGCATTCTAAATATCCCCCCAACTGAAGATTCTGCTCTGATTAACTCAGGAGTGGCCTTTAGTAATGTGAGTGACATTCTCAGAAAGATGCTTTAAGAGTCAGGGTATAGATTGCCATGTCTGTCTCTTTTCCCTTTTTCTCAGTGATGGCAGTTTTCCTGATTTTTAGAGTGAAGGCAACATGAAAAAAGGGTTGTGGCTGACCCATGATGAGTCTTGCAGTGTGAGTGAGACAACTACAGTGTTCAAGATAGCTATGACTGTAGCAAAGTCCAGCTTCCCCTCACTGATATACACACATAGCTAGTCAACAGCAGACGTGGGGCTCCATCTATTTATTAGTGTATTTTCTTTACAGAATCTCAACAGTGTGTTAGAAGTTTAGTGTGTAGACTGTAAACAGTAGATTTCATGTAGGACACTTTCTTGAGAAGATGTGCCTCAAAGGTCCTACTGTAATCATTCTTTCAATCTTCATATATAAGGAAGCTTAAAAATATCTACTAGGTGTCTGTTATTCTTTCCAGGAAGTTTTATTCCCCTCTATTCTGGAACATAGGAAGATGATTACAGCTTCCAAACCAAATGATCAAAGGCTGTGAGATCTAATAAATAGAAATATACTTAAGTGTAAGGTGAAAGACGTTTGAAATTTAAACTACATTGGAAAACTTAAATTCTTTCATCCAGAAAATCTACTATTGTTGTGGTTATTGTTTTGACTTACTAAGGTTCAAAGAAAGATAGGTTTATACTTTCTAGAGGTTGATATTGAGAAGGCCATATGTGAGAAGGAGAGATAAATACAGGATGAATAATCAGAAGACTGTGGATAAGTGATATAATCCATTATGACCTATGTGCATGGGTCATCCAGGAGAGAATATTTAACACTGTCGAGGAGGTTGAAGAAAGTCCCTGTGATATGAATAGAATTTCTTAGACATTAGGACAAAGGCATTATGAGCAAAGAAAATAAGACATTCAGATCCCTGGAAGTGAGAAAAACCTGAACTTTTTTGGATATAAGGATTTCAGAATTGTCAAAGGCAGGGTATTTGTTGGAGAGTGGTAGGAGATGAGCCACCCACAAACCACAGCTAGTGAGTGGCGTTAAAGGAAGTGCCCCATGAATCAAAGCTAACTCATCGCTTTCCTGGATCTCTGAATCATCAGAGCTGTTCATCAGAGAACAGAGTTGTTCTATTCAGTGTAATAAACAGAATTTGTCTGCGAAAAGAAGATGACAACAAGGGCCAGATTCAACTGGTCTATTATGACTGGCTTTTGCTGGGGGAGGATGAGGAAAGTTTTGTAATATTTGCACAAAGTAAGAACTGCTCACTTATTTTACATTTCTCTTTAAAGTAAATAAGAACATAAAATTGTACCCTCCCCCCCAGCCCCCTAAAATGTATTTCAAAGAAGTACAGGAATGGTGGGAAGGCAATTCCTTGTCTGGGGAAATAAGTCTTTCCAGGAAATGGTACCAAGTAACTTGATAATCATTTTTTTATAAAAAAGAAAATAAATTTCATCTTTGTCTTACTCCATACTTCAAAATAAATTCAAAACATATACCTATGTGTGTGCTTAGTCGCTCAATCATGTCCGACTCTTTGTGACCCCATAAACTGCAGCCCACCAGGCTCCTCTGTCTGTGGGATTCTCCAGGCAAGAATACTGGAGTGAGTTGCCATTCCCTTCTCCAGGGGATCTTCCCGACCTCAGGATTGAACTTGGGTCTCCTGCAATGCAGGCAGATTCTTTATTGTCTGAGGCACCAGGGAAGTCCCCAGCTAAAGCTAAAAAGCTCTGGGAAGAAAACATGGAAGGATCTCTTTGGATTCAGTGGTAAACAAAGGATATTTGTGTCATAAAAAGAAATAACCATAAAAGAAAAAGAACAATGACTTCACTGAAACTTAAAACGTCTGTTAATTAACAGAAATCATTAGGAAAATATTAAATAGTCACAGGACAGGAAAAATACTTGCAAGAAATATACCTGAGAAAGAACTGGTTTCAAAGAAACATAAAGAACTCTTACAACTTAATAATTAAAAACAGAGACAACCCGATTAAAAAAATAGGCAAAAGATTTGAATGATATTTCATAAAAAGAAATTATACAAATGGTAATGAACATCTAACAAAAAATTGTCAATGCCATTAGTCATCAGGGAAAATGTATACTAAAATCACAGTGATGTGATAACTCACTGAGACATCTAGAATTTTAAAAATAAATAAACCAAATGTTGGTAAGAGTGTGGACCAACTGAAACTTTTACTGGTTGGGATATAAAATGGTACAACTATTTTGGGAAGGGTTCTGGAGGTTACTAAAAAATCTAAACATGCAGCTACATAATGACTCTGTAATTCTAATCTTAGTTATTTATCCAAGAGAACAAAAATGTATTTCTACAAAAAAAACTTGCTTAAGAATATTCATAGCAGTTTTATTCATAATAGCAAAGTTTGGAACTTTTCAAATATCCATCAAATAGTATGGTACATTGGAATACTGCTCATCAATAAAAAGGAATAAAATACTGATTTATACAACATGGAGAAACAAAATTTACACAAATAAAAATGTTACATATGTGTGTGCATTTGTGCTTAGTCGTGTCTAACTCTGTGATCCCATGGACTGTAGCCCACCAGGCTCCTCTGTCCATTGAATTTTCCATTCAAGAATAGTGGAGTGGGTTGCCATTTCCTTCTCCAGGGAATCTTTCTGACCCAGGGATCGGACCTGCATCTCATGTGTCTCCTGTATTGGCAGGCTGACTCTTTACTACCAGCCAAAATGTTATGCTGAGTCAATAAAACACACACACACACGCAAAGAGTATATTCAGTATGAATTCTTTTCTATTAGTTCTACTAATTTTAGAATGAAAAAGATCAGCACAGTGGTTGCCTCTGGGGAGGTGGAAGCAGAGGTTGAATTGGAAAGAGTGGAAAAATGTTCTGGAATAATGTTGATTTTCTTTATGTTGACATATAGGGATTTGGATTTCACAGATGTAAATATTTATCAAAATTCAATGAATGTACAGCTAAGAACTGTGCATTACATATATAATTTGTCATTGAAAGAAAAACACAAACATTGACTCTAAGGGTATGCATACTGGAGTAAGTAGGGTGGGAAGTGTACTGTTTTTCACAGTTTACTTTGAAATGCATTAAAAGTTAAGATAAATCAATAGAGGGATAGATAAGTGGATAAATACATTATAAAGCACCTTTGTTAAAATATTACTGATAGAATCTAGTGATAGATATATAGAGGTTCACTGTAAAGATCTTAAAAATTTTCCTTTGTATTGAAAATTTTCTGAATAAAGATATGGAAACTGTTCTTTCTTGCATTTTCCAGCATCTGCTAGGCTTAAGATAATAATTTAGTCTCCTGTTTCTTAGGCAGACAACCCACCCACCCTTCCATTAATGCAGAAATGAAGTCACAGGGTGGGTGGATACTGTTATGACTAGTTAATAAGCACTCACTTACCACTCCCCATTCCAGCATGCTGCCTCCAGCCCAGGGCTGCCAGTAACCGAAACACAAGTCCCCACTGGGAACACAGGTACAAAGGGGACAAGAGTCAAATGAGTATAGACAGTGAAGTTTGACGTCCCTGAGAGATCGTACAGGTTTATTAGAATATTTTTATCTGAAAAAATTGCAGTTAATTAACACATTCTCCTTTAGCACCTAGTGTTTCCTGTTCATGCTCTTATTTACTTCCCAAATAATAATTGCATAGTTTATTACAAAATTTTCAAGTATAATTTGTATTTGTCCCCACTCCGCTAATTTCCTCTTTCACATCTTAGAAGAATTATCAGTCACCCAGTAATACAGGGCAGAAAACTAGAAGTAATTTCTGGTTACCCAATTTTCGTTATCCCCAGTGCACAACCTATCATCAAGTCTTGTTAATTCCATGTGATCTCAAATTCTTCCATTTTGTCTTTCCTGTCTTCACCTTTATTCTAGATGATCATAATTTTTTCCTTGGACTATGGCACAAGTCTCCACTGGCCTGTTCACTTGGTCTCTCTTCTCATTCCAATCCATTACCTTCATAGCAGTGGAATTTATTTTTCTCAAGATGTAGCTGCATTGTGTCACTATTTTGCTTAAAACCTTTAATTGTTATCTCCTGTGCATAGCCTTTTTCCCCCGAATATTTTTTATTGACGTATAATTGATTTACAATGTTGTATTAATTTCTACTGTACAGCAAAATGATTCAGTAATACATATGTATATACACACATACATTCTTCACTTTTATATTCTCTGCTTTTATGTTTTCCATTATGGTTTATGGATAGGATATTAAATATAACTATCTGTGTATACATTAGGATCTTGTTTATTTATTCTATACATAAAAGTTTACATCTGCTAACACCAACTTCCCACTCCATTCTTGTGCTTATTCTAATCCACCGTCTTTGCAGTGAACCAGAAGACTTTTTTTACAACACTCATCTGTCTGTCCCCAAGTCAGGCCATCCTACTTATAGCATTACAAGTGCAGCAAGTTCTATCTTCTGGACCTTTCACAGGCGGTACCCTGTCTCTGGCATGCACCACCCTAATGCTGTGTGCCTAGATCTTTCTGTTCTTTTAGATTTCAGCCCCAAATACCACCTCCTCAGAAAGACAGTCCTGACCATTTTGTTTGAGTGGTTCTCTATTTTTTGATATCTTCTTGAGATGCAAAGATCTAACTTCTATTTAGGGATGCTCAGGTTTATCTCTCATACACTATTTAGGTAGTTCCTCACTTACTTTTGGAGTTAGTTCAAGGGATCCAAAAATCTTTATATAAACTAAGCATTGCTTTTATACTGAGTGAGTTTTATTTTATAGGTGTTATTTTTCAAGAGTATGTGGATGCTGCTCCGATTAATAAAATTTTACTTAAGTGTATTTGGGAATTTCTGGAAGAATTAGATTTTGTTTTTTAATCCATCTATAAACAAAATAGACATACTTCCATGTGAGATTTATTGTATTTTATTTAAAAAAAGAGCTTCCCATCCATAAAAAGTTCTGAACCACTGCTCCTTATTATTGAACATAAATAAAATTAATGAATTTCTGTGATGTATTTTACTTTTCTACTAAGTTAGAGAAAGTTTTCTATGTTTAGTACTAGAGTGTTAGAAATTAAAGGAACCCTTGAGGCACATAGTTCCTTTGTATTACAGAAAAGGACATGGTAGGTTGGCGATTTAAAGTATTTATCCAATCCCACAAATAGTAAGAGGGTAGAATGAAGACTGGTGACCTGTTGTCTTACAGTCCAGTGTGCCTTCCATCCTTCAGCCTCTTTCAGCCACTGCCCTCTCAAAATGCAGTGAGAGATCAGATTTCTGAGACAAGTGTCAACTGAGTGGTCTAGTCCATTCATTCTCTTTCTCACTCCCTCTTGCCCTCGTCCTCTCATTTACCCAGGCTGTGATCTCACTGCATGAAGTGTTTATTTTTTATGGGTAGTTAAAGAAATATTTAGCCAGCTGCACATTAACATGAAAATGACCACACAAGAAAAATGGTTGCTAAGCAAAGGTAGTGTGACTCCCTGCAAATAATCAAGTAATTGTACCGAGAGCTATAAAACTTGCACAGAAGCATATGTCACCACTAAAGCATCTCTTCTACTCACATTTTTCTCACTGACTCCTAGAGCAGCATAAAAACCAGTTCCTGGATGCCAATGGCAACAGACTTAAAACTTGACTTGTAGTAGAGCTTGGTTCCCAGATGTTCCTACTGGTTATGAAGTTACACACCAGATTTAATGATATAGTTGAAATGCTGTCATAGATTTCTGCTGCAAAGTCAAAATTGCAGTCAATTTTAAGTAGGAACATAAAAATACTAAAACCCAGATGGACTAGTATTCAATCTGTTAGATTTAAGTCAACTCTGATGACATGGGTTTCATTGAGTTAGAGTTTCTAAAGAAAGGGGAGGGAGGGGGAAAGCTTTCTCTGCATTTAAATTTATTTTCAGGCCAAATTAATTTCCCAATAATAACTAGATACCACATTTAGATAACCACTGTTGTTTAGGAACTATAATATTATCATCCTACTTTCTCTCATGTTCTCAAATGAATGTGTCTAAGATTCCTTGGACAGTGTGGATTCCCTGGGCACCACCCTTGGACCCTGTCATTCAGTAGATCTGGGTTGAGATACAATACTTTGTATTTTTAACAAGCACCCCAAAAGGATTCTGAAGAGGTGTTCATGGACTCCCCTTGTAGGAAACATTGTGAGCTGGTTGTGATGGTGACTGCATAGCATACCACCTCTCCTCATCTGGGCATGTGTGAGACCAGAGTGACCAGAGGCATGACAGTGGTCCCAAGCTTTCCAAGGCAGGCTTGGTTGATGGAATCCTCCTTGGGATAAAATAATTAAAGCCCGGCCTATGCCAGTTAAGGGGCTCTACTCCTCACAGATTTTGTGAGAAGATGAAACACGAAGCCAACAAGAAGATAACGTGATCCCAAATTTGGTTCATGACGGATTTATTTATTTCTTATTTTTGGCCATGCTGTATCTTTGTGGCTGTGCAGGCTTCGCTATAGTTGCAACGAGCAGGGCCTAGTCTCTATCTGTCATGCACAGGCTTCTCATTGAGGCAGCTTCTCTTGTTGCGGAGCATGGGCCCTAGGGCATGTGGTCTTCAGTTGCTGCAGCATCCAGGCTCCAGGGTACAGGCTCAGTAATTGTGCTACACTGGATTCGTTGCTCTGTAGCATGTAGGGTCTTCCCAGACCAGGGATCAAATCCTCGTCTCCTGCATTGGCAAGTGGCTTCTTTACCCCTGAGCCATCAGGGAAGCCCTCATGACATAGCTTATTCAGCCCACCTAAGCATGAGGGAGAGCTACAGTCTTTTTATAATGAATTACATAGGTCAAGAGGGTTGTTAAACATTCTTTCTGAAGAGTCTTATTGAAGGCAGAGGCTATATATAAAATGATATTATTCTATTGTGAGAGATGCAGAAGTCCCATTAAGAAGATCTGAAATGAGCAGCAGATGTTACTGCTTCAGCATCTGATTAAGATTCCTAAAGGGTCTCTGAGGGAAAGAGAGACTAGGTTCATTTAAAACTATGCTCATTAACAGTAATGGGGAGTAATGGACTTCACAGCATTATTAGTAATAATAATAATAATAGAAGCAAAAGGCAAGGGAGAAAGGGAAAGTTATCCCAACTGAATGCAAAACTCCAGAGAATAGCAATGAGATTAGAAGGCCTTCTTAAATGAACAATACAAAGAAAGAGGAAAACAATAGAATGGGAAAGACTAGAGATCTCTTTAAGAAAATTGGAGCTATCAAGGGAACATTTCATGCAAGGTTGGACAGGATAAAGGACAGAAACATTAAGGACCTAAGAGAAGCAGAAGAGATTAAGAAGAGGTGGCAAGAATACACAGAACTATACAAATATGGTCTTAATGACCCAGATAACCACAAAGGTGAATCCTAAAAAATTGATGCTGTTAAAGTGCTGCATTCAATATGTCAACAAATTTGCAGAACTCAGCACTAGCCACAAGACTGGAAAAGATAAGTTTTCATTCCAATCCCAAGGAAGGGCAATGCAAAAGAATGTTCAAACTACCATACAATTGTATTCATTTCACATGCTAGCAAGGTTATGCTCAAAATACTTCAAGCTAAGCTTCAGCAGTACATAAATCAAGAACTTCCAAATGTACAAGATGGATTTAGAAAACGCAGAGGAACCAGAGATCAAATTGCCAATATTCACTGGATCATGGAGAAAGCAAAGACGTTCCAGAAAAACATCTACTTGTGTTTCATTGACTATGCTAAAGCCTTTGACTGTGTGGATCACAACAAACTGTGGGAAATTCTTAAGATGGGAATACCATACCACTTTCCCTTACTCCTGAGAAAACTGTATGCAGGTCAAGGAGCAATAGTTAGAATCAGATATGGAACAACTGACTTTTCCATATTGGAAAAGGACTGTGACAAGACTATCTATTGTCACTCTGCTTGCTTAACTTATATACAGAGTTATTGTCTATTTATTAAGTTGTGTCCAACTCTTTTATGACCCCATGGACTATAGCTGTGCCCCCCCCCAGCCCCCTCTTCCCATGGGATTTTCCAGGCAAGAATCCTGGAATGGGTTGCCATTTCCTTCTCCAGGTCACCTTCCCAACCCAGAGGTCAAACCATGCTCTTGCCACATCTCCTGCATTGCATGCAGATTCTGTACAACTGAGCCACTGGGGAAGCCTATATACAGAGTACGTCATGTGAAATTCTGGGCTGGATGGATCACAAGTGGAATCAAGATTGCTGGGATAAATGTCAACAACCTCAGATATGCAGATGACACCACTCTAATGGCAGAAAGTGAAGAGAAGCTAAAAAGCCTCTTGATGAAGGTGAAAGAAGAGAGTGAAAAAACTAGCTTGAAACCTAACATTAAAAAAAAATCAAGTTCATGGTATCTGGTATCTTGTCCCATCACTTCACGGCAAATAGGAGGGGGAAAAGTGGAAACAGTGACAGGTTTTCTTTTCTTGGGCTCCAAAATCACTGCTGACGGTGACTGTAGCCATGAAATTAAAAGCTTGCTCATTGGAAGGATAACTATAACAAACCTAGACGGTGTATTAAATTTAAAGCCCAGACATCACTTTGCCAACAAAGGTCTGTCTAGTCAAAGGTTTTTCCATTAGTCTTGTAGGGATGTGAGAGTTGGACCATAAAGAAGGCTGAGTGCCAAAGAACTGATGCTTTCAAACTGTGGTGCTGGAGAAGACTCTTGGGAGTCCTTTGGACTGCAGGGAGATCAAACCAGTCAATTCTAAAGAAAATCAACCCTGGGTTTTCACTGGAAGGATTGATGCTAAAGCTAAAGCTCCAGTACTTTGGCTACCTGATGCAAAGAGTTGACTATTGGGAAAGACCCTGATACTGGGAAAGATTGAGGGCAAGAAGAGAAGGGGATGGGATGAGATGGTTGGATGGCATCATTGACTCAATGGACATGAGTTCGAGCAAACTCTGAAAGACAGTGGAGGACGGGAAGCCTGGAGTGCTGCAGTGCCTGGGTTTGCAGAGTTGGATACGACTTAACAACTGAACAACAATGAGTAATGGGGAGTAATGGGCTTCATCCCATTAAAAATAATAATAAATGAATTCCAAGGATACATTATCAAGATTATCAAACTGATTCACGCTGGACCCAAATTTGCCTCAAAATCCAGTCAAGTTTTGTCACTTAAAATGAGTTCAACTAAAGAGGCTTTGTGTCTTTAGACTTAAAAGTTCCAAAAGCCTAAATTTCCACACATTTTCTTTTTTGGTGCCATTGTTTAATGGCTGTAAATAGAGTGCTAGAATCTCATTTTACTAATGCTAGGCAGAAGTAGACTCTATTGGTGGACTTTTGTCCTAACTGAGATGAAGAAAAATGTTTTGTAAGAGAGCTCATATCCCTGAAGTCAGTGTCCTTGAAGACGCAGAACCACTCTCTCTTCTATAATACTCAGTTAATATCCCAAGTGCTATCCATTTTGTCCACGTTATACTATGGGCAACATTATACTTATGTTACTCTCTCTGTTGGATTGTAATCATTCACAATCCATGCTCCTGTGCAATGCTTGTCTTCCACAATGAAATGAAATTCCGCAGCATGACTATTATAGTACTCAGCAAAGTAATATTATAATTAAAGATTTTTCTAACTTTGGCTTTTTCTCCCTTGGTATTTTTTGAAACATTTGATGTCTGCTACTGAACCAGAGATCAAATTACCAATATCCGCTGGATCATCGAAAAAACAAGAGAGTTCCAGAAAAACATCTATTTCTGCTTTATTGACTACGCAAAAGCCTTCGACTGTGTGGATCACAATAAACTGTAGAAAATTCTGAAGGAGTTGGGAATACCAGAACACTTGACCTGCCTCTTGTGAAACCTGTATGCAGGTTGGGAAGCAAGAGTTAGAACTGGACATGGAACAACAGACTGGTTCCAAATAGGAAAAGGAATACGTCAAGGCTGTATATTGTCACCCTGCTTATTTAACTTATATGCAGAGTACATCATGAGAAACACTGGGCTGGAAGAAGCACAAGCTGGAATCAAGATTGCCAGGAGAAATATCAATAACCTCAGATATGCAGATGACACCACCCTTATGGCAGAAAGTGAAGAGGAACTAAAAAGCCTCTTGATGAAAGTGAGAGGAGAGTGAAAAAGTTGGCTTAAAGCTTAACATTCAGAAAACTAAGATCATGGCATCTGGTCCCATCACCTCATGGGAAATAGATGGGGAGACAGTGGAAACAGTGTCAGACTTTATTTTTTTGGGCTCCAAAATCACTGCAGATGGTGATTGCAGCCATGAAATTAAAAGATGCTTACTCCTTGGAAGGAAAGTTATGACCAACCTGGATAGCATATTAAAAAGCAGAGACATTACTTTGCCAACAAAGGTCCGCCTAGTCAAGGCTGTGGTTTTTCCAGTGGTCATGTATGGATGTGAGAGTTGGACTATGAAGAAAGCTGAGTGCTGAAAAATTGATGCTTTTGAACTGTGGTGTTGGAGAAGCCTCTTGAGAGTCCCTTGGACTGCAAGGAGATCCAACCAGTCCATCCTAAAGGAACTCAGTCCTGGGTGTTCTTTGGAAGGACTGATGCTGAAGCTGAAACTTCAATACTTTGGCCACCTCATGAGAAGAGTTGATTCATTGGAAAAGACCCTGATGCTTGGAGGGATTGGGGGCAGGAGGAGAAGGGGATGACAGAGGATGAGATGGCTGGATGGCATCACCGACTCTAGGGGCATGAGTTTGAGTAAACTCCAGTAGTTTGTGATGGACAGGGAGGCCTAGCGTCCTGCAATTCATGGGGTCACAAAGAGTTGGACACGACTGAGCGACTGAACTGACTAACTGACTGACAGACTGACTATTCATCTGGTATTGGTTTGCAACTCATTTAGACTAAAACACAGTATTTGCTTCTTTAAGCAAATACTCTGTGGAATATTACTAAAATATCCATCACTTCCTTGTTCCCTGTCACCTGCTTGAGGAAAACCACAGATGTGTTGATTTAAGATATAATTACAGGGATGTACCTGAATTATAGGTGACTCAGATGGTAAAGTCTGAGTCTGCCTGCATTGTCTGCCTGCCAATGCAGGAGACATGGGGTTGGATCCCTGAGTCAGGAAGAGCCCCTGGAGAAGGAAATGGCAACTCACTCCGTTATTTTGCCTGGGAAATTCGATAGATAGAGGAGCCTGGTGGGTTACAGTCCATGGGGGTCACAAAGAGTCGGATACAACTTAGGGACTAAACACCCACCACCGACTTGAATCACAATGCAGTGCTTCTACATGAACATGTTGAGGGCTCACCTTCAAAATGAGGTCATTGCTGGGCCAATAATGTGATAAGAATAGTTTATTCAGATGGAAAAACAGAAGTGAGATGGAAAGTTCTGGTGGGAGTTCTAGGGGAATCTCCAAGTCTTGGAGGTGCCAACATGTTTGGAAGGGATCTCCTTGAGCGTTGTGTGTATAATTTGATTCCCATAATGAGGATACTGGAGGTCAGACCAGCTGCTGTGATTCTAAAGCTCCAGGGCTGCACACAGCTTGTCTCTATACTTGGAGCTATAGATGTGCTTACGTCAGACCAAAGGTCAACTTTGTAATCAGACTTGCTACTTAAAGTTAACACAGATCCAGAGTAAACTCATACCTACATTAGAAAAAACAGCGCTTTGAATTATCTCATTTTAGTTTAGCAGAATAAAAGTTTTCTAAAAATAGTTTACTATTTCATCAAAATAACCTGATCATTTTATGTAATTTCTGATCATTCATTCTTATACTAATTGACTATAAGTCTAAATTGTCATAGTGCATTTTTTGAAACACAGTCTATTAAGTAAAAATTTAAATAACAATAAATGAAATGGCACAGGGAAAATATGATTAAATATTTTTAAAAAATGGTGGTTAGATGTACAAGTTTGGAAATATGACTAAAATATTAGGGCAGGTAAACTACAAATATTCTTAAATTTTTTATCTCTGTTTCATTGTCCTTGATGCCTACAGGTATCATGTTTAAAGCATTTTGAATTACCTTTTGAGTGCAAGCAGATGGAACTGGGAAGGTGAACAATGGTCTTTGTCCTGTTGCCTGTATTTAGAGCTATTGAATGTGCGTGTGCTTTTGTGTATAGCTTCATATCTCGTTGCTGCTGTCTTCCTATGCCAAATGCTGCTTTAAAATTATTAGTGGATCTCAGTAACCACCTTCAGGAAATCCCCCAAAAGTATTTCTGAAACTTCCTGCATCCCAAGTGCAACTTTACTTAGGATATCTTGAAAAAAGAAGCACGCTTAGTTCCTCTTACTGTCCTAACTCAGATAGGTTTGCTACTTGTTCAGTCTAGTAAAATGACCTCATAAAAGCACAGCAATGTAAAGCTATGATCTAATGTATTGCTAGTAATGGTTGTTCGGCATTCCATTTTCATAATAACTTTGAGCCTCTGATGTATGTACACCTAGATCGACTTGTAATCTGACAGACATGTTCTTTTACTTTTTAAGGACACACAAATATGTTCAAAATAGATTAGTCAAAGCACTGTTATTTTTCTGTCAAAACTACTCCAGTAATAAACATGTAAAATCTAACCCAAGGGTCCAGGAAAATGAACCCTGTTATGGCATGAGACTACAAAATTCCCATTTGGTTTTAGGCATTATAAGGGAAAGGTCATGTGAAAGCTCTGTGTCCATGATAACGGGTGAATTAGTCTCCCACTAGCCTGTTTATAACTTTCTGAACATAAGAAGCATGACAGGCTGTTTGTCACAGAGGGTCACACCTACAGCCATATTTAGGGGAAATTGCATATTTATGGGATCCCTGCCGAAGGACCAGCCATAGGCAGCCATTTGGTGCCGTGAGACATGAGCTGTAGCTGATAGGACTGTAGTTGTAACCCCAAAGAAACAAATCTAAAGTAATGTATGATTTGCTAGGTCAGTTATTTTCACTCTTTTAGGATTTTGAACTGGAAAGGAGTGAAATGACTTGGCAGGTAGAGATAGGAATGAACACATAAAGGATGAGAAGAATGATTGTATCAATTGTAGGTGGAATGAATTGCAAGCTAAAACTATGAGGTAACACAGACTAAGAGCTGATGGGAACTATGAGGTAGAGAACTATAGGTAGCAGAGGAGAAAAACTCCATTGAGAAAAAGAAGAATAGGACAGATTAAAAACCTGGGCATTCTCTATAGGAGAAATACAGGGAAATGGACAATGTCTGACGTTACCGAGGTCATTGATAGCTTATCTGCTTTAGTTTCCATTCCTGATTAGTTTCCTGTGGCTGCTGTAAGAAATCACCATGAATTTGGTAGCTTAAAACAAGAGAAGTTTATTTTCTTAAAATCACAGAGACGAGAAGTCAAAAATGGAAAGTGTCAACAGGGCCATGTTCACTCTGCAGAATCTGGGGGAGAATCGAGTCCATGCCTCTTTTACCCTCTGGTGACTCATATGTCCCGTGGCTTGTGGCCACATCACTCTAACTTCTGCCTCCGTTTCTGTATTGCCTCCTCTTCTCTGTGTATCTGATCTCCTTCTGCCTGTCTCTTATAGCGACACTTGCTGTGGCATTTAGAGCCTGCCAAAATAATCCAGAAGAGTCTCCTTACTTTAATATCATTGAGTTCATACGTTTACAAAAAACCATTTTTCCAAATAAGATAACATTCACATATTCCTGAACTATAAGTATATGGACATATCTCTGGGAGCATATTATTTTCAGTTTACCGTGACAAGCTCATTTTTCTGACAGAGGCCTGACTATGTCAGACTGGTTCTTCATTAATAAAAATAAAGAAAATTATGTGTCACTTAGTGTAAGTATATGCCACAGAAGGCACCACCCTCTAACTCTCAGGTTTGAAGATCAAGGTTAAATTGGGGATATAATATGGGTGAGGAAAGAAAGAGGACCATGCCTTCTCTTGCCAAAAACCCATGAAATAGTTCAGAACTTATCTGTGACAATGGTAATATTTTAGAATATTTATGTTCACAGATATGGCCTCCAGAAAAGAAGGGGTCAGGATTGTCTTGCACTAAATTAATAAAATGACAGATACTTTGCTATCAATAATTTTTATATCATTTCCATGGATTTCCAGCTTCCCTGCAAGGCCCCAGGTTGCAAATTTAGAAAACTAAGTCCTTTCCTAAAGTAGTTCACAGGCTGGTGGGTAAGAAATACATACAAATGATAGCAATGCAGTCTGATTTCTGATTTATACACCAGTGAACGCAGAGGAAGGAGGAAGGCGTGAAGGCTTGGTGGTGCTATGGAAGGCCTTGCAGTTTGAGCAGGAGGGAAGTAGCAGCATTTAAGGAACACTGGGAAAGATTCCTGCCTAGGAAAATACCTTTGGCAGTCATCACCTTATACTTAAATTTCAGTTGTAGGTTTTTTAAAAGTTTTTCTTTTTTGGCCTGCAGTCTAGATTATCTGGTGAATACCTCAAGGAACACTCCATCGGTTACCAGTTATTTACACTTTTATAAGAATCACTTTGTCAGGTCTTTATACAAGAGCAGGCTTTTAAAAAGAGCTGGATAGAGAGTAAATAAGGTTGATAGAGTCAACATGTGTGTGTTTGTGTGTGTGTTTGTATGTTTTGAAGGATCATTGGAAAAGGAGAAAAATCTATTATATATTGAGTTCATTCCTGGCACTTTGCTTAATATTTTATATTATCTCAATTAATTAGCTCAATATTCTTATGAAATATATACTTTTATTTTATCGCTTCAATTTTATGGGTGAAGAAAATGAAATCAAAAATGGGAATTAGCTTGCCCAAGGTAACACAGCCAGTTAGTGGCAGATCTATTATCTTAAACTTACTCTGTCAGGATAAGGTCTATGTTAGTTTTCAAGAATAGATTGAGTAGGGTATAGAGGCATGAAAGAACATGGTGTTATTTAAAGATTGCTGAATAATGCAATAAGTCTGAGTAAAAGTATAAATGAGAAATTACAGCATATGAGGAAGTAAAGGTACACAAAAGTTAGCTCTAAGTGACTTTTCACCAACTGAGAATGATGGAATTAGATCCAGTTTTCCTCAAATTCCGTGAATATTCAGTAGGAGATTGATCCCCACACATCCACCATTGGCAATCCAATGGCAAATGTCACTGTTCTTCTGCTTTCAATGTGTAGCCTATTGTAACCTACTGACACCCTCCTAATTTATTATGTTAAGACTTTGTGTCTGGATGATTACAGCAGCTTTCTACCTGTGTTTTTCCACCAGCTTTGGTTACTTTCAGTTCTTCCTTACCAACACTGCAGGTTTAATCTTCTAAAGCATGTACTACTATCTTATGCAAAAAAAAAAAAAGCCACATGTATACACCCACACACACATACATGCACACACTTTATTCTTAGACCAGTTTTAAGTTCATGGCAAACTGAGCAGAAAGTACAGAGACTTTCCATGTAATTCCTGTCACCACACATGCACAACCTTCTCCATTATCAACCTGCTAGAAGAAAAGCAATTCCAAAGAATGCTCGAACTACTGCACAATTGCACTCATCTCACACGCTAGTAAAGTAATGCTCAAAATTCTCCAAGCCAGGCTTCAGCAATACGTGAACCGAGAACTTCCAGATGTTCAAGCTGGATTTAGAAAAGGCAGAGGAACCTGAGATCAAATTGCCAATATCCGGTGGATCATCGAAAAAGCAAGAGAGTTCCAGAAAAACATCTATTTCTGCTTTATTGACTACACCAAAGCCTTTGACTGTGTGGATCACAATAAACTGTGGAAAATTCTGAAAGAGATGGGAATACCAGACCACCTGACTGCCTCTTGAGAAACCTGTATGCAGGTCAGGAAGCAACAGTTAGAACTGGACATGGAACAACAGACTGGTTCCAAATAGGAAAAGGAGTACGTCAAGGCTGTATATTGTCACCCTGCTTATTTAACTTATATGCAGAGTACATCATGAGAAATGCTGGGCTGGAAGAAGCACAAGCTGGAATCAAGATTGCCGGGAGAAATATCAATAACCTCAGATATGCAGATGACACCACCCTTATGGCAGAAAGTGAAGAGGAACTAAAAAGCCTCTTGATGAAAGTGAAAGAGGAGAGTGAAAAAGTTGGCTTAAAGCTTAACATTCAGAAAACTAAGATCATGGCATCTGGTCCCATCACCTCATGGGAAATAGATGGGGAGACAGTGGAAACAGTGTCAGACTTTATTTTTTTGGGCTCCAAAATCACTGCAGACGGTGATTGCAGCCATGAAATTAAAGATGCTTACTCCTTAGAAGGAAAGTTATGACCAACCTGGATAGCATATTAAAAAGCAGAGACATTACTTTGCCAACAGAGGTCAGTCTGGTCAAGGCTATGGTTTTTCCAGTGGTCATGTATGGATGTGAGAGTTGGACTGTGAAGAAAGCTGAGCGCCGAAAAATTGATGCTTTTGAACTATGGTGTTGGAGAAGCCTCTTGAGAGTCCCTTGGACTGAGAGGAGATCCAACCAGTCCATCCTAAAGGAACTCAGTCCTGGGTGTTCTTTGGAAGGACTGATGCTGAAGCTGAAACTCCAATACTTTGGCCACCTCATGTGAAGAGTTGTCTCATTGGAAAAGACCCTGATGCTTGGAGGGATTGGGGTCAGGAGGAGAAGCGGACGACAGAGGATGAGATGGCTGAGATGGCTGGATGGCATCACCGACTCGATGGACATGAGTTTGAGTAAACTCTAGGAGTTGGTGATGGACAGGGAGGCCTGGTGTGCTGAGATTCATGGGGTCTCAAAGAGTCAGACATGACTGAGAAACTGAACTGAACTGAACAGGTATGTAGTGGTAACTTGTGTTTTTTTTTTTTTTTAATTCTCTAGCAACATATGGCATTGAACATATTTTCATATACTTGCCATTTATGTATCTTCTATTGTGAGGTCTGTTAAGGTCTCTCGCCCATTTTTTAGTAGGGTTGCTTGTTTTCTTATTGTTGTTTAAGAGATCTTTTTATATATTGTATGTATGAGCATGCTGGGCATGCTCAGTTGCTTAGTCATGTCCAACTTTTTGCAACCTCACAGTCTATACCCCACCAGGCTCCTCTGTCCATGAGATTTTCTCAGCAACACTACCATTCCCTCCTCCAGTGGATGTTCCTGACCCAGGGATTGGACCTGAGTCTCCCTCATTGCAGGCAGATTCTTTACCGTCTGAGCCAGCAAGGAAGCCCCATGTTAGATAGTGGTCATTTATTGACATATCTTTTGCAACTATTTTCTTCCAGTGTGTCTTGTCTTCTCATGCTCCCACATCTATATTTAATTAATATTATATATTTAAACCTTTCAAAACCCTTTTTAGAAAAAAAAATAGCATGTCAAATCTTTTAAAAGAGTTAAAAATATTTGCTTAGTAAAGTTCAGATTCCTCATTCTGGCATTTAAGATATCCATAGTTCAGTCCAGCCTGTGTGTCTAGTCTTATCAGTCATCAGTCACATATACTTTTTTGCCAGCCTAATAGATACTTCACTTCCTGAAACTCAGACACTGCTGGAAGAAGTATCAATTGATATAGCAATTCTAATTGGAAATTCAGCATTATATTAAAACAAACCCAAAACAAACATTAAAAACAATCTCCTTTACTCTAGAAATTCCTCTTCTTGGAATAACTCCTAAGGAAATAATTGTGTATTCAGTTCACTTCACTTCAGTTGCTCAGTTGTGTCTGACTCTTTGTGACCCCATGAATCGCAGCACGCCAGGCCTCCCTGTCCATCACCAACTCCCAGAGTTTACTCAAACTCGTGCCCATAGAGTCGGTGATGCCATCCAACCATCTCCTCCTCTGTCGTCCCCTTCTCCTCCTGCCTCCAATCCCTCCAAGCATCAGGGTCTTTTCCAATGAATCAACTCTTCGCATGAGGTGGCCAAAGGACTGGAGTTTTTGGTGCAAACGTAATTGCAGTTTCAGATGGTGAATTTTAAATCCTTATAACGAGGTTCAAACACATCTTTATTAATCAAAATAGGAACCATTACAATCAACACATTTTTGCCAATGAGAAATAAGTTTGTTTATTCCTGTGGTGTAAAAATCCATGCTTTGGGATTTGCTGAACTCTTAGAAAGCACTTTCTGTCTCCTGTTGATTGTGGAAGGATTTTCCTGGCAATAAGTTGTTGAGATGCTTGATGAAGTGGTAGTCAGTTGGTGAGAGGTCAGGTGAATATGGCAGATGAGGCAAAGCTTTGTAGCCCAATTCATTCAACTTTTGAAGTGCTGGTTGTACGATGTGTGGTGGGGTGTTGTTGTGGGAAGAATTGGGCCCTTTCTGTTGACGAAAGCCAGCTGTAGACATAGCAGTTTTTGGTGCGTCTCTTCAATTTGCTGAGCATACTTCTCAGATGTAATGGTTTCTCCAGGATTAAGAGAGCTGCAGTGGAGCAGATGGGCAGCAGACCACCAAACAATGACCATGACCTTTTTATGGTGCACATTTGGCTTTGGGAAGTGCTTGGGCACTTCTGTGTCCAGCCACTGAGCTGGTCATTACCAGTTGTCATATATAATCCACTTTCTTTGCACATCATGATCCAGTTGAAAAATGGTTCCTTGTTGCATAGAATAAGAGAAGATGACACTTCAGAATGACAATTTTATTGATTTTCATCAGCTCTTGAGGCACCCAGTTACCAAGCTTTTTTCACCTTTCCAATTTGCTTCAAATGCCAAACAACCATAAGATAGTCGATGTTGAGTTTTTGGGCAACTTCTTGTGTAGTTGTAAAAGGATCAGCTTTGATGATAGCTCTCAGTTGGTTATTGTCAGTTTGTGATGGGTGGCCATTGTGCTCCTCATCTTTAAGGCACTCTTCTCTTTTGCAAACCTTTTTGAATCACCACTGCACTGTAAGTTCATTAGCAGTTCCTCGGCCAAGCACATTGCGGATGATGCGAGTTGTCTCTGCTGCTTTAAGACCCATTCTGAATTCAAATAAGAAAATTGCTCAAATTTGCTTTTTGTCTAATATCATTTCCATGGTCTAAACTAAATATAAAATAAACAGTAATAAGTCATTAGCAGAAAACATAAAGTAAGAAATACACATTAAAATGATGTATAACATAGCTGCATTTTTAATAATGTTTAATAATGTATGTTTAACAATGTATTCCAATACCAAATGCAAATTTCACCAATGCAAAACCACAGTTACTTTTGCACTAACCTAATACAGTCACATGGACCTCAACCTTTCCTTTCCTAGGGTGTTTGCTGCATTATTTATTGTAGTGAACATCACTGGTTGCTTATCTAATCTATTTTCCCCTTCCCAAGTATTTTTAACTTGCATTCAATTATCCATCTCACCCCTCTTGTTTCAGGGCTGACATTTTTCTATTCCAGTCCTGCAGAGCCTCATAGGTCTTATGGTAAATCCACTTTCTGTTTCCAATGATTATTGAAAAACACTGGGCTTTGCCAACCTATTGATGGGTTTCTGCCCATCTCAGGAAATGGTTCACAAGTGGGTATATGAGACATAAGAGACCTTTTGTTAGGAGCCCTGAAAGAGGCGATTGCTGTTCTGGATATTGTTGTGTTTGTGTATGAAACCCAGAACTGTTGCTCTCATTTCTTCACCAGCCAAAGGACTAAGCAGACCCTTTGACAAAAGCAGACCCAAAAGGATCTCAGAGACAAGAACTCTTAGCTCTGATTGAACCACAGCTGACCTGTGCCCTACATCTGGGGTTTTAACCAGTTATATTAGCCTTAATAAGTTTTAGCAGCTTGAGTCAGATCATTTCATTTGGTTGAATTAATAAAATTTGATATTTCATAGAAGGAAAATCTGCAGACATCCTGAATATCTATCAATAGAGAACTGACAATAAAAAGTCACAAATATATTGAATAGTAAGTAGGAATTAGAAGGTAACACTGTGGAAGAATTAGAAGATGTCGCTGTTGAAGAAATTATTTTTCCTGTGACTAGGTTCATAGAATGGTATTAATAATATTTTTGTATATAGATGAATTAAAAAACATATACATATGATCAATTTTGGCTTAAAAATCTGTATTTACATAAAATGAGGTGAGGACTTGAGAGTGCTTGGTACAGTGCTTGTAGTATATTATATGTGCATAGCTAATATAATGGGAAAACCAGAATGAAATTTTTGGCCAACCTGATAGAATATTAGCTATTATAATTTAACAAAATGTTAACAGTTGCTATATTTAGGCAATGGGAAAAGGATCATGTTATTTTCTTATCTTGGCCTACCTGTATTTTTTTAAATTGAGTACATTTCATTTTGTAACAATAAGATAAAACAGCTCTTTCAAAATGGTTTAAATCTTAAAGTTCTACTATGTTTTCACCATCTTTTTTTTTTTTTAATCTTTTTAAATTTGTTTTTTTTTTTTAAACTTATTGGAGGTTAATTGCTTTACAATATTGTGTTGATTTCTGCCATACATCAACATGAATCAGCCACAGGTATACGTATGTCCCCTCCCTCCTGGACCCCACTCCCATCTCCCTCCCAACCCCTCCCCTCTAGGTTGTCAGAGAGCTCCCTGTGTCATGCAGCAAATTCCCACTTGCTATCTGTTTTACTTAACATAATGTATATCTTTCCATGCTATTCTCTCAAGTCATCACGCCCTCTCCTTCCCACACTGTGTCAAGTCTGCCCTCCATGTCTGCATCTCCACTGCTGCCCTGCAAATAAGTTCATAGTACCATCTTTCTAGATTCCATATGCATGTGTTAATATACAGTATTTGCCTTTCTCTTTCTGACTTACTTCACTCTGTATAATGGGCTCTAGGTTCATCCACCTCATTAGGGCTGACTCAAATGAATACATTTTTATAGCTGAGTAATAGCCCATTGTATATATGTACCACAATTTCTGTATCCATGCATCTGTCCATGGCCATCTAGGTTGCTTCCATGTCCTAGATACTGTGAAAAGTGCTGCAACAAACATTGGGGTGCATGTGTCTCTTCCAGTTATGGTTTTCTCAGAGGACATGACAAGTAGTGGGATTGTTGGGTCATATGGCAGTTCTATACCTAGTTTTTAAAGGAATCTTCATTCCATTCTCAGTTGGCTGTATTGATTTACATTCCCACCAACAGTTCAAGAGGGTAACCTTGTCTTTACATCCTCTAGATCAGTAGTTTACTCTGATCATGTTACAAAAAATTCTGAA
The DNA here is from genome assembly GCF_019320065.1 of Cervus canadensis. Lineage (NCBI taxonomy): Eukaryota > Metazoa > Chordata > Mammalia > Artiodactyla > Cervidae > Cervus > Cervus canadensis. The sequence goes on along the minus strand of NC_057399.1, from coordinate 39,896,543 downwards.
GATATTAAAAAAGAAACTAGCCACCTTCCCCTTCTTTAAAACTATCTCTCCATTTGGAATGCTTATTTTTCACATCATCTTTTGACAATGTTATTTCTGCTTTAAGACACAGCTAAAATACTGTCTTTTGTACACAGCCTTTCTAGGTCATGCTGATCAGATGTGCTTCCTTATTCTTTTGAAAACTGTAGAATTTGCCAGCTGATTTTTATTTTGTCCTGTGTGTGTGTGTTTAGCTTGTAGAGTATCTTAAAAAAATCTGTAGATAACACTAATTGAATACTGGTAGATTTCCACATGAAAAATCTGAATCTTCTTTCTTTTATTTGCATAATAACATTTAATTTAGATTGAATGGGCAGCTGCCCTTTTAAAGTGTGTATGTTTTTTGAAACATTTCTTTCATTTATATCGACTTGTGCCTCCTGTAGACATTTGACTCCTACAGTAGTTTAGTGGAGCTCTTAGAAAGGTGAGGTTGGTTGGCCCCTTGCTTATTATACACTGTTTTGCATGTTGTTTTCATATGTAAATTTCCTATGAGTTTCTTTTTTTTTTAATTTATTTTTTTATTAGTTGGAGGCTAATTACTTCACAACATTTCAGTGGGTTTTGTCATACATTGATATGAATCAGCCATAGAGTTACACGTATTCCCCATCCCGATCCCCCCTCCCACCTCCCTCTCCACCCGATTCCTCTGGGTCTTCCCAGTGCACCAGGCCCGAGCACTTGTCTCATGCATCCCACCTGGGCTGGTGATCTGTTTCACCATAGATAATATACATGCTGTTCTTTCCTTGCAGCCAAGGCCCATACCTTACGTTTGTCAACTCATAATGCCTTGTGCACAGTAGGCTTGTAATAAATTGCTTGCTGAATAAATTAAAGCAATTAACAACTAAATAAAACCTTTGACACATTCTATATACTCTGTACTTGAAAAATATTTTTTTTATAGTTGTCTGCATTAGTCAACTGAAGAAAGCACTTTAGAAAACCACATTTGTAGACAAATAAGAAAATTGCACTGTAGATCATGATTACTGAACAGGCCCGGTATCATTGTTGAATGTTAACAAAATGATTGATCTCTTAAGGTGATATATGAGGATGTGGCCTAGCATTGCACTAACAAACGTTATTTGCTTACAAAAGATTTTGATAAATTCACTCTTATCCTTTTACTAGTAGAAATGTGTCTTACCACCTGTCAACATAATGACAGAAATTCCGAGAACTTTATGATAGAGCCATCACTTTTGCAAAATGCTGTTAGATATGTCAAGCTGTGATGGCAAAATTTCTTCAGGAATCTTAACAGAGGTTAATTTCAACTTCTATATTTAGTTTTGTGAAGGAAAGCAGGAATTTATTCCTTTATTTAATCATTTTAGGATTCCATACAACATCTCTTGTTTGTTGCAGCTGCTTTGAGTTGGGGAAGGAAAAGTGGATAGCAAATGAAATAAATTTTGGTTATGCAGAAAAGTTCAACAAGTAACTAACTCCTGGTTATAGTATTTTCTGGGAACCCTCATAGCTGCATGAAGATAACCTACAATTTAAAAAGCATTCTTCAAGTTTCTTACATATATTAAATTAAGCTTGATAACATGTGTGGAAGGATAAGGGAGAAAAATCTGAATGTATGGCTAAGAGCTGTAAAGTTGCAGTTGTCTTTTTATCATGTTTGTTTTATTCAGAGTTCCTTTTCCTTTAAGTGTCCAGTATAAGGAGGGTGAGAGAGAACACCCAGCACAGAACTTTGGCGTTGATGAAGTCAGTTTTCTCTTGGTCTCATAGTCTGAACTTTGAATATATAAAATTTAGAGATAAAAATTTCATCTGAATACAGATTTACCTCATTTTATTGCACCTGGCTTTATTGCACTTTGCAGATAATGTGTTTTTTACAAGTTGAAGGCTTGTGGCAACCCTGCATCAGACAAGTCTTTTGGTGCCATTTTTTCCAACAGCATTTGCTCAATCAATCTATATTTGTGTCACATTTTGGTGACTCTCACAATATTTCAAACTTTTTCATTATTGTTATATTTGTTATGATGATCTGTGGTCAGTGGCCCTTAATGTTACTATTGAGATTGTTTTGGGCACCGTGAACCATGCTCATGTAAGACAGCAACTTAATCTAAATGTGTTGTGTGTTCTGACTGTTCTGTTCCACTAGACCAGCTGCTCCTCAATCTCTCTCCATCTCCTTGGGCCTCCCTATTCCTTGAGACAAAACAGTTAGGCCAATTAATAATCCTGCAATGACCTCAAAATGTTCAAGTAAAAGGAGTTACAAGTCTCTCAGTTTAAATAAAAACTTAGAAATGACTAAGCTTAGTGAGGAAGTCATGTTGATAGTTGAGAAAGATTGAAATCTAGGTCTCTCTCTTGTTCCAGTTAGAGAAATGCAAAGGGATCATCTTGAAGAAAATTAAAAGTGCTTCTCAGTGAATACATAAATGATAAGAAAGTGAAATAGCCTTGTTGCTCTTATGGAGAAAGTTTGAGTGATCTGGATAGGAGATCAAACCAGCCATAATGTTCCCTTAAGTCAAAACCTAATTCAGAGCCAGGATCTAACTCTTTTCCATTCTACGAATGCCAGAAGAGGTGAGGAAGCTGTACATGAAGAGTTTAAAGCCAGCAGCAGTTGGTTCATGAGGTCTAAAGGAAAAATTCAAAGAGCTTCTATGACATAAAGGTACAAGGTGGATAAAGCAGTAAATGCTGATATAAAAGCTGCAGCAGGTTATCCAGAAGATGTAGCTAAGATCATTAAAGAAGGTGGCTACTTTAGAAAATAGATTTTCCATGTTGAAGAAATAGCCATATATTAGAAGAAGATGCTATCTAGGACTTTTATAGCTAGAGAGGACAAGTCTGTTCCTGGCTTCAAAGCTTTCAAGGACAGGCTGATTCTCTTGCTGTGGTCTAATATAATTGGTGACTTGAAGTTGAAGCCAATGTTCATTTACCATTCTGAAAATCCTAGGGCCCTTAAGAATTTGCCTATATCTACTCTGCCTGTTCTCTATAAATGGACCAACAAAGCCTGAATGACAGTGCATCTGTTGACAATGTGGTTTAATGAATATTTTATGCCCATTATTGAAACTTACCACTCAGGGGAAAAAAAGAGATTCCTTTAAAAATGTTCTTACTTACTGACAATGTACCTGGTCACCCAAGAGCTCTAATGAAGATATATTAGGAGATTAATATTATCTTTATGCCTAATAACACTCATTCTCAGCCCATGGATTCAGGAGTAATTTCAATTTTGAAGTCTTATTATTTAAGAAATACATTTTGTAAGGCTATAGCTACCATAAACCATAATTGTTCTGATGGATCTAGACAGAAGTAAACTAAAAATTTTCTGAAAAATATTCACCATTCTAGATGCCATTAAGAATATTAATAATTTATGGGAAGAGGTCAAAATATCAACATTGACAAGAGTTTTTTATAAGTTGATTCCAACCCTCATGGATGGCTTTGAGACATTCAAGATTCAGTGGAGGAAATAACTGCAGATGTGGTAGAAATGGCCAAAGAACTATAATTAGAAATGAAGTCTGACGATGTGCCTGAACTGCTGCAATCCCATGATAAAACCTTAAATGGATGAAGAGCTGTTTTTTATGGATGAACCAAAAAAGTGGTTTCTTGAGACTGAATCTCTCTGCAAAGATGCTGTTTAAGATTACTGAAATTACAACAAAGGATTTAGAATATTACATAAGCTTAGTTAATAAAATAGCATCAGGATTTGAGAGGATTGATTCCAGTTTTGAAAGAAGTTTGGGAACTTCTTTGGTAGTTCTCAGTGGTTAAGATTCTGTGCTTCCACTGCAGGGGGCATGGGTTCCATCCTGCATGCTGCATGGTTCAGCCAAAACAAAAAAGATTTACTATGGGAAAATCCTGACAAACAGCATTGCATGCTACAGAGAAATTGTTTGTGAAAGCAAGAGTCAATCAACGCAGCAAATGCAAAACTTCATTGTTGTCTTATTTTAAGAAATTCCCACAGCCACCCCAGTCTTCTGCCACCACAACCTTGATCAGTCAAAAGCAATGAGGCATCAACCTGTACCATCAAAAAGATGATGACTCTCTGAAAGCTCAGGTGATGATTAGCATTTTTTAGCAGTGAAATCTTTTTAAATTACTATATGTACATTGTTGTTTTTTAAAAGGCAGAATGCTATTGCACACCTAATAGATTATAGTACACTATAAACTTAACTTTTATATGCACTAGGAAACCAAAAAATTCATGTGGCTTGCTTTATTGCTATGGTGTGGAACAGAGCCTGCAATATCTCCAAGGTTTCTGCCTGTGTAAGCTCTATCATTTTATTTTATATGGGCTATCTGAGCTTCATTTCACCTATAAAATGTAATTAACCCTCTTAAAAACATGAACTTTGGGGCATGGTTGAGAGTATTTAAAATCAAGTAACTAATGTACTCAAAACAGCCTCCCCTTTGCTTTCCAGCTTTTGGAGACTTTATGCTTCCTCCATTTTTACCTTTTCAAAACCTTATGGGGGAAAGGATCTGATAAGGTTACTCATATTTATATACAAATAACTGATCTTACAGCAAGCGTACTTGCCCTTATATATGTTTGTTGTTGTTTAATCGCTTAAGTCCTGTCAGACTCCTTGTGACCCCATGGACTGTAGCCTGCCAGGCTCCTCTGTCCGTGGACTTCCCAAGCAAGAGTATTGAAGTGGGTTGCCTTTTTCTTCTCCAGGGGATCTTCCGGACCCAGGGATCAAACCCAGGCCTCTTGCACTGCAGGCATATTCTTTACTGCTGAGCCATCAGGGAAGCCCTTACATATGTTTATCTGGGCCAAGGGTCTTAAGCCCAAAGAATGAATCTGTAGCTGTGAATTTTAGGAATTAAATTCTAATTAATTTTAATATTTTGAACACTAATTATTGAAGGAGGTATTCATTGCTCAGATATTCACTCCCCATGATTTCTATTCCACTTCTGGAAGTGATATGCAGTCTGCGTACTTGGTAGTCAAACACCCAAGTGGGCATTGGTAACTAATAAGACTTAAAAAGGAATGAGTTTCTTGGTGGTTAAGTTTTCGTTTAAAAAGACACCAGGTTTCTTCTATTTCTTATTTAAGAAAGAAGTGTCTCATCCATAGTTAGGAAGGGCAGAACTCCCAAACAGAATACTATCACTGACAATGACATTGTTACTCAAAGTTTTTTCCACTCAACTAAGGGAAGCGCTGGGATAGGAATTAAGGCTGTATCTGTATGGTTGCAATTGCCCGGGAGATACAGGATGAGGCAGATGAGGCTTTGCTTCCTTAAAGGGAAAGAACACCATCTTACTGGAGATAAAGGGCATAAAACATACATTAAGTTCAATTTTTCAGCCCCATTGAAAGGCTTAAACATAATTATCTGAATTCAACACCACTGGTGGGATCAGCATGCTAAACTGAAATTTCAGATTTAGATCATAGTTTGAGATTAATGGATAAAGGTTTGGGCAAATAATTGGCTACATCCTAGACTCACTCTTGCTTCACCATTACCATTAGACTAATGACTATTTCTTTTTAATGACTAATTTTTAAGTCAGTCCTCCTAGCAGTCACATGTGGCAGAGATTGCTACAAGGTTCATTTTACAACTGAGAAAAATAGGCTTGGGTGATGTGCTAAACATCAAAGCAGCAGGTGAAATAGATTCTAACCCAGGCAGTCTGTTGAAACCAAAAGCAGTTTGAATTCTTTAAATTTGCCAAAGTAATCAAACCAGGAGGCCTTTAGACAAAGGTGACTGTAATGCCATGACAGTCTACTTAAGCAAAGCAAAATCTCAGCCTGTAAATGCCTCAAGGTTACAAAACTAAAAAGCTGAGGACAGACAATCACAAACAGCCAACTCGGCTTTAATCATGAAAATGAAAAGCCAGTACTTGGTCGTGTCTGACCCTTTGCGAGCCCATGGGCTGTAACCCACAAGGATCCTCTGTCCATGGAATTTTTCCATCTAGAATACTGGAGTGGGGTACCATTTTCTATTCCAGGGGATCTTCCCAAACCAGAGCTCGAACCTGCATCTTTTGCATCTCCTGCGTTGCAGGCAGGTTCTTTACCACTGTACCAACTAGGCTTTAAGCTATAGCCAATCAACCAATTTCCTTGCTTTCCTCCCCTCCCCTTTTTCTCTAAAAGACTTCCTCCTGGCTCCTCTCTGCAGAGTGCTCCTAACTTCTTCCTGTTTGGTGATTTGGCTTGCCCTGATTCCTGCTGGTTTTTTTTTTTTTTTTTTGCTCAAATAGACTAACTTTTTAGTATGCCTCACTTTATCTTTTAATAAACTTTGAGAGCAGATGAAATTTATGTTTCTTGATCCATCTAATTTCTCTGATAATAACCATCATGCACATCTTCAGTTTCTTTATTGTGCCAGGTACTTTATCATAGGTTACATAATGTGTAGGCTTTTAACATCAGAATTTAAAGGTAAGCATCATTATCCAGTTTTTATACTTAAAATTATGAATCCTTAACTTCATACAAAGCAAGGGCTCTTTGCTTGTAACCTGCCCTTCTCCAATCTTTCTATCCTCCTGTCTCTCTTGAGACTTAAGACTTGAGACTTGAATGGTCTCAAGAGTAGAAATTCACTGTCATGTCTACTCTTTAAAAGTTCTGAGTAACAACACTATAAACGAAAAGGAGACCAGGTCCCTTTTTGTTTAGGAAGATTGACTCTAATAACTGCCTGGTAATTTAATATTTTTTTCAACTTTGCTTTTGAGAAGATCAAAAAGGTACCAAAATTGACTGTCTGTATGTTGCATTAGTATAAATGGGTAGCGTGAAAAGAGTTCCATACACACACGTATACGTGCATGGGATACAAATACTCTGTACTTCTTTCTAGGGTTGTGATTGGATCCCTACTGAAAATAAAATAGTGCCACCTGGTGGAGTTTAGCAGACGTGAAAACCTGTCCTTCAAGTTCACTGGATTCAGTTTTGTTCAGTTTGAGAGTCTACATGTTTTTATATTGCGCTAGGTAACCTGCAGGGCATCTGGTCACAAAAATAAGTAAGACATGACTTCTGCCCTCAAAGAACATGCAATATTGTGAGGCTGCTGCCATTGAAATTGCCAAAGCTATGCCTTGGGGAAATTTCTGTTGGATAGGGGAACCCAAAGGAGGTGCTGCTCTGGGAAGGGTACCTGGGCTGGCGGGTTCTTGCCTGAGAAGCAGTCGGCGGTAGAGATGATGGACCAGAGAGGATATCATGAGCCACAGCACCAAAGGAAGAAAAAGCATCGGTTTTTCAGAAAAGCAAGTAGTTTGTAATCCTAGAATTTAAACTTTGGAAAAGCAGCAGAAACAGAAGACGAGTCTGCAAAGCAATCCCAGGCTGGTCCCAGAAGCCTGGCTGAGGATGTGATGCTGAGAAGAGGGCAAGTTCCTGATGGTTCTTTGTGAGGCAGGGAGATGGTTAAGGTTTAATATATCAGTCTCTTGATCGAGAAGAGGATAAGTTTGTGAGGAGGAAAGAGGCTTTGGTTGATCAAGCTTTGGGTCCCATTGATCTCAGAGAGATAGCAGTGAGCAGTCCTGAAGAGAGATCTTAGTTCCTTGCCTAGGAATTGAACCTGAGTAGCCTGGACGGAAGAGAAGGAAATGGCAATCCACTCCAGTATTCGTGCCTAGAGAATCCTGTGGCTGGAGGAGCCTGGTGGGCTGCTGTCCATAGGGTCACACAGAGTCGGACACGACTGAAGCGACTTAGCAGCAGCAGCAGCAGCCTGGACGGAAACCCAGGAATTCTAGCCTCTAGACTACCAAGGGCTAGAGGCTAGAAGCAAAGTGGTCCTGGTCTCTTGCCTCCTTTTGAAAGCAAGAATGCTTCAAAGAGGCAAAAACTATAAAAACAAGTACAAAATTTATTATTAGAGACACATGCAATAAGTGGGAAAGCATACAGAGGAACAGTTTGCTTATTTAAGACTGAAGCTAGGCAGAAATACACATGTGGAGAGAAGGCGTATGAGTGTCCTCTCTAATGAGGAGGAGCGCAGGAAAGGGGTGATTTAAGTCACTTATATAGGACAATCTTTATTTACCAATTATCCTGTTTCTTTTTTCACACCTCACCTGCCCTAGGATCCTCCCCAACATGTGTGCACAACTTTTTGTTAGGATGGATCTTACTGCAGAGGCCTGGGGGGGTATGTCCACAGTTATCATGGGGTGGCACCCCTTCCTGTTTGACCTCCAAGGAACCTTTTGAGCATATGAACACAGGGAAGTTTTTTGTTGTTGTTTTGTTTTGTTTTTAATGTTAGACTGTGTCTATTTATTACATATAAATTGTGCCTCAAATAAAATTGATTTTTAAAGTTTAGTTCAAGAAATTAACAAAATGAGTAGACAGTGAAGTTTTCTTTGACCTCAGGAGTGGTCCTCTTATCTCTTTGCTTCAGCAGAGCTCAGCTTCTCCACAGGCTTTGTCTTTGGAGCGTCTGGGTAAGAACAAAGCTTCAATTTTACTTCATTTGACGAACACCAGCTGTTCAGCCCAGGGGCCCATCTATCTCCAACCTCACCATCGATGATTCAGAGGCAGTGCAGAGGGAAATTACAGAAAGGCCAGGTGCTATTGTACTCACATTCACCAAGGACTTCAAGTATAGATTTTTTTTAATATTTCCACATGAGATTATACATTCAGACTCAGATAAACACTGACAGGTTTGCAAGAATACAGTATCAAATGATTTTAAATTCATGTTCTAATATTAGCTATATTTCTTGTAATATAGTCTGAAGTTTTGTAAGACCTGTAATTGTCTCATGAATCACAGTTTCACATTCATTTTTTAAAATATTTATTTGATTCCACTGGGTCTTAGTTGTGGCCTGTGGGGTGTTTAGTTGGCTTCATGTGGGATCTGGTTCCCTGAACAGGGATTGAACCTGGGCCCCACCCTGTATTGGGAGCACAGAGTCTTAGCCACTACATCACCAGGCAAGTTCCCTTTTGAGAACACTATTCAAATTAAGTGTTTAATATATACTCTATGTTTTATAACTGATTTGGCTTTTTTCCCTTGTTAATATAGTGAAAGTGTCACAAAGTGAAAATATCTAAGACTTCTTACATAATCAGTGTTAAAAGGATCAGAGAAAGAGAGAAGAGTTGGAGGATGAATGAGCAAAAATGGTGTGGATGAATTATAAAGATGGGGTAGCTGACTGGAGGATGAAAGAGAAAGGAAGAACCCAAAATGACTCCCAGATTTCTGCCTAAACTTCTCATAGATGGTGGCAATTTTAACTGAGTCACAGGGTAAAGGAAGATGAGGCATTTTATTGTAGAGAAAAGAAATAGTTCCATTTTGGATATACCGAGTTTGAAGTTCTTGAGAGTCAGTCAAATGGATTTGTTTAACCTACAGTTAGTTATATGGAACTGAAGCTCACAGCAGTGGCTAAGGTGAAATATAGATAGTTTGGGGATTAGTAGCATAAAGAATGGTTGAGATCACCTAAGGAGAGTTTGCACTTTGCAAGGAGCAGTGGACTGTGGGTGCCCCCCGGGACCCTCCTTAATTCTGAAAGGTATTTTAATAAGGGCAAGTGGGTTACTTTTCTTGTGAAAGGTGTGACAAATAAAGCCATCTTGATTTCATGAAAGTTTATTTTTAAAAAATATTATCTGTTTGGTCATGCTGGGTCTTAGCTGTGGCATGTGGGATCTAGTTCCCTGACCAGGCGTCAAACCTGGGCCCCCTGCACTGGGAGCTTGGAGTTTTCGCCAGTGGAGCACGAGGGACATCCCTGTGGAAGATTTATGAGGACAGAGCAGAATCCTTCCGTAATTTTTACCGTCTTGATTCAGCATCTTCTCTCATTGCCAGAAAAGAGACTAAGTATAAACTTTTCATGGCAGTTTAATGAAGAAAAGTGAAAAATTTTGGAGCTGACTTCATTTTTCTCTGTTGGTAATAACTGAGCCAATTTCCCCAAATGGGCGTGCAGAGAAAGCATTTGTGGTAGGATGAAAAAGAGCCTCCCATGGTAGCTAGATCCTAATAGCTGGGACCTATGAATGTTACCTTTTATGACAAATGGATTTTGCCGTTGTGATTAAGTTAGGGATCCTGACATGAGGAGAGGTTATCCTGGATTATCTGAGAGGACTCTGAATATGGTCAGAAATATCCTCAGAGAAAGGCAGAGGGTGATCAACAGAGGAGAAGAAGGCCAGGTGGCAGAGCAAAATCAGAGCAAGAACATGTTATGCTTTTGGCTACGGAGATGGAGGAAGGGACCATGAGCCAAGGGAAGCAGGGAGGAAAACTCTCGAAACTGGAGAAGACAAGGAAAGGAATCCTCCTGTAAAACTTTCTAAGGGAACAGGTCCTGCCTACACATCACTTTCAGTCCAGTGCAGCTGCTTTTGGATATCTGTCTTCCCAAAACTGGGAGAGTAAATTTGTGTTATTTTAAACCCATCAGTTTTGTAGTAGTGATTTGTTACAGAGGCAAGTAGGGAACCAAAACCGAATTTTAAATTCATAAAATAATTAACGTAGAGATCTCCTGAGTTATTAAAAAGAAACAAAACCCGAAAAGCTTTTGTTTAGGCAGAGAGAGACATTTTTCTTTATATGTTTTGACAAAGTGCAAAATAAAGCCTTCCAAAAAAAGTGAGCATAGTTTCAATCTTACTCTCTGGGGAACTTTGATACATGAACTTTCACCTTAACTGTGAAAGAGATATGGTCAATAGAGTTGGCCACAGAGCTATGGAAGCAAATTGATAGGACTGAGATTTAGGGCCCAGGACAGGCCAATCATTTGTCAGCCATTCAGACTGTTAGTGAAAAAATATACAGTGTATTCATTTATTTAATAGACAGCTTTAATTCTATCATAGAGTTTAGTTTCATTTTTTAAAAAAATTTCTCATCTCATTTGATCAGAGAGAGACCCCTCTACATTTTGCCAGGACTTATGTGTAAGGTCATTAGAACCATCTTTTCCGAATTTTCCAGTGATGTCTTCCAGACCTGTATAGACTGGTAACCCAGGTCATCTAGCCCTCTATGTAATTTCTCCCTCCTCAGTTTACAGAGTAGTGTTAATGGTATAAATCGAGGTGATCTGAATGTTCAGAGGAGACAGAGGTAGTGTGTGCTCTGTAGTGTGAGCTGTGAAGGGACTGCAAAGATCCTCTTAGTGTTTTGTGATGGCACTGTATGTCTATTTATCTGATTCAGAGTTCCAGCCCTTTCTGGGGACTACAAATCATCCTAGTAGGCAACTAGACACACTCATACATTCAGGAACACTTTATGTGTCATGTAGTATAATAATTAGACTGAAGACATCGTGAATAACTGTCAGGCTTATTTACATTCACCCATGTTTTTGATTAACAAGAATTTTCTATTCCTTAGAAATGTTCTACTTAAATGCCAAAGTGCTTGTTTAGAGAGGTAAAACATGTCATAAAATGTTAGTAACTAGTGAAATGAATGAAGTGTTTCGTTGTTTTGCTTTTTCAGTTTTTTGAGGATTTGATGCTTTTAAAATAAAGTTTGGAGAAAAATTAAAAGGTAAGGTGTAGTGAATTTCTGGAAGGCTCTAAATCTGTGGGTGAAATGTGTCACTGATTCTAAGTCTGATCACTGGGACGCATCAGGATGGTGTATAGATGACTGGGGAAGCTTAATTTGCAAAGAAGAAAGAAGAATTTTTTTGTGGCTGAGGAACTGGGAATTCTAGTGTTTAAATTCAGTACATTTTGGGATACACATCAACTACATACTCATTAAAATCTTTGTATGTTGTTGTGTTGCTTTTAAAATTCTGTTTGTCTAACTAAACAAATCTAGACAGTTGGTGATAAGGTATAATTCAAGACTCTGTGCCAGTGGGCATTACTGAATTGAGTCCAGTTATTGTAAAGGATATCAGTAATTATCTAAGATAAAGTTTATTGAGTTTTTATAACCGTGTTAATGTCTATATAAAGAAGAAAGTAAAATATAGTATCCAAAAATGAATGTTAAGATCTTACAGCACCAAAAAAGATATGGAAAACAATTTATGTTTGCTGAAATATAGCCACATTTTATTCTTTCTAGTACAAAATCCACTATGTCATCTGCAGATGAACATTCACAGTTGTAAATTTAGCTTAGTTTTCAAAAGAAAAAAAATCTTTCAAATGTATAAATAGCATGGACTGGTAATAAGCAATTATTTTTTGGTGCTCTTGGTTTTTCATTATGGTTAAGGTTTACGTTCTGGGACTATACTGCCACCTAGAGGAAATCAGTTTTAAGTATCATATTTGCAGTTTCTTATATTATGGATCAAGCTCCTCTACAGTGGTGGCTTATTTCTAAATCTTTATTTTTTCCTTCTTTTTTAAGCAAACTTTGAATTTAGTTTCTATAGGAGTATCTCCTAAATTATAAAATTTATAAAAATTTTTAAAAATTATAGCACAACTTGGAGAAAAGAAGAAAAGTTGAGAAACTTGATTAATGGAATAAGAATTTGTATCAAGATTAAATTGTATCTTTGTCATTTACTAATGTGCTGTTGCTGATTTCACAGTCGCACTATGAAGTTGGTTGAAAATAATTTAAAAAATTTGTATGTATGATGTAATGTATTTGGAAGAATACAGTATTGGTATGAAATTATTGTATTATATTATTATATTAATATTTGTATATATTATACAATATATTAGTATTTGTATATTAATATATTAATAATTAATAATTAATAATTATATATTATATGTGCATGCCTAACAGTTTTGGACTCATTGCTGTGTGTCTATACATGCATTAACATTTTATTTATGCATTTTATTTATGCACTTTAAATCTAAATTTAATTTGGAAAAATAGTTATATGTAATCTGATTGTATCTCAAAAATATGTTCTTTCAGGGTTTAAACAGACACATCACAGTCATTAAACAGGGTGGATTAAATGTACTGACAGAAATACAACATGAATATGGGAGAGATGTATTCTGAGGTTTCCTCGCAAAAATGTGGAAGCACAAAAGAGGCAGACGGCACAGCCACAAATGAGGCTTTGGAAAGGAAATGTTGCCAAACCCAGGAACTCCCATAGCTATTTGCATAAGTGCTAGCAAAGTTCCTCAGCCGATCTGGTCCTGCACCCCAGACGCGGAAAAGCAGATGAGGCAGCAGATGACCGTTTACATTGCCAGGGTGTGTGAACCAGCGAACATCCCCCACATTACTCACTAAGTAATGAGGAGGGGCTTTAGATATGTTCCACAATTCAGATGGGCCTGCTAGTTGGCCCCTGGGCTTCATTCTGCGTGATCCGTACAGAGCAGAGACACTCAGGAGGCAATGCAAATGAATCCACAGACAGCAAGGAGGTCCCAGCAGCAGCAGGCAGGGTACTGCCTCTGCAACAGGGCGTGATGACAGATAATTAGCTGTGACATGCCCCTTGATGGCAGTGGGATGAGAGCGTTCAGTTGGAAACCAGTGTGCAGCATGGCATCGTGAACCGTGAAGTTTAACTTTGGAGCAGAAATTCTTTTTTGCTGAACTAGTTTTAGGGAGGTTGTTGGGAAGAATTTAAGTTTTCCAGAAGCTAGGAATGAAAGATAAAATTTATTAAGCACCTACTGCATTCCAGCCACTGGGAAATGTACTTATCATATAAAGTCGGTTTTAATGTTCTAAAATTTTTTATTTTGAAAAAAAACACAAAAAACTGCCCTTCTATTACAGATAACAAAACTGCAGCACAGAAAAGTAACGCAACTTGCTCAATGACATATTGCTAATAAATAGAAGAGACATGAGGCCTTCCTAGGGCTGTCTGGGTTCAGAGTTGGTCACATAATTCACCTATTTCAATCAGATGTTGAGTCCTTTTCTAAAAAGGAATTTAGTAACAGTTCCCCACTTTTTTTCTACTCTTTGGGTTTACTTAGTTTTACTCAACTTCATTTAAATAAGTTTTCCTCATTTGTTTAACATTCTTATATCATACTAAAATATAGTATTTCTTGTTTTAAGTATTAAATTGGTTTTTAAAAAAAAAAATTACTCTAAGAGACTCTTTTGGAACAATTTCCTATGGACTATATATTGGAATATAGTGTTGAATCCATGTTAAATTTCTTGAAATTGACAATTGGATTGTAGTTATATAAGAGGATGCCATTCTTCTTAGGGAACACACAGAAATAGGGACAAATGTTGGTCATGGTATATGCTACTTAACTTTCAACTTTGTCCAAGAAAATATTAATCATAATATATAAATGGGTAATATGAAAATAGAGTGACAAAAATGCACAAAGTATTGACAGATGTTAAATGTCAGAGACTATGCAGGAATTCATTGTATTTTTACATCTATTGTCTAGGTTGGGTTCTTTTCAAAGTAAGGTAAAATGAATTGGTACTCTTTTTAGCTTTCTAGTAGGCTCATTTTTCTTTGACAGCTTTAAGGTGTACATTTGCAAAGTTAGCCATGCCTTTCATTATGTGTAGTCTCAGTGGCTGAGTGGAGCTGATTCCCATAGCAGACCAGCCCTTTCACCCTTGTCACAAATTATCAGCATCTTTGGTACTGGCATAATCATATATTGTATGTGAAACCATTTGGGTGATCTGCCACTCACTCTTCATTTTGTGGCCCAGAAGGGCCTCATGATAAGTGATCGTGATGAAGGAGGATAATGTATACAAGAGTTCTAGTTGATAAGAAGACACATTTTTTTTTTGTTATTATAATTCAGTTGGGAATTTCAGCCATGTGGAGATCATTAATCTCACAGGGCATTTTCTCACCAAAATGAAAAACTGCATTTCTTCTGCCTTTCAGGGATCACATGAACATTTATTTTTTAAACCAGAAGAGAAAGAGCAGATGTCTTCACTGTTCAGTTGGAAACATTTGATGTCCATTATCAACATTTTGAAATGTGTTCAAGGCTGCCACCTTGTGGTAACAGTCTGTTCAGTTTTTAGCAGATGGAATGAGCTTCCTTGATACTCGGTAAAGAATCTGCCTGCAGTGCAGGAGACTCCGGTTTGATTCCTGGGTCGGGAAGATCCCTTGGAGAAGGGATAGGCTACCCACTCCAGTATTCTGGCCTGGAGAATTCCATACATAGTCCATGGTATTGCAGAGAGTCAGACACGACTGAGTGACTTTCACTTTAATGAAAGTCTGACCAAATCCAAAGACTAGTAGGAAAGAAGACTGCAGAAATAGATTTTAGCACGTGTCAGAAGATCTGTATTGAAGTCTACATAAAAAATACAAGAGTATATTCCCACGTGTAATTTACTTAATCTAATTGATTGATAACCTGTCTTACTCATTTTGCTATAGTTTCCATTTGAAAGCCATGACAGATTTTATTCATTGTTCATTCTTAAACTCTTTCCCAAATTAAAAGTCTGAAGTTTCCTATTTCATAGGGGAAAATAAGAATAAATTTCTGCTTAGTGGCAGTCATTCTTTACCAAGATTTCAAAATAGAAGTCCCTCTTTTCTTTTAAACTTCCTTTAAAAAAGTCAAGTTTCATGAAGGACTATAAAAGTCCGTTTGCTCCAGTCTTTCCCACATACAACTCATACTTCCTAAATAGTCATTTTCAGCTCTTCAAGTTGATTCTTCTGATTTTGCCTCCTTATTTCTAAAGAGCATAGTTAAACTTCTTATCTTTAAAAAAATGTAGAGGTAGCATGTTTTAACATGCTACTGTGGCTAATAAGGATTCAGCTTTTATCATAGCCTGTTCAATTAACTTTTCCAGCAATTTTCTCATCCTCCAGGTTTCAGCTTAATTCTTTAGCTGATCTTGAATCACCCATCTAAATTAGATGCAACCCCCCACCAGATTTTTTTAGATAAAGCACACTGTGTGTTTCTTTCCTTCCTCTACAGTTGTTAAGTATCTTGATTGCTTGTTTGTCTGTTGTTGCAGCAATACTCCCAGCTGCCACAATTCCAGTTCCTCTCTCTCTATTCCTTACAATTAGGTTTCTGATATTATTCAGGATAGTAACCAACCAAAGCATAAACCACAACCAAAAACAAAAACAACAAAAACTCCCTCAATTTTCTCTATTTTCCTTCCATGTGATAAACTTCTAATATGATATAGGCAGAATTTGGGATGATATTCATTTCCAAATAAAAAAAGATTTCTATGTGGGATAAAGTCCAAAGATGTAGTAGCCATTTTACAGTACTGATAGTAAAAGTAAAAAGGTAAAACCTCCACATTAAAGGTGATGGAGAAAAATTATAAAGAGCCTGTCCTCCTGAAGGCATCATTGTGCTCTCTTACTTACCTTGGACTATCGTTCAAGCTTCCTAGTTGTGAGAAAATAATGCATTCCTAAAACAGTGCCTAGGTTTTGTCAGTCTCTTTCACTAGATCCCAAGCTCTGCGAGGCTATGAGCATTATGAAATTTGTTTATACTTGTAGCCTTAGATCAAGTCTTCTTTACTTCAGTACTATTGACATTTTGGACTGGATGTATATATTATTTTGACTGGATAATTTGATTTGTTTTGTGCATTGTTGGATGTTTAGTAGCACCCCTGGCCTATACCCACTAGGTGTCTGTGGCTCCCCAGCCCTCAGCTGCCTCCTGAGCGTAAATTGCTCACCAATTGAGCACCTTTGTCTCAGATGATGGGTTCAGTGCCCAGGATATAGTGGTCAATAGATACTGGCTGTATTAACAGCATTATGAATTCAATGGATGTGAGGATCAGTAGAATTGGTAGAATTCAAAGGTGAGTTCCAAGTGTCTGTCTTGGGCTAGTGATTGTATCATTGTATCACTTAAATGGACATGTTCCAGTTTGTCAATGTTCCTCTTAAACCATGGACTTTAAGTCAAATAAATATTCCAGATGTGACTCAGACACCACAGATTTCTGTTTCTGTACTAATGAAGCATAATACCATAGCACTTCCATAGTATTTCTTTCTTCTTTGTCAATCACATAGCACCTTTATTGGTTACATAGCATTATTGCCTTATATTGACCTTGAAAGTCACTAAACTCTCCTGTTAGTTTCTATCTTTTAATCCCATTTAATTTTTCGATTATGCTTTCAAAGTTCGAGACTTTGCATTATTCCTTTTAAATGTCATCTTTTACATTTCAAGCTCTGTTCTTGGTTTTTTTATATAAAATAAATTTAATATATTTAAATATTTTTTTTTTCTTTTTTAAAGTTCATATTATCTCTCTCTACCCAATTTGATCTTCCATTGGTTGGTTGCTTGTGTAACAATTTTGACTAGGAAATGGCAAAGAACAAAATACATGGTATTATTGGGTCTTTAAGGACTGAGCTCAGAACAGCTGTCTTATGACCAGTCCTTGGAACAGTTATTTTACTAGACAGATCTTTTCCTCTGCCTCCAATTTTAAAGATTATATGGAGAGGTAAGTGAGCACCACCTCTGAGATCTGCTTATATGAAAAAAGACAGAACATAACTTCAGAGGGGCACAAAAGTAATAGCTTTTCATTCTCGATTTTATAGGAAGGTTTAATCAGGCACTTTTACTCACTCTGTTTTGACTGTAAAGGTCAGTTCAGTTTGTGGCATTGGCATTCAGTGGCTGCTTATGCATCAGGAAACTGTGGATTTAAGTGATATGCAATGTACTTTCCAGTGAGTGCATTATAATTTCATTTACTATGTTTTATAAGTGAACTGGAGGACTGAAAACAATGGAAAATCTCCAAGATTGCAAAAAAGTATTATTTGTAATAAATAATACAGCATATTATAGGAAGAGTAGTGGTCACCTGATCAAGATAAATCCTAAGATCTTACAGAGCTGTAAATAAATAGAAATAAGTCCTTGAGTAAAAGAAAAATAAAGCAGCACATTTAGGGTAAAATTATCAAGATAATGGGTATAGTTCTCTTTTAAGAGTTAGGATTTCTTAGATTTAATGCTTATGTTTTGGGACA